>NC_064810.1:30385491-30651799 GCF_023721935.1 Panthera uncia
ATATTTGGGAAAAACTGGTTTAAAAGAGTCAAACAAATTTCTTTATTACTGTAATTCTAAGAATAGTTAAAATGCTAACTTGGACTGTTGTATATAAATTATATACATATACATATATATATGTATATATACATATACATATACATATATATGTATATATATACACACACATGTATAAGTAATATAGGCACACACACACATATATATTATATTATTCTATCATATATGTATATTATAGAAAGAGACCAGTTTTCAAATGTAATATATATATATATATATATATATATATTCTTTTCAGAGCATTTCATGGAGTAGGGTTCTGTAGACCCTACTTAAAAAAACTGAAATAAATGTTCTTCAATCCACCCACTAAGTCTTTGAGATTGTTGTTGCTGTACTGGTATTCACTAATAAATAGACTAAATGGTAGTGTACTGGTCAGAAAATGCTAAATAATCGCAGTTAACCGAATCATGTACTGGTTTTTATCTAAATTCTGGTTAACCTTTCCCTTTTGTCTAACCTGTAGAAGAACGTCATCATTAAAATGCACTTTAATTTTAACCTAAAAAACTGTCTGTCAGAAGGAGGAAAAAAAAAAGAGCCTGAAATTATACCAGGCTGTACCTCTGGTTAATAAAATACTTAGATCCCTGATGAAATAAATCATTGTAATAACAATATTTATAATGATTATCATTTCTTCAGAAAGAGAATTAACTTTTGGGTATTCTTAGACTAATTCCATCTGCCACCACAAAATTTGGAATTTGAAACAAGTGCATTAGATATTTCCTAAATCATATCCCCAGATAATGAAGAGCTTCATTAAATATAGATAGCTCTCTATACCCTCTGCGTCCCAAAGGTTTAATATATAAAAGCCTGCACTAGATACAGAAATTATATTTCCATATCAAACCCATGAAGTTGTACAGCATTTTGTGTGAGAGACTTGAGGTCACTGTATCCATCAGCCAACAATAGCTAATATTTGCATTTGACTTCCTTCTTTGCCTGATTTCAATTAAAAAGAAACAACAGCAACAATAACAATGACACAAAACATTTAAAATCCAGTTTTCAAGTAATGATAGCTTGCATTTCTGCAAGACAGCAAAGACGTTCCAACTGAAAACTATGCTAACATCTGCTCTGGCGATCTTTCAAATCCATGCAAGGCAGACAAAAACACCTATCTGAAAGGGTATAAGCTGAAAAATGAACTAGAAACCTTGGTAGATCCACTAGGGAAAATTGTTGGATTGCATAACAGTCATAATACATAAATAGGATTTAAATGGGAACGTCAGGCCACGCAAAATGCTGTTCTGATGGTCTGCAAGTCTAATCTTCAATTTCAAGGTTCTGGGAGTTAAGGCCAAGGAAAGATGTAGCGAGATGCCTGTAGAAACATCTTGCCTAACAATGTTGAGTATTTCTTGTGTATCCTTTAGTGATAACTTTAATATCGCTTCCTTTAAATTTTTTAATGACCTATAAAACAGTTAAAATCTAGTGTAGGAATTCAAATTATCTGGATAAAATTAGCTTTTATCATGACCTATGTAAAAACTATAAACTTTGCCAAATTGTGTAAGAATATATACATCAAATCATGTGAAATGACCAATATTGTACTGTTTAAACTCAAAACTGTCAGTTTTATACTGCTTAAAATATTAAAATGGAAACTAAATGTTATAGTGGATAACAACTACAAAGTGAAATTTCATATTTTCTTTTTATCTCTTTTTTTCTACTCTTCTATTCTGTGTCTTATTACATGAAACTAAAAGAAGCCAATTGCCATTATCAGCACTCAACCTAGGAATTAGCTTACTGATGAAACTGGCATATAGTCTAGTTGTTTCTTCATGTTGAAACAGAAAGACTGCTTTTTCTTTCCTTTTTTTTTTTCTTTTTTTTTTTAAGATTTAATTTTAAGTAATCTCTACACCCAACATGATCTTGAACTCACAACCTCGAGATCAAGAGTTGCATGATCCACTGACTGAGCCAGCCAGGTGCCCCAAGATTGTTTTCTTAAGACAACAAAAGCATAACCTTAATGGACATATTTTCATACATTTTACTATATTAAATTAAAGTCATCTGTATATCAAGATACTCATAAAAAAAGTTAAAAGGCATGTGATAGACCTAAAGAGGATTTTTGTAACTCATATAATAGAGACTATAATGAGAGATTGGTAAACAAAATGTACAAAGAACTACAAATTCATAAGCAAGCCCAGCAAACTGATAGAAAAATGGGCAAAGGATAAGAACAGGTAACCACAAAAGAATAAATACTAATGTCAATTCTATAGTTGCCATAATAAATTACAATAAACTTAGTGGCTGAAAGAACATAAATTTATTGTTTTGTAGTTCTCAAGGTCAGTAGTCTGACAGTTCTCAAAGCATTAAAATCAAGTTATCAGCAAGCTGTATTTCTTTCTGGAAGCTCTTTGGGAGAATCTGTTTCCCATACCTTTGGGTTGTTGGAAGAATTCTGTTTCTTGAGGTCATGGCATCAAGATCTTCATTTTCTTGCAATCTATAAACTGAGTCATTCTTAGTTTCTAGAGGATACCACATTCCTTGAAAATTTTCCCCCTTCCTACATTTTTAAAGCCAGCAATAGAGGTGGAGTCCTTACATTAATTTCCTTTGACTCTTCTTCCATCTTTTATGCTGTAGGACCTCATAAGATTGGATTGGAAGAATCCAGATAATCCAGAATGATCTGCCCATATCAAAATCTTTAATTTTAATATTCAGTTTCTTCTTTCATATAAGGTATCATATTCATAGGTTTTAGAGATTAGTGTATAGTTATTAGGGGGATGTTATTTAGCCTACCAAAGCTAATAAACATAGGGTATTAGTTTAAATTCATTTGTAATCAGGAAACATAGATTAAAACAATGAGAAGTGATTGAATTGAACCCATTGAAATGGCAAAGATTAAATATTTATTTTCTTAATTATTTGAACTGGCAAAAATTGAAAACATGACAATATCAAGTGTTCGTTCACTAGGATGTGGGAAGAAGATATATTTATATACCACCGATATACATTGGTATAGGTAATAAATGGCAGATGGTCATGCTCACATATATAAGTAACATATATATTTTTGTTTATGGATACATTCTATATATGTTTATATTCACATAAATATTTTTTTAGTCCAAAAATCCATCAAGATCATCACAATGATTTCCTCAAGAAGAGAAAATGTAAAGGTAATATGACTTTGGGTAGTAATCAAAATAAGCTTTACATTATCTATAATAAAAATATATTTTCAAAAAATTCTAGAAGTACAACATGCAAAATAAATAAATAAAAGGTCTTTACTGTGGGATACAGGGTTAGTTTTTACTATTATCTATTATCTCTATCTATCATCTATCTATCTATCATCTATGCATTTGGATTTTTTTAAACTTGTAAAATAAGTATATCTTAAGACAAGGAGTAGAAGATCTCTTTATACAAATATACTCACCAAAATATATTCTAATAATTATTTAAAGTAAGGGTCATCAAAGTTGAACTTTTGGGCTCAAATCTTGATGCTTGCTTTCAAAAATAATGTATATTGGAAAACAGCCATTGTTAACATATCGTCTATGGCTGCTTTCCCGATATAATGGCAGAGTTGGGTCATTGCAACAGAGACCATATTGCCCATAAGACCTAAAATATCTATTATCTGGCCCTTTTTACCCTTTTTGCTTAGAAGGGATCCCTTATTAGAGCTGGCTAGGGATTGTATAAGTCTAGAGCCCGTTGCCTCAATATGGGTAATTGTATTGTAGAATTATTTAGCATCAAGAAAATCAAGTCACAAATTAAAAGCAAAGATGATCACGATGTTTGGTTACGAATAAGTTCCAATGAAATTATTAAATGAATAAATCACATCTTGTACTCAGCCACAGATTGCTCTACTTAAAGGTGTGTACTGAAAGATAGAATTTTGTGTGGTTCCTGACTGGGAATAGCTCTTCAGTTAAATAATCATAACAAAATAAAATAATTATGCTTCACCATGTGAAGCATACCCAATTATTTCATAACTAGTATCTCATTTAATTTTTTTTAGCCTATATCCAAATGATAGGACTAATATTCTCATTTTACAGAAGAAACTGAGATTTTGAGAAATTAGGTTAAAATGTTTGTTTAGTAAATGGCATGAAGACCAGAGACCTCATTACTTGTTACCCAGTATGCATTTTTTTCTATTTAATGCTTTCTTCTCTCTTGAATGAGGACACAGGAAAATAAATATTTGATTGGTATAGACTGCTGCTTTTTTAAAAGGCAAGGGACATTATATAAGATACAGCTTTCTTCTAGAAAATAGAAAACTTGGAAATCATGCACATACTTTTTGCAAACCAAATGTTCCCAGCCCTCCCTAACCAATAGGTGCGGTTTAGGTAATCTTTGGGTTATTACCGCAGTCTTATGAGCTTCAAGCTTCTAGTTGCTCACACAGAAGTGTTAATCTCTATTCCAATGTCACACTAGTATTGCTGATATTCTCCATGTTGATCATAAACCAGTCTAAGCTTCTACTCACCATGGTGTTCCAGAGACACAATCTATCCCCGGCCCTTTAGGCGCCAATATATGCTTTAATTGCTGTATCATCCTCCTTTCTTTAGAGCCCAGCCAATACTGTCAGCTTCCAATTTTCCCTTCCAAGTCCGATATAGCATGGCAGTCTCTTGAAGAAGAGAAATAAAATATCTCACTCTCTTTTGGTGTTCTTGCAGAAGGGTGTCTAGAGCACCAAAATAAAAGCTGTTTGTACTCACTCCCTTAGTTCTTTTTTCTCCTCAGGGGTTGTAATGCCATCAGATGGTCAAATTGCAATAGATTACTGTTTCTGCCACTCATTGTACATGAATTCACCATTCTCGTGTAGATGCCCAGGTCATATAGGTAAGATAGCTGATATTTAGGTTCTTATTTCTCTTTGGATAATTTTCTCCTGGGATCAATTATGGCCCTCCTTGAAATATTATTTCTGTTACCTCACCCCAATCTGATAGTCATAAATCTGTGAACACCAAGAGTAGACATGAATAAACTACCTTTCTACCCACTGGTAAGAGCTGACTAAAAATTACCTTCCCACCACCTCTGAACTGAGAGTGAGCCTCATTTGAATGGCAAATCAGTGAATACAGATAGATATTGTTGTGGGAGAAATATTCTAACTCATTATGCCGAAATACCATACCTTAGCACCTTATTTAAATACGAGTATAGTGCTTAAATTCTGTGATGGTTCATTTTTCTGTGTCAAATTTTAGCTGGGCCACAACGCCCAGATAGTCAAACACTATTCTGGATGCTTCTATGAGAGCGTTTTTGGATAATATTTAGATTTAAATTGGTGTGCTTCCAGTAAAGCAGACTGCCAGTTTTAATGTAGGTGGGCCTCATTCAATCAGTTGAAAGCCTGAAGAGGACAAAAGACTGATTTTCCAAGTGGAAGGGGGATTCTCCGGCATACCGCATTAAGACTTGAACTGAAACATTGGATCTCTTCTCTTTCCTAGGTCTCTAGCCTGACAGTCTTTGCACTTGATGTATAATATTGGCTCCTGTCTGGGTCTCCAGCAATCTGGCCCATCTTGCATGCTTTTGACTTGCCAGCTTCCATAATCATGTGAGTTAATTCCTTAAAATAAACTTCTCTCTCTTTTTCTTCTTTCTTTCTTTCTTTCTCTTTCTCTGTCTCTTTCTACCTACACACACACACACACACACACACACACACCCATGCTCATATGCACCACATATCCTATCAGTTCTGTTTCTCTGGAGAACCTTAATTCATATGATTCATAAAATATGTTATTAATTAAATATATTTACATTTAAAATTCGTGGCAGATATAGGTACTCAATAAACATTTAACAAGAAAGACATGACACATTATCTGGGAATCTTTCAACAATTATGGTAGGAGACTCTTTAGATGTATCCCAATGATCCCAGCTTCTGAATGATATTGGTATCTCTGTGTAGTCTCTTCCCACATTATATCAGGATTAGTCTGTATAACCAAAAGAATATGGAAAAGCAATAGTATATTAACTTCTGAGATTAGACTATAAAAGTCACTGTATCTCACATTTTGACTGCTTCCTGTCTCTACCTCAGATCATTTTGTCTGAGAATTGTAAGCAGACCTATGGGGATACACATGTGGGGGGGAACTGAGGTCTCTGTCCAATCGCCAGTGAGAAACTTTGGGTTCCTGCCCATAGCCATGATAGAAAGCTTGGAGCATATTCTCTAGCCCCACTCAAGTCTTCAGATGACTTCATCCCAGGTGAACTTCTTGAGTGCAACATTATAAGAAGTTCTGTGCCAGAATCATCCAGTTAAGCTGTTCCTGAATTCCTGAGACTCTGAAAATGCGTGCTATGATAAATAGGTGAGTTTTAAGCTGCTGACTTTTGGGGTAAATTGTTACATGACAATAGATAACTAAAACAGACCTTGCTACCAAGTATGTGGTGTTCTATAACAAATACCCAAAAATGCAGGGGTAGCTTGGAAACTGGGAAGTGAGCAGAAGCTGGAAAGACTTGGAAGAGAACATTACTGAAAGCTTAATGTGTGTCGTGGCCTTTGAAGAGGCTAACTAACAGTAAAGGCTTGAAGGAGGGATGATCCTCTTACTGGAAACTAGTAGATGGGGAATTTTTAGTATATACTGGCAGAAAGTTTAGCGACACCGTTGCTTTTGGTAAAGTGGAAAGTAGCAAATAGACCTAAGGAACAGCTTCATTTAGATCAGGAGAACTCCAGCCAGAGGGTTGAAGATGTTGCCTGGTTTGTTCTTGAGCTTATCATAAAATGCCAGAAGAAAAAAAGGTACGGAAAAAGTGCTGAACATGAAGAAACTGGAACTTGATGGCCTGGAATACTCACAGGCTTTCCAGGCTAACAAACAATGCTAAAACTAAGAAATGTCTTCCTACAAAGAGCAAATTCAGTCACGGTTGGGGGTGAGGGGCAGTCTTCAAGTGGAGGGTGTGCCTGTCAAATGCATTGTTAAAACCTTAGAAAAACCTAAATCGGAATTTCAGAGTACTATTGAGTCAGATAGGGTTTTCTAAAGATGTTTAAGGCTATGACTCACAAATCCCTTTAAACAATAGGCCCCATTAAGTTTTAGGGAGTTTCCCTCCACTATGTTAGCAGAAGCTCAGCTAGAGAAGGACTTACTTCAGAGTTATTTGTGATGGGAGTTTTTGTTTAATGGAATGAACCTTAATAACATTCAAGAAGACCAAAAAAAAAAAAAAATTTTTTTTAAAGAAAATTGTATTTGGAGAATCATGGAAAGCTTGACTGAAAGGGAGTAGAAAATGAAAACCTTTGGATTTTCAGACTTCTACAAGCAGGATGCAGCTGCAAACACACATTTCTTTTTGTGTTAAGGAAAACATAACATAAAGGATAACTCAGCCCAGAATGAAGATCCCAGAGGGTGGACCCCAGAACCACAGTAAGTCATTTATAAACAGGAGTTGAACTGAGTCTTAATCAAGTAATTTTCATTTTGCCTGGATGGATTTTAGAACAGCTGTGGATCAGTAAGTGTGCCTCCTGTTTTCCCAATTTTTGGATAGGAGTTCTTATAGAAGTTCTCTGGTGTCTGCTCCACCACTGTCTGTTGGGCGTGTGTGTGGATGGGGGGCAGGATCCTATGTCCCTTTAGATCACAGGACCCCAAAATGAAAGGACCTGGACTCATGAAGCTTTCCTTAAGGAATTACACACAAGTAGAACTCCCTGAACCTGGGCCTGATTAAATGATGAGATTCTGGATATCACACTGAGGCTGTAATGGAATGAGACTTCAGGCCCTTGGAGAAAAGTGAGACTATTTTGCATGTAGAACACACAGGAATTATTAGTGGAAAGGGCAGACTGCCTCCAAGATAGCCCTCATAGCCTGGAATCCAGACTGTATTATAGTCCTGTCCCACCTTGTAACAAGGTTAGGCCATGTGACAAATTTTTAGAACTAATGGTACTTAACTTCTAACATAGATTACATTAGATTCTGTGCCTTTCATTTTGCTAGGCTCCTCTCTCTCTTTCTCTTTCCCTTCCTTCCCTCAGATCACTTGCTCTGGGAAAGTAAGTTGTCATGTCATGAGCAGCATTAACAGAGAGGACCATGTGTTGAGGGGACTGGGACTCTTGATCAACCCCCAGTGACAAACTGAGGGCTGCTGTCAACACCCATATAGGTGTGCTTCCAAATGTGTCCTCCAACCTCAGTCAAGTTTACTTCCCATGTCAGCCTAAAGATTGACTACAACCTCCTGAGAGACCCTGAGTCAGAACCATCCAGTTAAAGTATTTCTTTCTTCCTGACCCTCAAAATTTATGGGATAAAATAAATGTTTTTTGTGCGTTTTTGTTTTTGTTTTTGTTTTGGATTAAGCTACCAAGTTTTGGGTATAGTTTATTATATAGCAACAAATAATTAATACAATCATCCAAGTGTTTATTAATATCTCAGTAGATCTCCTACTTTGTGTAAAGACCTATCAGAGCTAATGAGGAAACATAATATCTGACCACTATATCAATTAGGACTCAATGCTGAACAAAGAAATCACTGTAGGAATTCTGAACTGGAAGAGTTTTAACAGAAGGAAATAGGTACTTAGAAATAGTTTGGAAAACTTCAAGTGCATGGTCAAGGCAAGGCCTCTGGGAGCTACTGATCTTGATTTGATTTGATTTTTTTTTGCTGGTGCCAGGAATTAAAAAACACACTCCTATATAGCTGAATAAGGCAGATGGGGTAAAAAAGGCTCCACCAGAGCTACTGCTGCTGCTACTGAGGCATGTAAGTCTGGTAAGATGGGAAATAGAATAATGTTCCTGAAGAAAAACAGCACATAGCTAATAACATTGCATATCAGCATAATCAATGAGGTGCAAAAAAAGTGGCTTCTGCCTCATTCCCACCCTCCAGTTCTTCTCAAAATAATTCAACTAGTGGAACCTCATTCTCTTCTGGAATCACAGTAGCCACAAAGTCTAGGAATATTTCTAGCTTTCTAATTTCTTCAGTTTTAAAGGATGTAACATGGAGGTTGAGAGAACCAATTCTCACTCTTCCTCAATAGTCTGTGCTCACCAGGGGATTACAAGCTTAATGGAATGACAAGATTAACGCAATGTGACAAAACTGGAGATGGGGCATGTGCTAAATGGAGTGTTACAGCTTAAGTTCAACAGGACATCAGGAAAAAAAAAGAGATTAGAGTATGATGGAGAATTCAGAGAAAGTTTCATGTAAGAACTCAACTTTCAGTTGAAGCCTAAAAAGATGGTAGGAATCAAACAGAAAAAAAAAAAAAAAAAAGAAAAGATATTTAATGCAGGTGGATGTCAAGAGCAAAGACCTGGATTAATGCAGATGGCAGCAAGTAGTTAGCCTGACTCTAGCAAAGAACAAAGAATGAAAGGTGGTGACAATAATGGACTTTGAAATATAAAAAGCTTTAAAATTTGAAGTTCAAATATATTGCATATGAGTATGCATATTCTAAATGCCCATAACACATAACCATATGAATATGAAAAATTATGAATATTGTTATCATTCAGTAAATTTGTTTCTTTGCCAGATGATGATGGCTCCTAGACTGAACTACAGAAATCGACATGCCCACAGATATCTCAACATTTTCTCCCCCCACCCTTTTTTAACCTTTTTTTTTTTTTTAAGTGTATTTATTTATTTTGAGAGAGAGAGAGAGAGAGAGCAAGGGAGTGGCAAAGAGGAAGGGGGAGAGAGAGAATCCCAATCAGGTTCTGAACTGTCGCTGCAGAGCCTGATGTGGGGCTCAAACTCACAAGCCATGAGATCATGACCTGAGCCAAAGTCAAGCATAGGCCACTTACCCAATTAAGCCACCCAGGCATGCCAACAGTTTCTTCCCCTTAATCCTAGTTATATTTAAACACAAAATATCTCCTTTATGTTATAGTATCTCAGATCTCACAGCTTACAAAGTATTGCTGTTGTTCATTACTTCATTTGATCCTCAGAATAAGCCTGAGAGATGAGAAAAGTAAATAATTACTCGTCTTTTTTTTAATATATTGGAGATGCAACTAACTTCTGAGTCACCTGCCCTTGCAAGTTGAGTGTTGAATAACCCTCATTATATTTTGATCAAGTCTTAGATGAAGAAAAATTTTATTTCAAGTACATTAAATAGATAGACATACTGATAAAATGATAACTAAATAGATCAGTTAAGGATTTGAAGCTTCAAGAGTTGAAAGTTTGGAAGCTTTCTAATACCACAAGGAAAATATTCTGTTTCAATACAAACCAGTAAAATATAGTTATAAAACTTTTTTTTTTTTTTCTTATATAACTGATTCAGTCTTGGTTAGTTATTCAAATCCTCACCTGCACCTGAATGTCATACATCCCATTCTGGACAAAGGAAACAAATCAGACATCAGTCATCTTTCTGAGATTCTAACCAATCACTCATGTCTTCTGTCTATTAATGCATTATTTTTAATGGTGCAAGTGTTAAAGAACCTTTTTTTCGCCCCCGGTTGTCTGTACTGCAATAGACCTCAGAAAAGTATTCTTCAGCCAACTTATACATGTATGTTTACATTTATGTTGGAAGGTGAGTTTCCTACGGGGGTTCACTATACACTAGATAGCTGTCTTTGGAAGTGTTAATCCATAAGGCAACCTAAGAAAATAAAGTTTAACTTCAAATTAAAAAAAAAGGAATTTTAGTAATTTGTCAGGATGTGGGAAAGAATTATAACTTCAGAATGACCTCTTGTTCTCAAATTTCATCTTTTCAGCAATTAGATTCCACAACCAGCCTGTCCTCTTCCGTTCAAGAAACAAAAATTTATGCCTATGTAGCATCAAAAATTCCTTGGTTATAATCAAGAGGAACATAAAGGTGAACATTTTCATTAGTGCATGTCATGAACATTGTAGAAAAAAGAATTATAACCCATCCCGGTCCAATCCATCTTCCCTGAGGAGCCACTTAAAGGATGGGGTCGGGGGACAGATCCTTAGTTTTTTAGTTGCTCTAACTCCTTGACATAAGTTTTAAAGTTACACAAGAAAGTTCTTAAGGAATAGCAAGGCTGCTTGATCTCCGTTACAGCCATGTGAAAAAAATCTCTAAGTTAGAGACTAATGATTTTACATTAGGAATAATGTATTCAATTCTAAAATCAGTGCTATTGATTGAAATCCAAGAGATAGATGTGAGACTTAAGCCTGGAGAAAGACAGTTAATACATTTTTCCATATATTTAATTAATCATGGTCATTACAAGACAAAGAATTAAAGATAATACATCATTTGTCTAGGCTTTATTGAACACTTTATAATTACATGAAATTTATGTGAGAATTCAAATATTTTGCTTTCAAATCACAGGGAAGGGACTTTGTAGCTTAACCCTGAAAATTAAAAGGTGTTGCAAAAAAAAAAACCAAAAAACAAAAAAAAACCCAGTAGTTGGCTCAATAATAATGCATTACTAGCCAAGAATGGTCCAGTGGGGAAAAGATAGTCTCTTCAGTAATGGTGTTGGGAAACTGGATATCCACATGCAAAATAATGAAACTGGATCCCTATATTACACCAAATGCAAAAATCAACTGAAAAAAAGATTAAAACTTTGAACATAGACTTGAAATCTTCAAATTCCTAGAAAGAAATGGGGGGGTCGTGAGCCTCTTGACATAGATCTCGGTAATAAGTTTTTGGACTTGATACCAAAAGCAAAGTCAAAAAAAGCAAAATAAACAAATAAATAAATAAGCAAGTGGGTTTACATCAAACTAAAAAGGTTCTACACAGCAAAGAAAACCACTAACAAAATGAAAAGACAACCTATGGAATGGGAAAAAATATTGCAAACCATGTATCTGAAAAGCACTTAATATCCAGAATATATAAGGAACTCATACAACTCAACAGTGTGTGTGTGTGTGTGTGTGTATATATATATATATATATTTGTGCAAAGGACCTGATTAGACATTTTTTTTTTCAAATAAGACATACAAATGGCCAATACATACACAAAAATGTGCTAAACATCACCAATCATTAAGGAGATGCAAATCAAAATCAAAATTAGATAGCATCTCACTCCTGTTAGGATGGCTATTATCAAAAAGAGATAAGGAATGCTGGGAAGGATGTGAGAGAGGTAATCCTTGCACACTCTTGGTGGGAATGTAAATGGTGCATCCACTCTGAAAAACAATATGGAGATTCTTCAAGAAATTATGAAAGGAACCAGCATATAATCCCAAAACCCCACTTCTGGATATATATCCAAAAGAAAGAAAATCACTATCTCAAAGAGATGTCTGTATTCCCACATTCACTGCAGCACTATTTATAATAACCAAGGCATGGAAAAAGCTGGTGTCCATCGGTGAAAATGTGTGATATCTATAATATTGTTTAACTTTAAAAAAGAAGGAAACTCTGCCTTTTACAACAGCATGGATGAAACTGGAGGACATTTATGCTAAGTGAAATAAGCCAAAGACAAATACTGTGTGTTATCACTTATGTGTGAAATATCCCCCCCCCCCCAAAAAAAAAAATTCTCATGTGTAGAAATAGAGAGTGAAATGGTAGTTGTTAGGGGCCTGGGAAAATAGACACTGGTAAAAGGATATAAATTTCAGTCATAAGATGAATAACTTCTGAGTATCTAATGTATAAAAGGTGGCCATAGGTGATAGTATCATTTTGTATAATAGAAATTTGCTAAGAGAGTACAAGTTAAAGCTTCTCATCAAAAAAAAAAAAAAAAAAAAAAAAGGAAAGATAAGATACATTTGTGAGATGGCTCGATATGTTAATTAACTCAGTGGTAGAAATCCCTTGGCAGTGTATAAGAAATCATCATGTACACTTTAAATTTATTACACTCTTATTTGTCAAATATACTTCAATAAAGATTTTTAAAAAGAGGCAGAAAATCCTGGGTGTAGGTGACAGATTAATTTTTACAGCTGAAAATAGTTCTTGGTGACCTCGATTACTCTAGGGCAAAGGTCAGAAGGAAAGGGAAAGAAAGGGTCCTATCCCACAATGTAATGTGGTGATTTCCCAGTACACTCCTGAGTATACACACATTAAGAGGAAGTTATCCCCAACCAGCTCATACACTATCTTTGTAAACACTGCTGGGAGAGGTATAATTATTGGCCAGACTCTCTTTTGTGCTTAAAGTAACCACAGAGAATTTGGATGTTCCATCAGGGATTGGCAAATTGTAGCCCAAGTGCCCATGAGCTCACTGTCTGTTTTTATAAGTAGAATTTTATTGGAATACAGGCATAGCCATTCATTTATTAATGCCTCATGTTGCTTTTGCTCTGTAGTAGCATATTTGAGTAGGTGAGACAGATGTTATGGCCCACAAAATTGAAAATATTTACTATCTGGCCTGTTTCAGAAAAAGTTTGCTTACCCTTGCTCTAAAGGGATATAGGAGGGCAAAGCTTTATAAAAGATGCAGGACCAGAGTAGGGAGATTTTGTGAAGGGTGTTGAGAGATGGCAGCATGTATGTGTGGTTGTGGTTGTGATTGTGGCTGTAGTGATTGTAGTTTAACAAAATGGGAAAGGAGAATGGATTTCAGGGAATTCTGAGTGGGGTCTATTGTCACATTTGAGACAAATTTTCTGTCATTTGCTTCTTGCAGAAAATTATTTACTGGCTTACTTTCTTTAATAAAGCCTTATTTTGTTGCAACATACTTACAATGTTGGTATCATCTGAAAGATTTTTTGATTTCTAAGTGGGAATTTGAGCCAAGACTAAGGGGACCCTCTTAAAAGGAAGCCAGTCTCAGATTATATTTTCCTTAAAATATCGTGTGAGCATGTATGGGTGTGTATGTGTGTGTCTTAAAGATATTTCTCAGACGTTGTCCCAGTAGAGCTTATGTATTTAGATATAGATTAAAAAGTGTAATTTATTACAAAGTATATGCTGTCTGACCATATTTAGGGGCACATTGTTATATGCATCCCTTAGCTCTGACAAATCCTGAAGGACCAAATATTACCATTCTGCCCACTTCAAAGTTCCTCTGAGTTCTTACTGTTCAATTGCAGTGGTGGCTAAATCCCCCTTTCCATTTGCTTGTCCTTTGTCTGTTTTCACAGTCTTCTTGGCTGTGTAATCACTCATTCTCTCTCATTTATCACAGCCTTTCCTGGTCCTGACTACACTATCTCCCCATTTTTGTCATGGTGCACTGGTACATTACAAATACAATTAAACCTCTTATGATACTGCAGCTTTTGGCCAACACATCCCAGCTTCAAGGTTGAAAGATTTCTGATATTACCACTGATATCACTTCTTTCCCATTTATCGGCAGTGTCCGGACTAATGCAGTAGTGTTGCATTAATTAAAGGAAGCATCTAGTAATACTGCTGTTTTTGCCAGTCTGACACTGAATCGGGAGCCTGATGCCTGCTCATGTTTTAAGAACCATTTGTCACCCATGTCATCCCAAAGCAGCCAGCTGTCTGAGCCAAGCCTCATTTGCATTTCATCAACCACAGGCTCTCTTTCCCCCATTTCATTCTCAAGTCTTTGTATAGCAGCTCTAATTTTTTGTAAAGCACATTTTTCAAAGAAGAAGCTTAGCTAAAATTAGTATGCTACGTAGAAAGATGATTTGAATACCAGACACAAGTCTCCACACTGATTGTGGCCAAAATAAGTAACAGAGACTGTGTATTAGATTCACTCTTTCTCTTGGTGGGGTGGGGCGACTTGTAACTACTACCCCACTCCCCAACATTACCTCATGAATCTCATTAATATTCATATTCAATAGCAAACGTAAAGATTCAATTTCATTTTTGATTATGAAAACAATTTTTATAGCAACAAATGAAATGAATTTGATCCAATATCATCCTTCATTTTGTATGTAGCCCGCTGCTCTCATGCTCTCCAGTTGCACATTATATAATGTTTTTCCACCCACCAAAGCTTTTTAAAGACCTATCTTGACAATGGCTCAATATTTCCCAAACCAGAGAAAATAAACTTCTGAAACTGCATTTTGAAACTATCTGGTAACAAGTTTTGTGCTTGTCTTCGTAATTCCAAACCCTGTGTAGTTAACACACACTTTTTCCTTTTTCGTGTGTAAGATTTTGACATATCATTTATCCACGTTCAGTACCTCTTGAGAAAATTTAGTTTTTTCTTTCAAGGAAAATATTTCTTCCTTTCCCTGAATCATCTTTATAATAAATATCTTCACATTAAGCATACACAGAATGTGTGTATGTATATGTACGCGTGTGTGTGTGTGGCTGCGTATGCGTGTGGAGAGAGAGAGAGAGAGAGAGATTATGTTAACTCACTGCACACAGACTTGTCCACTTCCAATGTTTTGCCTAAACCAAATCTCTGGTGGTCATTTTAAGGGGTAATCATACCCTTTTATGTTCTTGCTTCTTAACCCAGATGGTCAACAACAGTGGACACCTGTCTCTCACTGAGACCATATGATAAAGGTCATTTAACAGCCTTTCCTAGTAATGCTCTTTAGTCCCTGTGGGTTTGGTTTCAGATTCCATTCAGTGGCCTAGAAACTTGAAGGCTCTGTATCCATAACTAATCCTCTGGGATTTTTAGTCCTCAATAGGTAATTATTTCAACAAGTTTCTCTCTGAAAAGAAGTGGTCTTTTGGAATTCCTATTAAATTGAATAGGAAAATAAAAACTTTGAATGTATTAATTTTAGTTGACATCCAAAGCACATTTTAAGATTAGCATGGTTTAAATTTTAGTCATCTATACATTCCACTTAAAGCAAGAGAACAAATACTCTTTAATAAACTGCGTAATAGTTTTAAATTTGATTTTAGGATAAGTGTTTGTGATTTACTAGTATGTATTTGATAATCTTTCAATCTGTTCTCAAAACACCGTACATTTTTAAAGCAGCAAAAGGTGTTTCAGTAGGGAAAGTTATGTTCTAGAATCCCTTTTAACTAGGATACTATAATTTATTGCCTAAACAATATGAGTTTATTTTCCATTGAGTTGAAAATTCCATGTTGATGCCACTGAACTCCCATTCATCATTTAAACAGTAAACTGGTTTTCTATAGCTTATGTGTTGCTGTATATTCACAGAGATTCATGAAAGAGACATTCTTTTACAATTTTTTCCCTATCTTCTCATGCTTTTATTTTATACCTATTTCCCTTCAGATTTATGAACTAAGATCTTAATGCTTGAAGTTGAAACTTTCTGCCTCAGCTTTTGCACTTGTAAATCTCTTTTTACGTTACAACACTCCCTGCTGTATCCCTGAAATATAAAATATGTTCACATTTGTGTAAATGGATTGTTTCATTAATAACATTTTTGTAAACACTTTTCTTTTCACTACTTTAATTTGCTTTTGTGTGTTTTCATGATCCACGCAATATCTGGGTTTTGAGACATGGAATAAAGACTTCTGACATAAGAAAAATGGATTTAATGAAAACAGCTTTTTTTCATTGCTGAGTACATTATTATGTCCCTCTTTAGCAAAAACATAATAAAATTATAATGGAAGATGTGTGTTAGTGGTAAAATGGATTGTCCTTAAACACTAATTGGGTAAGTATATGGACCCATTTTTCCAGATAAATTTTTGTTTTAGAACTGTTTTAGATTGACAGAAAACTTACAAATATAGCACAGAGAACTCCCATATACACGATACCCAGTATAGACTTAAGTCTGTACTTTGTGGAAACAGATTCTCTTAGTTTTTTACCAAATGTCAGGGGACCATTCTGATAAGAGAAAAATTTTACAGTGTATATCTACAGCTTGGCCACATCTAAGAAAGGGGGTGGTGGGGGGTGGATAAGAGTCCCTTCTGTTTGAGCTGGAATTTCTCAAAGTTCACAGTTTTAACTTAAATTCATTAGCCATGTGATCTTAGTCAAGTTACTTTGTCTAAGTCTTAATCCCTTTATGTAAATGTAAGTAAAGCAATAATACCTCTCTCTCAGGGTGGCCGTGAGCATTCAATTAAATGTTGCAGATAAAGTTCTCAATGCAGTATCTAAAACATATTCAGGTTTCAATGAATGTACTCCATAAATGTTGGCTCTTTTTTATTGTATTACTAAATTTGAAGGTTTAGGAAATGTCATAGCCTGAGAGTGATCAAACTGACAGAATGTCAGTGTGGCTTCAGACTCATGAATATCTTCACATGTCTAAAATTCACTTCATTTTCAGGTATAGATCAGAGAGGAGATATCTGATCTACCAAATAGCCCATCAGGTATACAGCAGTGAAAACTAAGTTAGAAAGGGAAAATCCTGTTTTAGCTGCTTTGGCTATAATTGTGCATGAGTTTTCACTTTTAGTAAAAAGTGAATAGGAAGTGATGTTTTGATCTTTGATATTTGTTTTGTTTTGTTTTTATCATTTTCAAAATATCTAGAGATTGCTGTGACAGAGGGAAACTAAAGTGATCCCATGAAAAATTGTTTTATTCACTCCCTTTCCTGCTTCCATTCTTGTTAGGACCTACATCCCTGCCTTATGCACACTTTATAGAACAGATCATGTACTTCCTTGTAAAGGTCAAGGTTTAATGATTTCTTTGGAGCCTCCTAGTACAATATAACATCTAAGGAGTAACCATATGGCCTCATCATGAATGTGTTCCAAGGCCGAGGACTCATCAAAACCCCTGGCTCTAGGGCATGAGTGACTTATGGAGGACACCTAAGTACTCCAGCTTTGTTCCAGGACTACTGAGAAGACCTGTGCACTGGACCACCATCCTTAACAAAACAAAAACTGTAGGCCCCTAAGATAACACCCTCTTCTCTACCCTTACCTTCCTGTCTTCTTTACTCTGTCTCTATCTATACTCTGTTCTAGGTCTTCAGTAAACTCTGCTTTCACTTCCCCTTGGTTCATGTTTCATTTCCATCCTATGCAAAGCCAAGAATCCCCTTAGCTGATTCTGGGGTACCCTTCTCTGTCCTCAGAACCAGCCAGCCTGCATCAGTGGTGGAAATGAAAACCAAACCCTGGTAAAATGTGGAAAGACTGTTTTCACACTAAAGATTGTTACAGTGGCTACTTTGCCTTGAAAACAGAGGAAAGAGTGATCAGTGCATTCCCCAAATCTAATGTGAATGAAGGAGACTTTAAATTTACTACTGTCCTCATATCTGTACCATAGAGGCTCAGACAAAAGATTTGCTTAAACAAACAAACACTCCATTTGTTTGAGGAAATGAGAAAAAAAAAAAAAAAAAAGGAAATAAAAAGAAACCAAAACAAGAGTTTTGAAGGGTGGGGTTTTGACAATGGCATTGGATTGAAGGATGCAAATGTAGATCAGTTATAATCCACCAAAAATTACAGAACAATTACAGTTATAACAATAAGCCAAAAAAAAAAAAATGGTGTGTTCATTGGGAGGAGGGGATTAGTCAGGGATCCTATAGCCATTCAGATAGTTTTCCAACAGCAAGACTTTCCAAATTGTGCATTGGAAATAAAAAGTTATAAATTAAGAAACCCAAAATACAGTCTATCCTAGGATAAATGCTGCTCTGTGTGCATAAATGGCTGTTTGAGTATGACTTTGTGCTTTGTCAATTATAACACTGGGTGATAGAAATAATAAGGATGTGCATGAGGCATCGTGCTAATGGTAATACTACTGGTAAGAGCAAAAGAAAGGCCATTACTTCAAGCAAAATTTATATAATCAAACATTGGATGGGCTTATTTGTATTTAGATTTTATAACCATACATTTATAGCTGTAAAGAGGAAATTATATTATTAAAATTTCTGCAGTTGAAGAGAACTTGTTTGTTATTGTGAATCTGAATTTCCCTAACCTATAAACTGACTGCATATAAGTTGATTTTTGTTGTTTTTATTATTATTTCTTGGCAACACAGAATCAATTTTTTATAAACAGGAATGAGGTGCTCTGATTACACTGCAGTATGAGAACCATACTATGTATATGTATATCCCTATTATATATATCCCTACTACATATATCCCTACTTTATATATGTATATATATTTTACCTAATTTATAAGTTCATGAATATTTTGTTAATAGAGATGAACAACTTATGAATACTTTGACTTAAACCTTTTTGGGAAAATTAAAAATAAAGTGATATAATAGTAACAAGCACAGGTCATCCTTCATTCACACTTTAAACACTTGTCTATTCATTATTATTATGTTTTTTATTCATAATTTAATGTGAGTATTCAGTAGTCCAATGGTTAGGACTTCAGATATGACAAAGACTGGAGACTCCATTCTACCATTAGTTTAAGTGTACCTGACTTTTCATTCTCCTTTCCTCTTCCTTAACTACTTAGAAATCCCAGTCTTGAGTTCTAAACCACACATGGTTTTATTCACATGTAGTTTTACCTAAAAAAGAATTGTACTATATAAATCTGTCTCTTAAAGGTATGGAGGGATTGACACAGAACCATTAACATTGATTATCTTAGTGCAGCAGGGATTGGAGGAGGCAGAGGATAAGGAAAATGAGATTATTTTTCTCTTTATACAATTTTACTATATTTGTGCTGATACAAGGCTCATGCATTATTCGTAACGAAATATCAAAGTACTAAAATACTCGTGTATTTAATGTACTGTAAATGAAATATAAAATCACAAATACAAACATTCATTTTATTCCTCAGATTATTGATCCTGATAAAGGTCAAGCCATTAAAAACTTGTATGGAGATATTTAAGCAAAAAAAAAAAACTGTAGAGAGAGGTAAAATATTGAATGCATTTTTCCTTATTATGTAATCACCGTTGATAGATTGAAAGCATCTAATTTAGAGCTCCTGAATTAAATCTGATCTTTTCTTGGAGAGTAGTAAGGAGTGGTGAGGATGGATAGGGAACAGAGTGTGTTTTGAAAGATAAAATTTAGAGAAGCTTAATTTAAAAGCTCCTTGTGTGTCAAATAGCTATTAAACATAATTTTCATGATTTTAATATAAGTGAATCTGAACTAGCACATGGACAAAGTTTCTTTTAAGTTGCACATGGGTTTAAAATGTAGGGGAAAAAGATCACTTGGCAAATATGTTTTTGGTTTTGAAAAACCTCCAAATGTTTAAAAAGTACTTTTCAAATCAACCATATCCATATGCATCCAGGTTTTCTCATCCTCACTATTGAAGGATAAAAAGAACTAGAATTGGGGCAAAATGGTTGGAGATGAGATACATATGCTGTAAAACTAAAAATCAGTTGATACTCCAAGGAATTGGTTTAAAAAATAAATTTGGTCCTTATGGCAACTTTACCGAAAGAATCTAGCACTTTTATTCTTAGCGATTTAGGATCATGGATGATATTAATCTGTCACAAACTGATCCTATGACCATTTCCAGAAATGGAAAAATGCAGAAATAGAAAATGTGTATAATATTGCTATTTTATTTTGTTCCAAGTCCTGTTACTATCTGTGGAAAGCAATGTTCCAAGAGAATGAACATTTAGATGAATTATGACATGAAATATCATGTTCAATGCTTTATGCATAGATAAATTAATAATAACTGAGCATTGTTGGCATATGGCTTCCAGACACTGTGAAGTTTCCCTCATACCATCTGAAAAACTAAAAATATGTGTATGCCTACTTTTTAAAAAAATATAAAGACATTAAGTTTTGTCAGTAATTTTGAGCTGTTATTTAAAAAATAAGTTGTTAGAGCTTTAATTTTTTTTTTAAATAAGAGGATGTATTTGGGCAGTTAGTCACCAAATTTTTTCCAAAAAAATGGATAAAGTATATTTTGTTTTTATTCTTATTTTAGATTATTTTGAATATATTGATGCAAAACAATCAAATTGCTACAAATAAAATATAAGTAGGGTCAATAATTCCCAAACATCAAATAATATTCAATGAACTTCCACATATGCATTTGGTGGTTCATTATTAACTTAAGAAGTAACACACCATTTTCCTGTCTTTTTTGTCTTTTTTGGTTTCTTTCATTTTTACAAACTATAGCAATAGGTAAGTGTGACCAAAGACATTTGGTTAGTTTCCCAAATCTTTTTAGCAAATTTCTTTTTTTGCCATTTAAATTATGTAGAATTTTCAGAAGCCAGTGGATATAGATCCTATGGTAATGATCATGTGTATTTTGGGAAACAAAGATTATTATCTTTTAGTCAACCAACATCAAAGGTACTGTCAGGTATGTTTGATGAAGAAGGTAATCTTAGAGCCTAAGAATCAGAATGCTATAAGAAAATATATTTTATGGTACCAGGTATGTGACTCATATTGTGGTTATTGTTGTACCATTTTTGTCCTTCCTATTTCGGAAGAGTGTGAACAAAAATGTCTTCATATTTATTCATCATATTTTCTACTGCACTACCATCTATAAATACATTTTCTGGAATATATTAAGGGAACAAAAGCAAAGAAACTACACATCATGAAAATACAGGTAAGTGGCTGGAGGGGTGAGATATTACATGTAGTTCAGATTATCTTATACATAGTCAAGTGATACATCCTTTTTATCTTTTATTTATTTATTTTTTTAAAGCAATACATGGCTCTTTGGAAGAGAGGCATGAAGTGCAGAAGAGAAGTGTGGAGTGAAGATTAAATGATGAGTCAGTCTGCTTTCAGTGTTGCCTTCTCCAGGTGAACCCAAATACTGATGTTACCCTTCACTGTCCTAAAGCATGAGTCTCTACTTAAGAAAACTTCTGTGGTTTACATCTAAAACCACATTTTACCCCCTACATTCACTAATAAACTTCCTTTTCTCAATTCTTGTTCCAACATATCCTACTCTCTTTCATACCTATACCCCAGCACCACTGTACCAGACTAAGTTCCATGAACACAGGACTTACATTTGTCAGTTTCTCTCCTATGTAATGGTGGACTTGGTATAGTTTGAGTATGTGTCAGTTGTTCTGTTATTGATCTCACAGCATGTTATCCCAAAACTTATTTTGTCAAGAATAAGTTGTTTGTCATATTTTAGTCAACAATATGCATATGGGAAGATAAAGAATCAGTGAGATTGGCTTATCTCTGTTCCATATTGCATCAGCTGGTGCAATTTGACCGGAACATGAAGATACATGTTAAAAAATGGCTTCATGAGACTTGTAAGTGGGCACTGGTTATCCACTTGGAGCTAAGCTGGGGTTATTCTGCCTTGATTCCTCTCTACATGGGCCTCTTCACATTGTTGCTTGGATTTCCTTACATTGCAGGAGCTGGGTTTCAAAAGCAGGTATTTCAAAAGACAAGATGTAGAAGCTGCCAGTTTCTTAAAAGGCCTTGGCCCAGAAAGTAGCACAGGATAATTTTTGCTATATTCTATTAATCAAAGCAGGGTCTTCTTAGATTCAAGGGAAGGAGTGTCAAAGATTTGGTATCAACCTTTAGAAGTGGTGCTTGAAAATTATTGAGTGACTAGTTATTTCACTCCTCCAAATATTTCTTACATTTCCCAAATCCTTGTGGCTCTGCTTCTGTAGTTATCCTTCAAGGGATGGCTTTATATCTTTCTTAATCCTGTAAGGAATGCCATGCTACCATGCCAATGTCTTATATACTACCACCATGAAATTGGTCATATTCTCTATTATTTTATTTTGTATGTGTGTATGTGTGTGTTTAATTACTTTGTTATCACTGATTACAATCTCCTTTGCTAAATTATTGTGCGCCTGCCTCTCATTAGCCTTTTGGACTTCCCAGAGTGAGGTTAAGTATGTTCTATTCTTTAGATATGCTTAAATCAATGGAAAAATGAGACTTTTCCAATAAGAATACAGAGGATAGAGTGAGTCTGTGTATAACACATTCACTTACACAAGTATTTGGAAATAGAACTCCTATCTGTTTAAAAGAGGGGAGGTGGTCAAGCAAATTGCAAGGACTTCCATTTTTTGGGGGTTAAAAAGTAAATTGCCAGTAACTTTATGAAATGTGACATAAGAATAAGCTTAAAGTTTTTTTTGAATGTTTATTTATTTTTTGAGAGACAGAACATGAGTGGGGAAGGAGCAAACAGAGAGGGAGACACAGAATCTGAAGCAGGCTCCAGGCTCCAAGCTGTCAGCATGGAGCCCAATGCGGAGCTCGAACGCACAAACTGTGAGATCATGACCTGAGCTGAAGTTGGATGCTTAACTGACTGAGTCACCCAGGCACCCCTAGAATAAGCTTTTTTTTTTTTTTCGGAAAAACTTTAAATGGTTTTAAGTACTTTCAATCAAAATCTTAATGTTTTCTAATTGTTATCAAATAGAGCTAAGTATGAAAACTTTTAAGAGCATCTTATGCTTTCCTTCTCTCCATTACTTAATATTAAAAAAAAATTGTTTCTGGGGAATAGACTATCAAGACATGTATTCACATGCTTTCCTAGAACAGTTGATCAAATCTCATTTTTCTCAGGTGAAGGAAGATCAGTCATATGGTATATGGCCAAGGTGACTCTTTAACCTATAAGGCAGCAATTTACAACTTATCTGGTGCAATCAACCATTTGTACAGCATCATTCCCTCACTTTTAATTATACAAGTTACTGGAATTGGAAAATCTAAATCTTGCAACTGAGAGGCACTAAGGATAAGGGGTGGAGATGAGGTGAGATCTATGGTGGGCACAAGGATGGGGACCAACGAGTGACACAGACACAATTAATTATTCTTTCCCTATCTTAAATTTGAAGTAAGGTGTTTTAATTGTGGGATTCTCATTGAAAATGAAATGTTTTAGTTGCTGTTGAAATGCATCAAGGAAATGAAAACTAGCAGCCATCCCTTTCAATCATATCTATCTTTATCTTTATCTATCATTTATCTACCTAAGTCTATATTTACCTTAAAAGTAGAAAAGGAAAATAAAATGAGAGCACCATTATGCATTTCTTAAAATCTGCTGACTTAGTAGAGATACTGCAACAAATGGTCTATGAAATGAGAGCCTTTGCACAAGTCAGTGAGCTTTACAGGCACTAATGATATTCCATTCTGCAATTCTATACTTTACTATGTGAGGATTCTGCATTTCATTATAACCAGAAAAAAAAATGTAATTGTGTTATTCCATTTCTGATTTTTTAGTCCCCCTTGTATAAAGCGTGTGCTACTTCAAATGCTTGAATCCAGAGTTTGAAAAATTGCCCCTGACCTGTCTCTGGATGTTTTGGATGCAGTACAAGCAATGTGTAAAAACACCTGGGCTCAAGCATGGCAAATGAAACAATGAGGTAATTGGTTAATTGCAGGTGAAATTGGCCACTCACCTCTTTTACTGAAAGAGCAAGTGACTAATTGCACTTGTGAATGCTCTAAAAGAACAAATTGTTACCCAATTATGGAGTAACATAGGTTTGGTGGGCATGCAGAGACCCACATGGGAAAGAAAGCCCTGATATCCACACTTCTACATTTCCCAGCTCTGAGAGGACCTGGAAATGGTAATAATCCAATGGAAAGACAGAAATGTGAAAATTATACCAGGGCAGGGAAGGGAAAGTACAAGATCAACCCAAAATACACTATTGTGCCAGAAAGCAATGACATAGTCAAAGAACGATGAGAACATAAACACACACACACACACACACACACACACACACACACACACAAAAGCCAACTAGAAGGCCTCCCTCCAGACACAGAGGGGACATATTGAATATCAAAACAATAATGATAGTAGTATTTTATAGCCCAATGAATGCATTAGGAAAACACAAATGTATACGGATAGATTAAATAAGTTAATTGATACTTTTATGAGGAATGTGAATATGATATTTATGTAGTTTCGTGGTACCTATACTTCTCATCCAAATTCTTACCATTATTAGAAAGGGAAGGTGTATAATTTTACAATGGAGAAGCTGGCAGATGTCATCTTAAATAAGTGATCAAAATGTATCATCAACAACAATGGGACAAACAGAAATCACATGACACTTGATGGAATGCAATGAGAAGAAAATAGCATCATGTCTATGATATTCCTGCCAAAGATGCATAATCTTATTCTCTAATCATGAAGAAACATTCCACAAACCCAAAATGAGACATTCTACAAAACAACTGGTCTGTAAACTTCAAAGATAATAAGGTCAAGAAACTAGTGAAAAATTGAGGAGCTATTCCAAACTGAAGGACACAAGACATAACAATTAAATCCAATGGCTGATATTCTGAGATGGATCTTTGTGCTATAGACATTTTTAGAACCATTGATTAAGAAAAATATTGTTTTTTTTTCTACTCTACCTTCAATTTGTCTGTAAATTTGAGATTATATAAGTTTCTCTTGTCCTCCATTAACAGGTGTCATTTCTTTCACTACTTTTTGTCATCTAAAATGGGCCAAAGGATTTTAAAGCATTGTCTTGTCACCTAAAGGATTAAATATTTTAAGTTATAGTAAAACAACTCAGTAGTTTCCTCTCTGTCCTATTTTGCTAGAGAAAGTAGAAATAAAATTTTGGTTAGAAGATGGAGCTGTCTTTTGGGCCAAATCCTCACAATTTAGTTTGTCAGTTCAGGAAATGACTTTTCTTTAGTATAAAATTTAAAAATTATGGCTTCAATCTTGGCCAAGTAATTAAGGTTATTGTGTCATTAAGACTTTCTTATATGTGTATAAACGTCCAAGATTCATTCTTTTAGGCATTCAAAAAACATTGATTGACTCCTTATTTTGTTCTAGGCACTGAGGATGTGCAGTAAACAAAACTGATGAAATTTCTGACCACATGAAGCTCATACTCTAGAGGGGAATATAACAAACAAATAAGTAAATTATGTGCTTCAGACCTATGCTCAGTGGAGAAAATGAAAATAGGGAGGAGAAATGTAATTGTGGGTGCCCATGAAACTTTAAATGGAATGGTCAAGGAAGACACTAATGAACGAGAAACATTCAAGCCAAGACCTGAAGAAAGTGAAGAATTGTGCTGTGCAAATGCTTGGGGCCCAAGTGCAAATCTAAATAGTTCTCTGTTTTAGTGAACAATGGAGAGGTTTCATATGTTTTTGGTTTAGGTGAATTATGCAATTATTAAAAAGAGACTGATGACTGCATCTCTATCTATACTAGAAGGAAATGAATTTCTGCTTATGGGTCTAAGTGTCATCTTGAAAAAAAAATACTTGGAAAAAATATTTGTTTGGGTATAAGTAAATATATGTAGGACATAAAAATTTGCAAAAGTCAAAGAAAAAGTTGGTAACACAAAAGGAAGTTCTGAGAGGAACAAATGAGAGAAATGAGGGAAGGTAGGAAAAAGTGAGAGAGAGAAAGAAAAAGAAAAAGATTGAGAAAGAGAAAAGACAGAAAGGGCAGGGAAAGAAAGGGTAAATAGATAATAAATCAAAAGAAGAAAAAACCTAGTGTGGGGGAGGGAAACTTTTTCTCTAGAAGGAAAGATGATAAATATTTCAGCCTTTATGTACCAAAAGGAAGCTCTTTCAAAACTGCTTTACTCTGTCTGTATAGTGTAAAATCAGCTAGAGGAATTATATAAGTGAAAGAGTATGGCCATTTTCCAATATGACTTTATAAACACTAATATTTAAATTTTGTATGCACAAAGACACATCACAGAATATCTTTTCAACCTTTTGAGCATGAAAAAAACATTCTTATTATGCTCTCTACAAAAACAGTGCATGGGACTTGACAGTTGGTCTATGGTTTGCTGATCCCTGATCTAGAGCCTAAGAGGCAAGTCATGTAAATCAATTTGGTGCAATGGGAGGTGGAAAGGAATCAGATTAAGTACCTGGTTTCCTGTCTTGGCTTGATAACGTGTTAATCCTTTGACTCTGAGCCAGAATCCATCTCTCAATGCTTTCTTGTTTCAACCAATGAAATGAGGGTGTTGAAATACATGAGCATCAAATCCTCTTCTTACATTATATTTTGTTTTATTACCTTTCAGAACTAAGAATTGGTATCTATAAAGGAAAGAACATTTTATTTCAATTAGAGTTCATGATTTCAGTACTATTCTTTGCAAAAATCTCTTCTTAAGACAAAAATGTTCTTCAACTTTTGGGTATAGAAGTGAGTGTTGTATACCCTTTAGGAAATCGGTGTTACCATGGTTTCAATACCTTGCTATAAAATTCCTGAAATGGCCACTTTCAACTGCCATGAGCAAGGCTACAATATGGCCCACCAAGACGTCAGTAGTTTGTTTCTAAACGAAAGCCATTCTTTTTTTTTTTTAATTTTTTTAACGTTTTTATTTATTTTTGAGACAGAGAGAGATCGAGCATGAGCAGGGGAGGGGCAGAGAGAAAGGGAGACACAGAATCCGAAGTGGGCTCCAGGCTCTGAGCTGTCAGCACAGAGCCCGACGCAGGGCTCAAACTCACAGACCGCGAGATCATGACCTGAGCTGAAGTCGGACGCTCAACCGACTGAGCCACCCAGGCGCCCCTAGATGAAAGCCATTCTTAAGTGGTGGTGAAAATCCTCATGCATAATAGTTTATCTCCTTCATTCCAGTTTCGATTCTTTGAGAAGCCAGGTGTGTTGAGGTCTGGTTTTGTAATGAAGCATGGGCTTCTTGTTGAAACAGCTCTCTCTACACTACTTCAGGGCAATGAGGGTGCAGATTCTGACTTATTAAACTGTTCTTCAGGATGACTGCAATTTTATATATTTAGGAAGGAACTTTCCCAAAATATTTCTCACCTCTCCTCCAGAGATAATAATGTCTATAAGATTTATAATTTTAAATGTTAATTCCATAAAATATATGATGTTTTTATTTTATTTGTTTTTTAATGTTTATTTATTTTTGAGACAATGCAAGAGACAGAGTGCAAGCAGCAGAGGGGCAGATAGAGGGAGACACAGAATCCAAAGGGGCTCCAGGCTCTGAGCTGTCAGCTCAGAGCCCGATGTGGGGCTCGAACTCATGAACCATGAGATCATGACCTGAGCCAAAGTCAGACGCTTAACTTACTGAGCCGCTCAGGCGCCCCAATATATGGTGTTTTTAAATAGCAAACCAAAAGATATTAAACTGATTTAAATTGTCTTTCTAAAGATGGCCACAATAATATCTCCTATTCTGCCACATGAAGTTTTGGAGTCTATTTTGCCCTCCCCTTGAATCTACTCTGGTGAATTACTGTTGAAGAATAGAATTAAATGAAACTGGCACTGTAACTTTTTTTTTTTTTAATTTTTTTTTTCAACGTTTTTTATTTATTTTTGCAACAGAGAGAGACAGAGCATGAACGGGGGAGGGTCAGAGAGAGAGGGAGACACAGAATCGGAAACAGGCTCCAGGCTCCGAGCCATCAGCCCAGAGCCTGACGCGGGGCTCGAACTCAGCGGACCGCGAGATCGTGACCTGGCTGAAGTCGGACGCTTAACCGACTGCGCCACCCAGGCGCCCCTGTAACTTTTTATTTTTATTTTTTTTTTAATGTTTATTTATTTTTGAGACAGAGAGAGACAGAGCATGAACGGGGCAGGGCAGAGAGAGAGGGAGACACAGAATCCGAAACAGGCCGCAGGCTCTGAGCCATCAGCACAGAGCCCGACGCGGGGCTGGAACCCACGGACCGCGAGATTGTGACCTGAGCCGAAGTCGGACGCTTAACCGACTGAGCCACCCAGGCGCCCCTGTAACTTTTGAGGTCAAACCTTGTCTCCAGCTTCCAATTCCTCTTTTTTGGAGCCCTTATCTGCCAGGAAAAGGTCCAGCTACCTTACTGAAGAGATGACATGGAGAGAGAAGGAGAGATATCCAAGGGGCCCCCAGATATTCCAGTCATTGAAATGGAGACACCATGCAGGTGAACAAATACATCTTGGGCTTTTCAGCTCCTGCTAGCTTAATGCCTCCAATGAACCCAATCTCTAGCTGATAACCCTCCTAAATGCAGCCAAATGAGTAACTCCAGGAAACGCCATACGAAACATAAGAAATGTCTAGTCAAGTACACCTGTTCCCTGAATTCCTGACCCCTTGCACAAACACAATGATTCTGATTTTAAGCCACTAAGTGTTAGGATAGTTTGTTGAGCAACAACAGATAACAAAAACAAACTTTACCTTAATTAAGTTTCATAATGATCAATTATATCACCAGTTACACTTTAGGTGACTGTACACAGCTTATCAACAAGTAGCTGCTCCATGGTAAAACACACTGAAATCTGTAATATTCATGTTATGGGTCTTCTGTTGTTTAAACAGTCATTGTTCTTTAGGCAATATTACTTGTTGGCTAATATAATTCAAATGAAGTGTAACTAATAATGAAATAGCATATATAATATTTAAAATTTAATTTAAAATTATTAAATTTAAAATTATCTACAATGGATTTAACATGAATTAATTCTGGTTTATTGTTTTCAGAGTTAGTTGATCACAATGCCACTAAAAATGCAATTATATTGTTATGTGGACTATGGTGTTTAATTCCACATGAACATAAGTGTACTTTAAAACTATTTTGAAAACATAAACATATTTATTTTTAAAATAACTGGAAGTAAACATACATTTTTTAAATAACTGGTAAATCATCGAAAGATAGAGATTTATGTCATTCATATGTTATTGAAATTAAAAGATTTTTTCTTAATGTGGTAGTAAAGTTGCACTATATAAAACTATTTATAATTACATGACACATCTGACTTTCATTATAATCATAGCTTATTTGAAGTTAACCTAATGTTTTCTCGATGCTCCTTCTTCATGACAAAAAAAAAAAAAAAGAATAACTACTTAAATGGTAACACAAATTGATGTTAATAAATTGGTACATTCATACCAGGACTCCCAGTTTTACTGCTAAAAGCACACCATTATGTGCAGCATTATGTAGTTTAAAAGGCACACTGATAAGTGCCTGTATTCAAATCCATTTCTCTGCCCTTTGTGTTCTTATCTTTCCCGGGCCAGCAGACAATCCCGCTTTTCACTAACCTTTGGCACTCCACCATCAGCAGTAAACTGTGTGCTCCTTCCCAGTCCCTCCCTGAGCTTCCTTCATTAGCATGACCTGTGGTATGTTCCATTCAGAGCAGCCCCATCAGCGGCACAAACCTGCTGGGGTCCCTGCAGGTAGAAAAAGGTTCAGTGTTTCAGGGCTCTGGGGAGTCCATCTGTGTGCCTTAAAGTCCTAACTAAACACCTATCCCGTTCACCAAGCTTACTGTAGTCTCTAATCCGGGCAATTGTGCCCCAGTGATGTAGAAGTAAAGTGATAAACAAGAACAGTCCACAATACAGTGGCCCAACAAATTAAGTAGAACATTTGCCCTCTGCTTTCAAAATGAAAAATACTTGTTTTTATCTGGCAGATTATGTAAAATATTTTTCTATTCTTTTTCAAGAGGAAATAGTTTGTTTTTACATTTATATTTTCTCTAAGGATTTTTCATAATTCATGGAAGTTGTAAACATTTAAATATGCTTTTGTCACAATGTATTTTTAAGCATGAATTTTGAAGAACAGCTTCAAAAATATTCAAGGTTGTGTTTTCCCTCAAGGTATTTAATGGCATAAAGCATCTCGCATGGATGTTAGGAAGGTAAAATTGACACATTTAAAACATTTAAAATAATGTATATAGCAATGAATCATAAAAAATGTAATGAATGTCTTTTACTGAACAATGGATGACATGTAGGTTGTTAAACCAAAGGAATTTTAAAAGGCTTAATTTGTGTTCTTCTCACGAACTCACACTTTTCTTCTTTCATACCTTTTCTTCCCTGCCAAGAAGAATTGGCTGTGACACTTAATGGGTATATTTTGTTAAAGCTAAGTTCTTTTAATGTCAAGCTATTATATCTTCTACATACCTAAGAGAAATGGTACCAAGATTTCTAACAAGTAGGTACACATCCATCTTTAAAAAGAGAGACACTAAAAAAGCTCTGTGTTGGTAGATTGATGTGTTGAAAGAGCTGCAAGTCAATTCTGAATCTGTTAGGCTAACAGCTGTTTTTGAGAAAAGAGCCTATAGATTAATACTTATGCTAGAAACAAAAGTGTCTGATTTCTTTGCCCAATTTGTAGTAAACAACACGTATTTTTACCTATAATACTTTGACTACAAACATAGGGTAGAAACGTTGCCTTAATTGTTCAAGGTTTTGATAAAGAAACAGAATATCATAGTCTATTTTTGTTTATATGTTTTGAGTAAAAATAAAAAAAAAACAATAAATACAAATTTAGTCTTCAATGACTTCCATTTGCAATGGCCCATGTGCAAGAAAGGAATTGCCATCATAACTTCATACTTATCAAGTTTTCATTTCCCAATCCATGCTCAGAATGAAAGATTCTAACATATGAATCACACTCTTCATCTTACATATGAGAAACTGAGACCCTGAAAATGACTTGTCTGGGACTATACTGTTATTAGTGATCAAACTCTGGTGTCTTGAACCTTACTGTTGTGCTATTTCTACTGCAAGATTCCACATTCCTTCACTGACGTTGGTCTCTGAATGTCACATGGAGGTGAATTTTAATAACTAAGTGTAAGTTAAAGCTATAAACTGTATATAATTATATAATTTGTAATACAATGCATCTCTCTTATAAAGCGGGCTGGAAACAACCTAGAGTTCTAGATTACAAAGCCACACAGTCATAGTTATGAAGGAGTTCTTTCCTTCAACATAGGTCACTTAAGTAACCAACCATCATCAACCTATTTGGAAGTTTTTCAAATAAAGAAATCGGCTACTTAGACAAGGCTGTAGCTCTATAAAGCAGCAGAAGGAAAATAAAATAGAATACATAAACAGAGAGAAATCTGCACAGGTTGTAACACTGCATTAATTCAGGATATTAACAACAATGATCCAAACATAAGATCAACCAAAGGTTCTTTCTTGTACGTATGCATGCAACATTAAGCATTATTTTTCAAAATATGCTTTGCAGAATGTAAGGTCTTCAGAATATTAACAAGTCTTAAGTGAAAACAAAAGTTTCAAACACAAATATAGTCGAGGAAAAAATGCGTACAATATCCCTTTTTTTGATATTTACAATGCATGTGAGAGTATGAAAGGCTCTGCAAAGTTGTGCACTAAAGATACCTATTTAACTATTTTTCCAAGTATTTCCAAACTTATTTGACTACAGAACCTTTTGTTTTGTTTGTTGTTTTTGTTTTTGTTTTTTTTACAAATAATTTTATAGAACACAATGGGAAACGTTGATTTAGTATGTAGCTTATGTCCCGAGAAGCCAAAGCAGGGAATTCTATTATCCATCCTCAAAAAGTATTGTTTGAATCTCTTTCCTGAAAATAAAATGTATACAAAATATAATTTTGTGACTAATATCTCTCCTTTACTTCAATTTTCCTTTTCCAATGCCCCCCCCCAATTAAAGACCTGCATGAGATTTAAGAAATACAACATTAAATGTGTCTACTAGAATAGGTAAAAAATGAAACCCACATCTTTTCATTTGCTTACAAAGGACATTGCATCTGTCATGAGGCCAATCACTGTAGCTAAGATTATGGATTATCCACTATCCCTAACACACACACACACACACACACACACACACACAGAGGCTGTTTTATGGCTATATAAAGTGTGTCAGGGCAGTATAGACCTGAGCGCCCAAAATTCTGTTACACTACTTGTTATGAGTTGTACTTAATGATTTTGACCCTGTTCCTGTTAGTAATTAATGGAAGTAGAAGAGCAGGCTTCCTGCATAAAAATTATGAACAAACAAATTCCCAAATAGAGTCCCTTGTAGAATAGAAATTTTCAAATGTAAAAGATAAAGAAGAACTTGGCAAAAGCAATCTGTGAATTGGCTTTAAGAATCCACCAAGGAGTGGGGCACCTGGGTGGCTCAGTCAGTGGGGGTCTGACTTCAGCTTGGGTCATGATCCTGTAGTCTGTGAGTTCGAGCTCTGCATTGGGGTCTGTGTTGACAGCTCAGAGCCTGGAGCCTGCTTTGGATTCTGTGTCTCCCTCTCTCTCTGCCCCTCCCCTGCTCGTGCTCTCTCTCTCATTCAAAAATAAATACACATTAAAAAAATAAAAAAAATATAAATGAATAAAAAGAATCTCTCAAGGAGTTTCTTCTTGCTAGTTGCTATTAACTCAGAGGAACTGCTAATAACCACTCTTATTCCCTGTTGATATGAGGCCTTAGCTGCTAAGATCCTATCAGGACATAAGCATTTAGCCTTATTTTGTACAGAGCAGATTTCTATTAGATTATGTGAGAATGTGTGAAATACAGTTAGGATTTTTCTTCCCTATGCAAGCTGCACAGGACGAGGGTGGGAATGAATATGTCTGCCTGTGTAGTCTGGAAATTCAAAGCACCTTTTGTTAACTGATGGCAGAAGGGCAGAGGAGCTAACATTTGCTGGAAATTGTTTCACTTCCTAATTTTTTCAGCTCAAATTTAATATTGTCTCATAAAGACATAGGGGACATAGGGGATGTTCCTAGAATGGTGATTTAACCAAGTATTACCAAACAATTTAGCATTACTTTAGTATTGAATTACAAGATTTGGAGTAAATCAGATCTCAATGATAAAACCATAAATGGTTTTATCTGTACTCAAATCTATACATATATATACATATACATATATATATATGTATATGTATATACGTATATGTATATATATATATATTTACATTCTCAACAATTCACTGGGCATAGACCTGGAGCTTTGTTTAATGCAAAATCTGGCCATGTGGAAAATATGGGCACTGAAGTGGAGAATATTTTTGCATTCTTCCATGCCAGTGTTGCCCTTTTCTGTCAAGATGCACATGCACTTGTCCACAATGGGAGCGATATTTACAAGCTGTATTTTACATAATTCCAGGGAACGAGTATCCACTCTTCCACCGAAGAGAATTCCCTTGGCGCTCCTGCTTGCCATTCTGTCCCGCTGGTTCGTTTGTTCTATTGTATATCCTGCAGAGTGATGCATTGCAGCATCTTTGCTGGTTGTAGCTGAAGTGGAGTCATCCATCATCCCAATCACTGGAACTGAGGACCTTATGGACTGGGAGTAAATTATGAAGCTATGAGGAAGGTGATCATTTTTGCAGAAACAGCTATTTTATGTTCCTGTTCTCTATACCATCCTTTCTTTCTTGTTTGGGAAAATGAAAGAGTAAAAGCCACAGGACCAGTTTGTGTCCTTTGGATTCACACCGAAAAGAAGAAAATACAATCAATAAAAATGCACTTAACAAGCTTGAGATTGACTGGTCTTTTTCTTGTTTATTTTGAATTTCAGATGTGATTTTCTGTTGACCTGCTGTTAATGCCATATAGCTGTAGATTTCCCAGATTTAAGTGTGTTATAAATGGATAAACTTCACCACATGGGATGATTTAAACTGATTTGAGATCCAGTCTGGGCACTACAAAGGGAAAGTTGTCAATTATCCTAGTAAATTTCAGCCATGTGGAGTCAAAGTAGGTAAGTTATTCCTCTTCTACACTCTCTGCCCCTTCTTCCACAAGTGGAAACATCAATTAATGGTTGAAAACTTGCCATTTTGTTTCATGTAATTTACACAAGTCTTAATTTTATTCTAGTAAATCTAGAATTAGTTTAACATTGGAAATATGGAAAATATGTTTAAATAACTTCATTGCCGATATTGATTTGTTTTGGTTTACCTTTATTACATACCCATTGAATATTTTCTACTGGAAGAGTGCCATATTACTATTATGGACACTAATTCTTTCATAAAAAATTTAAATCTACAAGATGATTAGAGAAAGCTAAGTAGCTCACTTTGAAGACAGATTTTCTTTAATGTAAATAATGTGACAACACTTCGATGTAGTTCCTTTAAAGTGGCTTAAATAGTAAGACATGTCATATTTAATCAACAACTCAGTAAATATAATCTAAATTGATATTTTAAATTTGGAAGGTATACTTTTTTTATGGACAAGTAGACATTAAAGGAAACATTTTAATTAAAAATTAAATACTAGGAAGAAACTAAATCTCAGTTACATCTGGTTGCTATATATGAGATAAATATTTAACACAAATTAAACTATGTGTGGTATTTTTGAAACAAATATTTCCTTTTATTTAGGATGACCACACACATATTTTTTGTACTATAGCTACTGAATGTTTATACAAAATGTCAACAGATGTGGTAGCAATCAAGCTATGGAAATAAAAGTTGGAAAATAAATTAAACTTTCTTTGTAGGGGTGGGGAGTGTTTTTTATATGAAGTGTAGCAAAGCAAGCTAATCTTACCATGTTTAAATGCAAATTTTATTGAGACAAATCAAAGGCAATGAAAGGCAGGTATAATAGTTTCATTCTAAACTACTTTATTGGCTTCAGCTGTTGTGTTTGAATGAAGCCAGTCTCTTATACTTTATTGACAATAGTTTATGCCCAACCTTTCACTAAAGAATAGAAACTTCATTAACCTGAAGAACTCTTCCTTGCCAGTTAGTAAAATAATGAAAGAGGGACTCTGTTAAAAATATTTTTTGTTTATTTTTAGCTAAAAAAATTGAAAATTTGAGTGTTTTACAGGAATTACAGAAGTACTAACTAAACATATATTGTTCTTGAGACACTCTTAAATGTTGCATCCATAATTTTCAGTTGGGTGGAGAAGGCTGTTCATCTAAGAGTATTTTGGATGGGGTGCTTTTAAAATTTACGCAATGAGCCAAAATCAGATCCTAGATGGACAAGGTTCTAGAATTTCACACGTCCTTGTAATAAAATATTGTGACTCTTATTTCAAAGATAGATTTATAGGCTCGTATGTAACCTAGGTTGCTCAAATTTCACATGAATATCCAAAACCAGATTAAATTCATATGGTTTTCTGTATGGGATGAAAAACAGCTTTGGATGTACCACCTTCTTGTATCTGCTTTTACTAAAAACTAAATCACATAATCCATAGTTAGTGGCCTCTGACGCTGATGGAAGTGTCTTACTGATCTTTGTAAGACAGTTTCCAGGTCCACAGTATAATTTAAAAACAATTTATGTAATTGACAGAGTAAAAGATTCCCATGTCATATCTTAGACAGCCATTTGGCTGACAAGTATTTGAACATGACTAAACTCTTCCAGTAATGCATTAATTCACTGCCGAAAGAATTGATACAATTCATTGTTGAACTAGTTTGAACTAGGGAGGCAAGCTTGTCTAGTCTTTGTCATATATATATATATATATATATATATGACCATTGTATTTTTTTATTCTTTTATTTGACAAATATATATATATATATATTTATTTTTGATTAAACTATGTGGGATTATGAAGTACTGCACCTTAATCAGACAACCTAATGTTATTAAATATTACTAGTTTTGAGCCCTATCATTCATTTAGAAAGTAATTTCCACATATAAGCTAAAATAACTAATTTAAAAGTTATAAAAATATGACAGAGTTTTACAAAAGTAAAACCTGTAGTTTTTACTTCAGAAGCAAGCAAGCAAAAAAAAATACTATTGCTCAGCATTGTTTGACTTACTATTTCCTGCTTAAAATTCAGAAGTTTCACTTAGTAGGTTTCTTGTACACAAGAAAATGTAACACAACTGTTTTGATATAAATCACAAAAGCATACATGGCTCTTTCATCAATCCACTTGAAAATGTCTTCACAAAAATAGCCTTTAACTGTTACAAAATTTGATTTTATATTCCCAAAAGGAATCCCATTTTCTATCTGAAGAACATCGGGATTATTATTTCATAGGAAAGCAATCATTATGGTGTCTTTAGCACCTGTGACTGATTTTCTCCGTTTACATGTTCCTACACATCATTAATCCTTCCCTTGTGTACTGAAAGGCATATGGCATTAGTCAGTAGTGAATTAAAGATCTTCTGTTCGCTTCAAAGATAATTTTAAGGCCCTATATCCATGATGTAGAAAGTGTGTGATTATTCATTTTTAAAGCCTGCTGTGTAATTTACCTAAGGTTATTTTTTAAATTAAAACATTAAAATACATAGAACACAGGTAAGAAATGAAGTTCACTCTTACATAGCTGTACAATAACAAAGGATTTCTACCTTCCATTATTGAAATTTTGCTCAATAAAATATAACTTATGTAAGAATTGGTACATTTTATCAAACACGGTCTATTCAGCCCATTTTTTGTATTTGACATAGTCACCAAAAAATATAATAAAAAACAGACCGGCATTTGTGTTGAGATTTTAGAAAAAAAAAATAACATTGAAAAACAATTTCAGAGATCTAAGAATACCTTTAGAACATCTATGAATGATCAAGAAATTTCCAAAAGCTCTATGTACAATGGCATGCAAAAAGTTTTCATTTTGATCCCAGTAACTCACAGTGTTTAAGATCCCAAGCTAAATTTCCTCTGGATACTTCTTGATCTTTTTATGTGGTCTCTTATCTCTATTACTTTTATCTGCTCCTACTCTGGTGAAATGTAGAATAAATCTGTCTCAAGGATCAGACAAATGAGTTCTCGGGACTTCTTTATTTTTCATTTCTGTGCAGTGATTTTTATAGTGCATGGAGCTGGAACCAATGTCAAGACTTGGTCAGCTGTTTTCATCTGTTTGTAGCTGAAAGGGCTAGAAGGAATATTGAGGATAACCAAACAACACATTTAAGAGTTCAGGTGAGAAAATCACATTAGCAACCATAAAGAAATCAAGAAACCAACAATCTTGTGAGTCAAGATAGGGGTAGAGCAACCACTAGAATTTAAGTTCTATGAAGGCAGGGATTTCCATCTGTTCTGTTCATTGTCATAACAAGAATAGAACATAGTAGGCACCCAATGGACATTTGTTTAATGAATCAATATGAACAGCACAAGAGCAAACAAAACATATAGCAGATAGTAACATAGAAGATTAGGTAAGAGAAGAAAGGCATTCCAAATGATGTACTGGGAGAAGAAATTTGCAAACAACATGTCAGAAAAAGGGTTAGTATACAAGATCTATAAATAACTTATTAAACTCAACACCCAAAAAGACAAATAATCCAGTGCAGAAATGAGCAAAAGACATGAACACTTTTCCAAAGAAGACATCCAGATGGCTAACAGACACAAAAAGATGTTCAACATCACTCATCATCAGGTAAGTACAAATCAAAACCACAATGAGATACCACCTCACACCTGTCAGAATGGCTGAAATTCAACAATGGCTAAAAACTGTTTCAACTCTGGAAGCAATAGATGTTGGCAAGGATGCAGAGAAAGGGGAACACTTTTGCACTGCTGGTGGAAATGCAAACTGGTGCAGCCACTCTGGAAAAAATATGGAGACTCCTCAAAATATTAAAAATAGAACTACCCTCCACCAGTAATTGCACTACTAGGTATTTATCCAAGGGATACAAAAATGCTAATTAGAAGGGGCACATGAACCCTGATATTTATAGCAGCACGATTGATTATGGACAAATTATGGAAAGAGCCCAAATGTCCATCAACTGATGAATGTATAAAGAAGATGTGGAACATATATATACAATGGATATTACTTGGCCATTAGGAAGAATGACATCCTGCCATTTGCATCAGCGTGGATGGAAGTAGAATGTATTATGTTAAGTGAAATAAGTCAGAGAAAGATAAATATCATATGATTTCACTCATATGTGGAATTTAAAAAGCAAAACAGGGGCGCCTAGGTGGCGTCTGATTCTTGATTTTGGTTCAGGTCATGAGCTCATGGTTTGTGGGATTGAGCCCCACATCGGCCTCTACACTAACAGTGCTTCTGCCCCACTTCCCCTCCTGTCAGAGGAGGTCATCCAAAGGACGGGATTATTGCCTGTTGACTTGCATGCTGGACCCAGGCAACTGGAGAGGCTCCTTAGTCCCTCCCCTGTCCCTGGAATATGAGTTCCACCTACTGTTCCCACAGTCTGAGCCATTTCAAATATGTATCCTTGAGAAAGTAATATGCAGTAGAGACCACTTAGGTTGAAAATGTCACTAGACCCCATTAAGGCCTCTATAAAAACTTTTAAGGTTTTGGAAGGCAGGTGGGAAGATCTATTCACCTTGCCGCCACCCACAGAAAGCCTCATTTGTAAGTTCCCTTGCTAACTGAAGCTGCCACCTGCCAGTCTGGAGTGGTCTGCCTCTTTCTTTGGTCTCTCCTGATTCTCCATGTATGGGAGACAGTTCCAAATTTCATCTGGGGAAACTCCCAAGGTTGTGAACTAACAGGGACCCAGGTTCTTTCCATACTGAGCCTTGACCATCTTCTGAAGCCTCTTATTTTCTGTGACCAGTGGTACAGGGGGAAGAGATTGAAGAAAAGACAAACACTCTTCTTAACAGCTGTATCCCAAATGTAAGGTACTTTGGCTATCACATCCCATTTGGCTATCAGTCACATGCCTGTACCAAGGAAATCTGAGAAAGGTCGTCTGTGTGCCCAGTAAAAAGGGGAAACATATATTTAATGAGCAGCTTGTACATAGACCCTAGAGAACATAGAGAAAATGTTTGTGAGGATAAAAAAAAAAAAGAAAAAAAAAGGGAAAAAGAAAGGCATGTCCCTCTAAAACTTGTAAACTTGTAATAATTCAAATCACATTGACAAGAAAGTAGATAAAGAAACTGGGACACATTCACACAATTGGATAAAATGCAGCCATAAAAAGAAAGAAACTACAGCTAGATATGATTGCAGGAATGGACCTTTAGAAACAGATCAGGACAACATAATGGGTCCTGAAAGACTACAACAGTTGTATATATAATGAGAGAACTAAAAAAAAAGGCAACACGAATATCTACTTCAGCACACAATAAAACTAGAAAATCTAGAAAGTGGTAAACAGAATGAAAAATAGTGGTTATCCCTAAAGGAGACATAATGGGGTGGAATAGGAGAATGGCCTAAAGGTAGATGCAAATTATTGGAAATGGTCTAGTTTGAAGATTGGGTAGTGGGTTCATATTATTTTTTTATAGCTTACATATATTATTTATGTATTTAATAATGCATTACAACATAGAATATTAAAGCAAAAAGATCAAAGTAAAACAAGCACATTAGAATTTATTATTAAATATCATATGATCTCACTCATATATGGAATTTAAGAAACAAAACAAAGGGGGCGCCTAGGTAGCTCAGTAGGTTGGGCGTCCGACTTCAGTTCAGGTCACGATCGCACAGTTGGTGGGTTCAAGCCTCATGTCAGGCTCTGTGCTGATAGCCCAGAGCCTGGAGCCTGCTTCGGATTCTGTATCTCTCGTTCTCTTTGCCCCTCCCCTACTCTCACTCTGTCTCTCTCTCATAAACATTAGAAAAAAAAAAAAGAAACAAAACAGAGGGACATAGGGGAAGGAAGAAAAGAAAAAAGAGGGAGACAATCCATAAGAGACTCTTAACTATAGAGAACAAACTGAGGGTTGATAGAGGGGAGGTGGGTAGGGGATGGGCTAAATGGGTGATGAGTATAAGGAGGACACTTGTGATGAGCACCGGTGTTATATGTAAGTAATGAATCACTAAATTCTGTCCTGAAACCAATATTATATTATATGTTAACTAATTCGAATTAAAAAAAAACAAAACAAAACTTGAAACAAACAAAAACCGAAAAAAAAGAATTTGTTTATTATTGAACATTATGTATCTACTGAACATTTGCTAGTGGCAAATTTAACCAAATTGTTAAAGCTTTAGGACTTGCACTGCTAGTTATTTTAGAAATCATGAAGCAGGATGAAGCAGCTAATTAGACTGCTGTGAATATCTGGTACTATATTTCATTTTTGCTTTAATTACTGTTATTTTGTGATATATTTTTATTATAACACATTAGTTTTAGTATTAAGATTTGTTAGTACACTATTTTGAATAACTTGGAGCAAATTGTTTTTCACTCTATTAATGCATTTGGAAATGTAATTTTATTATTTCAAGGAAGAGATTCTTTTTCAATATTTAAAATTTTTAATGGGATGGAGAAGAAAGTAAGAAAAATACAGAAATGTATTTATATTAAACTCTTAATATATTTCATTAGGTGAATATTATTAAAAAGAAAATTTTAAAAAACCTCTTTGGAGCATGCTGATAAAAAGCTCACCTGTGAACTGTAGAGTTAATTCATACTGGAATAAAAAACCTAGAAATAATCTTTGGAATCATAGAGAAAAGCAAATAATTTCCCAAGATCAGTGTTGCTCAGCCTGTGGACCAGTTAGTGGACAGATCTTTATTATATTCAAACACCCTCCTGTGTATTCAACTTTGAGTCATAAAATTAGAAGATATTCTTGGTATATGTCTAAACTTAGGACTTCTGCTACTACCTCAGAGCCCTGTGTTATGCATTTTGTAGCCTTCAGTCTAAGACTCTCTAATCGAGGATCACAGAAACTGAGAAAATGGTGGGGCCTGGCAGAAGGGAAAAAAAGAAGTTCACTTAACCTCTTTCTCTTTTCTTTTCTAATGTCATAGAAATGCATCTAGGTATCCACTTACAGTGCAACATCAGGGGTGCCTGGACGGCTCAGTTGGTTAAGCATTAGACTCGGGCTTGGGTCACTATCTTGCAGTTCATGAGTTCCAGCCCCACATTGGGCTCTGCGCTGTTAGTGTGGACACTGCTTGGGATTCTCTCTCTCCCTGTCTCTCTGCCCCTCCCTTGCTCGATCTCCCTCTCTTAAAATAAATAAATAAACAAAAAAAAAATAATAAAGTGCAACATCAGAGAAATAGCTCATAATCTAGTTAGTAATGGATGATTGATGAGACTATATTAGAGCATTAATGCAAGTGAGAGGTATTTTTTAAAAGATTTAACACAAAGCTAAAAGCGCCCACTTCCATTCCTGTTTATATTTAGTTATCATTTAGGTTTGAGCTCTCACAGATATGCACAGTGTTTAAACAACTTGTTTTGGCAAAAGTACATAAAAAATCTCAAGCAAATACATTTGTTTGGGGATGGTCACGATATTTTGACAAGTTGAGGATGGATAAATGTAAAACTGATGCAGAAACTGTGATGCCTGACAGACATTGGTGTTTGCTTCATTATTGTCATGGAAATTTTGTATAAAAATAAATTTGACAAGCTTTGTTATGTTTTGTGCAATTGAAAAACTTGTTTGTGTAATTCCTTTGATGATTAACTGACTGGAGTTTTAATGATGCCATTGAAGAGAAAAACAATGAAGGATCATTCCTAGCAACTGGTCCCCGCAGCATAGAAAATGATTTTCACATTTGGCAAATTTACCTTGAATACAGCTGTTGGAGGAACATAAAATTTGAATAGTTGGAAGAAAAATGAGATATGGAGCCTGGAATTTATAATGAATTATCAAATGTGAGTAATTGTACTCAGTTGAACCAAAACACTGAACTTCTTGAAGCTGACTCATCACTTTGATAATTTCCTTTTAAAAGCTATTTTATGCCTAATAAATCCATAAAACATGAAAATGCTATGAAATATAACCAGTGCTATTTCTTTCATTACAAAAGGAAGGAGTGAGCTTTAAAGTACATTTTCCCAGAAAACAAAATGTTTTCTCCATGATATAGTGATTACTACATTCTTGATTCTGTCTGCCTATTCATGGTTTGGCTCTACGAGGTAGCAACTGTGTATTCAGCAGTCATTGAAGCAAAATTTGATTCCCAGAAACAAGAGATGCACCAAAGAAAAAGAGCCTGAGAACAACTGCAGGATGAAGGGTGGAGAGAGAAGGAGAATCTTGATTTTTACTTTTGCTAATGTGCCAGTTATTCAGGGCCAGTTATCCAGAGCCCCTGATCTGTGAACCTAAGCTCAGCTGACATAAGTCTGTCTATCAGGGATAACCAGGGTGTCATGTTTTATCATAGCTAGAGGGGGGAAAGATCATCAATACTTGTTATCATGTCAAAGAATTAATGGAATTTACAAAATTGGTGCCCTTTTTCCAGAATTTACAAGAAGGTCAGGGAGTCTTGTTTGATGTGATTTTTCATTTTTATTTGCCCTCTCTACCTAGTGCTTATTGGAGCAAATAAGTTCCATGAAGTGGGAGGAGGGATCTTTAATTTTGGGGCATCCAAACCTTTATAACTTGTTTTCTTTGTCAGGAACATTAAGAAATAGACAAGGTCTGGCACTTAGGGACCAAAATAATACACAGAAATTACAATCACATTGGGTGAATTTAATATTAGGGCATCAGTAAACCAGGGACTTTGGTAAGCAAAGATTCAAGAAAATGCAAGCCTGTTGAGCCTTGTAAAATTTGTGTTGCATTTTTAAAGTTTAATTGCATCTGTTTTATATTTATTTTTAATAGTTTGCATGTTTTAATGCATATTAATGAAATCATACTATAAATATTCTTCAAAAGCATGATTTTTAAGTTGTCCCTAAGATTTAGCCATATTGGTCCTTTTCACTGTTATTCATGATTCTTTCTGCTGCATAGTATCCATTACCTGGATATACCACAATTTATTTACCATTCTTTTGTAAATTCTTACAGATGTTTGAATGTGTCTGGTTGTTTTTCTAAAGTAAACAATGCTATTTGAATGCTCTCATGCTTTTTTTCTGGTTATATATAGGAGTTTTCCTGGTAAGGTGGCTGTCTCTCTTTCTCTCTTTCTCTTTTTAAAAGTTTTTATTTAATTATTTTGAGAAAGACACAGCCTGAGTGGGGAAGGGGCAAAGAGAGAGGGAGAGAGAGAATTCCAAGCAGGCTCTACACTGCCAGCATGGAACACGATGTGGGGCTTGAACCCATGAAGCCATGAGATCATGACCTGAGCCAAAACCAAGAGTCAGACGCTTAACCAACTGAGCCACCCAGGTGCCCCTGAAGTGGCTTTCAGTAATGTTTAACCATGGCACATAATATGAAATTTATTTTACATAGTGAATAACAAAATTCTCCCCAAACAACAAAAATTATTCTGATTTGATGCAGCCTCATATTTTCTATTCTGTTGTATTATATTTATAATCTAACCTATATTATTTTAGTTTGTAAACCTTTTGGTCTCTTTCTGAGAATCATGACCACAAAAGCATGAAAATTAAAGCACAACTTCATTTAATTGGCACATGAACTCAACTGAAGACTGGTTTACTATTAATCTCTTTGAGATTCCTCTTTCACTGAATTTGGGTCAGAGAACCATCTAATTTGTCCATGGAAACCATTGGTGTATCAAAAGCTCTCTTCCCTGACTTGCCTGCCTTCAAGCAGAATGAATTCTTTTCTCATTCCTCTTCCAAAGTAATAAATATCCTGGGACCTATCCTCCTCTATAATGGAATGGAGAGATGTGGAAGAGGCTGATGCTCTGAGATTTTAACTGCAACTAGGTATGCAAATTCAAATAGAAAGAGGAAGTAACATGTCCCTGCAGTATTTCCAATCTAGTTTTACCAATGATGTATATTTAGATTCTCATTTGGCTTCTCATGTCCACTTTCAATTGATTGGATTTAGAATGGTTGCAAATTCCTTGACATTCCTTCCATTGAAAATTGGTGTTGGGGTGCCTGGGTGGCTTAGTCAGTTTAGCGTCCAACTTCAGCTCAGTTCATGAACTCAGTTTGTGAGTTCGAGCCCTGTGTTGGGCTCTGTGCTGACAGCTCAGAGCCTGGAGCCTCCTTTGGATTCTGTATCTCCTTCTGTCTCTGCCCCTCCCCCACTGATTCTCACTCACTCTCTCAAAAATACATAAACATTAAAAAAAACCTGATGTCTAGGGATGCCTGGGTGGCTCAGTTGGTTAAGTGTCCAACTTCAGCTCAAGTCATGATTTCACGGTTCTTGAATTTGAGCCCCATTTTGGGCTCTGTGCTGACAGCTCAGTGCCTGGGGCCTCCTTCAGCTTGTGTCTCCTTCTCTCTCTGCCCCTCCCTCACTCATGCTCTGTCTCTCAAAAATAAATAAAACCATGAAAAAATTGTTTAAAAAACGATGTCTATATCCCCTCCCCTAGCAACTGAGTGGGAAAGTGATGCTATATGACTTCTGAGGCTATAGCATAACAAAGCCACGTGCCTTCTACTTTGTTCTCTTTGAACACTCACTCTCCAGATGCTTTCTCTTGGCTATCTCAGAGCCCAGTTGACAGTAAAACTGAGCCCAGGATTAAGTCTCTTATCCCAAGAAGGCTCCAGAATAATCTAGTACCAAAATACTTGAGTGATCCCCAGCTATTTGTGTCTGCTCAGCTGAGGGTCCAGAATCGTGGAGCAGAGACTAGACATATTTGCAGAACCCTATCTTAATCCCTGACCCACAGAACCTGTGCACATACCAGGTGGTGATTGTTTCAAGCCACTAAGTTAGAGATAGTTTGTTTTCCAGAAATAATGACTAGAACAGCTGGAGAAAAAGTGTGGATGAAGGGAAATCAAAAAAACTTTCCCCTAGTCTCCAACAATATGGTTAGGCATCAGATGAATCATACAAAGAAAAAATTCCTGGGAAAGAGAATTATTAGATATGTATATCATTTTTAGGAGTTCTGTAGGTTTTATCTGGATCTAACCATTCAGGATAGATTATTAAAAAGTAAACCTCTAATATTTATCAACAGTTATTAGAGGGAATTTGAAATGTCTTTAGGACTGTGATTGGGGGATGACTAAGGCCAGGTTGTACTAAATATCACCCACCTGACCAGTTCTGAGTCTATGTCTTAGAATGCGAATATATGTATAATACAAAAAATTTATAATACAAAAATTATATATATAAGACACATGTACACATGCATACACAGACACACTTATTTAGAGGAAAAGGCAAATGGCCAAAAAAAAATTACATCAAAGTTTGGATTTAGTAATAGATACTCATCTTAAAAATGTAACATATATCCTAGATTTAGTGCAAACCACATACCATCTTATATCGTCTACATTTATATCCATATTTCTAAACAATGAGAATTAGTGTCTACTTGAGTTGAAGATCCAAGATAATTAAATATTTTTTATTGTATGTTACTGAAAAGTATCAACAGTTCAATAACAAGGATGAAACAAAAAAAAACTTAAAGGTAGAATGAGAAGCTGAGGTCATAGAAACCATATTATTCCCGTAACTTTATAATTAAAGATTTCCCCCTTTTTATGACAGAAAATTGGTTGCAAAATTTGTTCTGGAAATTTTATATATAATCTATGCCATTTCAGTGCCTAATTTAAGGAAAAAAATTATCTTTGTACTGTTTATTAGGACTCTGAGTTTCAAACAATAAATACTAACAGGCACTAGCTTACGCAAGTGGGATCTTACTATGGTGCAAGAATATCTCACATAACTGACAACAGGTGTACATTTAACTCTCAGGAATTGCCTGGGAATGGGAACTTCAAGGCTTGTGCCTCTCTTTATGGCTGCTTCAATTTTCTCTCTCTCAAAATAAGCCTATTCTTATTTTCCTGACCATAAATACAGCAAATTAAAACAAACAAACAATCAAACAAAAGGAAAACAAAACACAAAATAAAATCAGAGAAAACATGGCTGCTGATGAATCCTGAGCTGACATGTTGTACTCTTTAGCAGATTTTTCTTTCTCAATCTCAATTTTAATTTCCTAGGAAGTGAACCATAAGTATCTTGGCAAAGTGATTATCCTTAGGGAATAGAATGTGATGAGCTTGCCTGGCCTGGTGAGAGAACAAGGTCATGGTGTGTAAAATGTCTGTCCAGACTGTCCCTGGCCAAGCTGTGGAAGCAAAGGAAAGGTGGTCCCCAAAGGTGGCATGGAAAGATGGGACCAAATGACTTCCCTGGAGGAATCTGTTATGAATATAAACACTTTGCCTTAAAACTGTAGAGAAAACCAATGAGTTATCAGAGAAACCATTGAGTTAAACAAGAGTCTTGTGACTCTACACAACACATCTACCAGTTACACTGATCCATTTGAGAAGCCTCAAAATAATAAAACATGTCTGTATTGTCTTGCCACATCCTGTTCCCTTTCCACTAGCTACATGGTTAACAAAGCATTACTGCCTAGCAGTTTATGTAGTAATGAAGGGGAGAACCCCACATAGAAGGGACACACCATGCTAGATTATGGTGGCCAATCTTTCAAGGCAGTCCTTCTAGATGAGCTTGAATTGAAATCACATTGACATTAGAGTCAGTTCAGGATAGCAGGCTCAGCAGAAGCAGCTGGGTGCCTGATAGGCAGAAGCATTTCCCTAAAGCCCAGGCAGTACCTGTTTCTGCAAAAATCACCAGAAGAGATGCTTCTGAATCAGTGCAGCTATAGCCAGATGCACAGAACCAGAGCTGTATAAGGAATTGGGAATAAATTATATTTTAGGTCTGGAATGGCTTCTAAGGCCACTTCCTATTTTTTTCAAACTTCCCTGTATATTGTAAAAAAAAAGCCCCAATTACCTGACGATAACTAATGTGATTCTGTACCATCAAACTTTAAGCCTAATTGATACACTTCTCAGGATCCAAACTAATACTGAAACTGAGGGAGACTGAAATGATTTAGCAGTAAATAATTTTGAAGAATGTTTTACTAGCAGTAATAATGAAAAAAAAAAGTACTAGTAATAACAATGACAATAATACTAGCTACTTTTTATTGAGTGCTATATTCTAGTGGAGAGTACTTCAGGTATTAACTTAATCTTAGCCACACAATTTTCCTATGAGGTAAGTTCAACTTTTCATTTGCATTTTGCGAATGATGGATCAGGCTCAGAGAGGTTAAGTTTCTCAATATCCCACAGCCAGAAAATGATGAAGCCAAAAATGTGACTACACAATCTGAGCACTTAACCACTTTGCTTAACTGCTTCTCCTATGGGATTTAAAAAATACATATAGTATTGAGAACAGATTGCAATTTTATTTTGAGAAACAGAGTAAAGTTCAATATAAAGACACTCGCATAGAAGACTCCCAGTAGCAAATGTGTGGTAACCTTTCCACATATTTTCTGAAATATTTGTCCTTAGATACTAATCCTAAAGTTTTTCAACATCTGGTTCAAATTATGCATTTTGCTTTATCTATAAAACTGTAAAATGTTATGTCATTAGCACCAAGCAAACATGTGTTCTTCATTATGTCTCATTCTATTCATATTGAAATAGTTATTAAAATAACATGACACAGTTTCTCTATTCTCTGTATTTGTGCTTTTTTAGTAGCAAATAGTGTTTTGTTGTTAGCATAAAAGGCCACATTGAAAATTTTGGAAAACTGCTTCTTTTATTTTGTTTTTGCAAATTATCAACCATGATAAAATATTAAAATGTTGTAACCCATAGTTATTAAAAACAATTCACACTCTAATAATAGTGTACTTCCAACTGTAATGAATTATTGTCTAAGAAAAATTGGAAAGATTTTTAAGAAATAGCTTGTGTCTACCATTTTAGTAGTCTTAACATTGTGGGTCACATCCTTTTCTCTGAAGAAAATTTTCCTTTTTTGATTTTTTTTTTTTATGTTTTATTCTGGTCCATTTACCTCTCTTCTCCTCTAACTCACTCTATCTCAGTAAGTTGTTTTTCAAAGAACAGTGTGTTATACTAGATTTTTGATATTTTATATTCATCCAGGAAGACAAAAGGTGTCACTTACTGTGATTTCATGATTGCACGTAGCCCTAAGGAATATGGCCCTGTACTGACATTTCTCGGATTCAGTTTTCAGTCCAGTTAGTAGATATGTGACCTCGGGTGGGAAATTTAATGTCTTCATACTTCAGTTTCTCTATCTGTAGAATTTGGAGGATCATAATACTTTGCCCATAGGGATACTGAAAAGATTACTATGAGATAATATGAGTAAAATACATAGTGCGCTGTAAGCATTTAATCAACATGGAATGTTTACTTGAGCCCTGATTCCTCAACCATACTCCAATTCCATATTTCTCTTCTCCCCACCCTCCCAGCTCCAGACAAAATACTTACTGGTTGGGAATAAAGACTCAGTAATTAATAAGAATTGATAAAATACTTTTTAAGAAGAGCAGTGAAGTGTTGTTTGGGGCATATAGGCAGGAATATCTGACAGATGGCTGCCATGGTAATTTAGGCATGAAGTAGGGAGGGTCTGAACTAAGGAAATGGTAATAGATGTGGATGGAATGGCCTTTTGGAAATGAGCTTCAATGATTTTTAAGACTGCATGTGTAGGACAAGGGGGGAATAAATAAGTAGGATTATTTCCAGTGGTTGGAATAGTGAATAATTGCTTAACAATCCCCTTAGTACAGAGAAAAAAAGATTGTTGAGAGAGGCAATGAGGGCAATAGTGGAAGAGGGTGTTAAATTTAGTTTTGGACAGCCTAAAGGTGAGATTTATATAAGAAACCCAATTAATGCTACTCAATGCATGTATACACACACACACACACACATATATACACACATATATGTGCATATATATGCATACACATATATACTGTAGGTATATATGTATGTATATATATATATATATATATATATAATATACAAGTTCTAAACTATGTACATCTAAAACTCTATATACACTACTCCAAACTATTTCTTATATGGATACAACCATAGATTTATCACTTATTAGTACACAGATATGCATAAGATCACTTAGAAGGGAATTTGTAGAGTGAAAAGAAAACTGAACCAAGAAAAGAATGCTATATGACACCAACTATAAATAATATGTACAAGAAGAAGAGCCCAGAAAACTAATTGAGAAGGAATGTTCAGAAAAATTGAGGAAAATTTTTGAGATGCTGTTTCATGAAACACTAGTTTCCTGGGAGCCAGGAATGAGCACATTTCAAGAGTCAGGATATGAAGCAATCTAAGAAGACTATATGCCATTGAAAAGAGAGAGGATCCCAACTTAAAAGTGTGTCTGAGATTTGGCAACGTGGGGAGACTTGTAATTTTCTAAGGACATTTTCCACTTGAATAGTTGAAGCCACACTGTAGTGAGCTGAAAAACAAATGGGAATTGGAATGTGGTAAATACAGGAAGAGGAGAATACTGCTTCTAGACCCTTAGCTATGAAAGAGAAAGATGGTGTAGCTCTAGTAGATTACAACTATGTAAAGGTCAAATAAAAATTTCTGTTTATTTTTGGAGATGATGAAAATGTTTACTCCTTGAAAGACACAATAGAGTGAGAAATTTAGAGCCACAGATGAATTATAGGATGACCCATAAAGCAAGATCAATGAAAATAGAGACGATGGGAAAGGAAAGATGGGGAAAAGAAAACACACACACACACACACACACACACACACAGGGGGGAAAGAGCAAGAGAGTGCCATATATATAGATTATAGATTATAGATTATAGATTATAGATTATGGATTATACATCCAAATGCAAAAACCACATTTCTGGAAGCAGAAAAAGATCATTATGTTTTGGGTTTCTAGATTGAAAAATAAAATAGTGTTATAATTTTTGAGATATCAAGAGAGAAAATATAATGAATTAAAAACTGGGCTGGAGGGGCGCCTGGGTGGCTCAGTCGGTTAAGCGGCCGACTTCGGCTCAGGTCATGATCTCGCGGTCCGTGAGTTCGAGCCCCGCGTCGGACTCTGTGCTGACAGCTCAGAGCCTGAAGCCTGTTTCAGATTCTGTGTCTCCCTCTCTCTGACCCTCTCCCCCGTTCATGCTCTGTCTCTCTCTGTCTCAAAAATAAATAAACGTTAAAAAAAAAAATTAAAAAAAAAAACAAAACTGGGCTGGAGAAAACTTTGGCAGAAAGAAACAGGAAGCATATGTAAAAACATAGAACCCAAAAAAGGTTCTATAATATATTTTTTTTAATTATATGAAAGTAAACAAACATATAAAACCTAATATCTCCATTTGGTCACTGGCTTACAATCTTGTTCATAACCCCTTGCACCAATGACCTGAGACCTGGATACTTGAGTGAAATAGATGTCTGTAGCTACTCATTCTTTCTTTCTGGACTTTATTTTGAATATTCAGTTCTTAATAAGAACTTGCAACTTTAGTTTGTGTTGATAATTGAGCAATTATTTCAATCTTTTGTTAAAACTCTGTTGTTTTAGGATTTATTCTGAAAATAAGTGGCCTAGCATGTTTGTATTTTAGTTTGGGTAGGAAAATGAAAAGCAAACACCATAGTGAATATGGTCTTTGAAATTCTAAATCACCTAATGTTCATGCCCTTGTGCTCTGAAGTCTGTAAAAGTACTGATGAAAAAAATGGCAACATTTTGCAAACCATGGGAAAAGGTAAACTGATCACTTTAGGGCTCATACAATAGCTTTCAAAATTTTGTTTCATGTGAATGTTTCAGGCCAAGTCCCTTTATTAACATTATCTTTTTAAAATGTTTTTTTAATTTCTTTTAGAGAGAGAGAGAGAGAGCGCACGCATGAGTGGGGCAGGGGCAAAAAGAAAGGGAAAGAATCCCAAGCAGTCTCCACACTGTCAGCACACAAGCTCCAACTCACCAACTGTGAGATCATGACCTGAGGCAAAATCAAGAGTTGCCTGCTTAACCACCTGAGCCACCCAGGTGCCCCAACATTATTATCTTTAATTCTACATTATGGGTGTTTCCATTGAACTTTTTCATGTTTGTGGTCTTTTTTCTTCAACCTTTATTAATGCTATTCTAAACTTGGTAACTCCTGCAACCTGAACAGGTCCAGAAAGAAAATAATTGACAACAAACCAGTATTATGTGTCTTCAAGGATACTTATCCTGGAAGTATGAATGGGCCTAACAGCCCTTGAACTTAATGTTAAATCTGTACTTAGGCAACTGCGAACAGAACAAGACAAATGAAACATATTTTAATATTCTGAATAATGCTTGATTTGAACAATTCGATTAAATATATTTGTAAAGTTCTCTATATTTAATTCACTCAAAGATAGCATATACATGTTTATATATCATGTATTATATATAGTATACATATACACATATATGGTTCATCAAATTGGTTATTTTTTGCTATTGGGAATGATTTTAATCTTTCTTCACATAACTTTTTCTAAGATTCATTAGGATTAAATAATAGTTTCCAACAAATTGAAGTGAGATGTTTTAAGAGAATTAGGAGTTAAGTCAATGATATTTCAACCCCTTTCTAATGAAATTTCCTATAATGAATAAACTGGTAAACTAAAAGTAAATAAATAAATTAGATAGGTGATGGCTAGCTAGATAGATAGCTACATAGACAGATAATAGTTAGATGATAGATCGATAGATAGATAGATAGATAATATTTTCAGATTCCCTTGAAGGTGGATTTCCTTGCAGTTATGGTTCTTCTAAGTAGGTACAGATACATGAACTTAGAAGGAGGAAGTGAGCAATGAAAAATATACAAAGAAGCAAGTATAGTCAGGGACTGGGAGATACTTACTGCACTAATGCCTTATCTTCATCTTTAGTACAAGTTCTAATATACAGTTTGTAGCATCCTAAGTACCTAATGCTATGATGAGCAGAGTTGGAGCTTACTTTCAAAGAGAAAAATATGGGGCACCTGGGTGATCAACTGTTTTAAGTGTCAGACTCTTGATTTCAGCTCAGGTCATGATCTCAGCATTGTGGGATCAAGCCCTGTTGTATCAGCTCTACACGGGGTGGGGAGCCTGCTTAAGATTCTCTCCCTCTCTCTCTCTCTCTCTCTCTCTCTCTCTCTTTCTCTCCTTCCTTCCCTCCCTCCCTCTGCTTCTCTCTCTGTCTCTCCTCCTATACCTACCCCTGCTTGCACACATTGTCTCAAAATACATTAAAAAAAAAGGGTGAGCTTTTCCTAACTTTTATTATTGCTGGACTTCTTGTAGATTCTTCTTCTAGCACTCTAATTAACCTTTTTCTACTTAAACTAGCCAGAGAAAGAGAACAAAAGACAGAGGCTAATAATGAAAGATAAACTTATTTAGGCTAAAAACTACACTTGGATTAAAAAGATATGCCTTGTTGGTCCCTAAGGACATGAGGGTGGGTAGAGGAAGGCCAAATCCTAGAAGGAAGGAGAAGAGGAGGTGGAAAAAGAGATGGAAAGAGTTGGGGGAAGCAATAAGGAGATGCGGGCATTGTGATAGCCTCAGAAATGTTGGTGAAAAGTTTCCATCATATTAACTGATGCTGGTGATAAAAGAAGGCTGCCTTTAAATTTGGGGCCACAGGCTATTAGAACTTGCTTATAGCATTCAGATACTAACTGGATCACTTCTGTGCTCCATTACCTCCTGTAGTGTCAAATGCCTAGACACCTTACCCAGTTCCCTACCATCCTGCCCCAGTATCCCAAGACTCCTTAAAGTTGCCTACTCTTATTTGAACAACAGCAGTTCAGGTGTAGCCAAATATCCATCTGGGATAGCATATCCCTTACGTTTTATCCATTTTATATTTATTCTCTAAACACAGACATCTTTGAGACCAATCTGTAGGTCCATATCTCATCATGCTTTCTTTTTTCCTTAGGGAAATACTCTGCATTCATTATCTATGCCATCCTATACGTGGGTTGGTCTGAATCTTTAGCAGTTCTTTTCTCTTTCTCTCCAGCTATTTTAAATATCTGTCCTTCAAAGGATCACCTCTAAATCTCCACAAAGCCTTTCAGGACTACTCCAGCAGAGACTCTCTGTATTTATTGAATTGTATTTATAGCACCTATCGTCTGATCTACTTTTTTAAAAAATATATACATATAGGCTGCTTCTTATTTTTTTAATGCTTCATTTTTTGAAGTATCATCTCATTCAGTAGACTGTAAGCCCCTGAAGGGTGGAGACAAACAATATTTTGATTTTCTTTGATGGCACTAGTGTCATAAATAATGAATGAAATATGGTAACAATGACAAAATAATCATTCCACATGGACACTAGTCATGATGATTGGACACAAATAGACCAGAAGCATATTAAATTTTAGGCAACTGTGTTGCTGAAATCCCAAATGTTTGTCTCAAGGAGGTATGACAGTTCAATTTACAAATAAATCTCTGGGCCTTTAAAATTGTAACAGTAGGAAGCAAGCCATGGGTTTTATACAACCCCCAAGAAGGGCATACTGTTCAATACTCACCTCAGATACAATCAGGAGATCTAGGGCAAGGAAAATTCTCTCAGAGGTCAAAGTCAGGGCCTTGGAGGAAAATGAGCAGGTGATAATCTATGCAAGAGATGAATCAAGGCCTATCATACTGGCTAATCAAGAAACAAATTCCACTGCTAGAGCCAAGTCTCAAGGCTATTTTTATTAGGTGGCATTTGACTGCTATGTATTTCTCATTCTTCCCTTATAGTATTTTAATCTACAAGTCATAAGAACTACCCCCAACATAATGTGCACAGATCTTCATGTAACTCAGAGATCCTGGGCCTTGAGGTCTGTGTAGAAATTCTATGAGAATTTTAGGGTGGTTTTCTTTGAGAGAAGGTTGTGTTTCTTCCATATATGGGGGGGTGGAATAAGGGGCATGTTGATGTTTGAGTGGGCAAATATGCAGCTGGTTGCCTGCCCAATATTCATTCTCCTTTTCTTGCCAACAGAACCCTGGGCATTGTGCCCAGATGAAGATAAAGATAAGAGAGCAAATGGAGATTTAAACAGATGTTGTGTGAAGATTCAAGATAAGGATTTTTTTCTTCCCTCGTACATCTTCCTTTCTAATGCCTCATATGAGAATATTATGTGTGTTAAGAGTTCCCAAATAACCCTCAGATTTGTTGATTTGCTCAAGGGACTCACAGGAGCCAGGAGTTCTTATTTTCATGGTTATAGTTTATTATAGCAAAATGATATAGTACAACATTATCAAAGAAAAAAAAAGGTTCATGGGACAAAGTCTAAAGGAAACCAGTCTGAAGCTTCCCAGATTCTGCTTTCTGTGGGGTTGCATAGCATGTGCTTAATTTCCCTAGCAACAATATATGAAAACATGCACACAGTGTTTTCTATCAGGAAAGCTCACCTGTGCCTGGACCTAGGCGCCCAGGGCTTTCAGTGGGGATTGGTCACGTGGACATACAATGCCTACAGGACTTGCCACAGTTCCTCCAGATCCCCAAAGCAGGTGTTCACTGTAAATCACACTTGCACAGGTTATCTGGAAAAACTGGTACAGCATGGTTAAAGGCTCCAAGCCTACAAAACACTTTCATCAATTAGAACATTCAAAGACCTCATTTGTTAGGAGCAGCTGAGGGCCAATCCATTCACAGACAGGTCCAGTGTTGAGCCTGCTGTGCAAGGTTTGAGTAATACAGGGCTGCTTAGTTAACTCTTTCTTGCACGGATGGCCATCTTGTGACTTTGGGGGTGGAACCTAGGGCAAACTTAGATGTCTTTCTAGATGCAAAAATCCAATCCTAGCCTGCCTAACTCTTCATTCCATGTGTGTGTGTGAGACAGAGAGTGACCTATCTTGTACATGAAAGCTACTGTTAACACTTATCTTCATTATCATTGACTGAATCCAATTTTCAATTCTTAACCAACACTAAAGTGAATGATGATGGTACTTCATTTTCTCAGTTTAAAAATGACGACTATAAAATGTTCTTTGAATAAGATTTTATTCATTGATAGCTATCACTCAGCTAAAAATTAAAGACATATTTGCATTTTCTATGAAGCATTTCATCTCTATAATTTCTAATGCTCATTACCACTTACTTTGGGTTGTGAAAGAATAGAATAAAGGGATCAGGAGTTACTCTACCGGGAATCTTGAAAAGCACAATTTTGCTTTCTGGACCAACACTAGCTTATAATGACTTAATGTAAAGAGGAATAAAAAAATGATGTTCATATGATTCTGAATGCCCGCATAGCTGGTATTATCCACTTTATCTCGTTTATCTCTTTCTTTACCTTCCCCTCTTTTTCATTACATACTTGGGGTCCTTAGGTTCTGCTTTACTCAGAATTTTGATAACTACAACAATGGCTTGCCTGCATGACTTTCTGATTAATATTATTTGGCTTTAAGGAAACTATAAAATGAAGGCTCCATTATAGAACCTATAATCCTGCATCTTGTTCCTTAGACTCTGCTCTAGGAGTAGAATTATTCCGAGTATCACCTGAAATGACATCAGAAATAAATTGAGAAAAAAGACTTGTGAACTCAGAACTTCCTTGGAGAGTGATCATGATAAATTACTCAGAGGTTGCAAGTCTTCTCTAAAGAATTTTCAAAAGGAAGTTTATGGGCCTTGGGGCCCATACCTGTTATCATACCTGATAACAGCAATTCATTATAGATGTAAATGTAGATATAGATTTATATCTATATATTAATATAATATATGATAACATTATATACAATATATAAGTATAATACATACAGTATAATATATAACACATATTATAAATAATATAAACATCATTTTTATTTTGATGCTTGTCATTTTAATGTTTACCCTTAAATATATATTTTAAATGTTTATGGAGATTTTCTTTCTGGAAAACTTCTGATTTTGATCATATTTTCTTTTTTTTTAAGTTTTTTTAATTTAATTTGAGAGAGAAGCAGTAGGCAGAGAGAGAGAATACCATGTAGGCTCTGTCTTGTCAGCACAGAGCCTGACACGGGGCTTGATCTAATGAACTGTGAGCTCATGACCTGAGTCAAAATCAAGAGTCAGACGCTTAAACGACTGAGCCATCCAGGAACCCTGATCATCTTTTCTAATTCTTTTTAGTCTAAATGTGCTTCTTTGAGCATAATCAAGTTTGATTTTGATTTTTTTTTTTAACGTTTATTTATTTTTGAGACAGAGAGAGACAGAGCATGAATGGGGGAGGGTCAGAGAGAGGGAGACACAGAATCTGAAACAGGCTCTGGGCTCTGAGCTGTCAGCACAGGGGCCCGATGCGGGGCTCGAACTCATGGACCGCGAGATCATGACCTGAGCCGAATTCGGTGCTCAACCGACTGAGCCACCCAGGCGCCCCTCAAGTTTGATTTTGGAGAGGGGCAGTAATATTCCCAGAAAATGATGAAAAAGTAAAAATAACAGCCTTACACTATCTAATAGTTGAATATTACCCAAAAAGTACTCTATCAATTGTCTTTGATTTTAAAACTCGGCTGTGATTCAATGGAAAGAATACTGTCTATAAGTTTCAGAAATATTTTCTTATTGCAAAAAAAATCTAAAATAACAAAAAAAAACCCTCCTCTGCCTAAAAGTATAAAAATTCCTCAAATGTAAACAAATAATAATGTAAAGAAACAAATAAGCAGAGCCTAGCAAATATAAGGTGCTCAATGAATATTTCTAAATGAATGAAGGACCAGGTGATTGAGAGACATTTTACCTCTTGGCCTGTATCATGGGCCAGTTCTTCCTAGCTGGTTATTAACCCAGGGCTGAGATGAGCAACCACAATATAGTTTATTGAACCTTATAAATGCACTTTAAGTTTTCCACATTGTTCCACAGATTGTGGATATTAAATTTGTGAAGAATTTTAAATAAAATAATGTCAATGTCTCTCTGAATTAGTCACAAGTTTTTTATTGTTGTTGTTGCTGTTTTAATTAATTAATTAATTAACCTTTCAAGTAACTTCCTGAATTTTCAGTCAACTCAGGATGCAATTTTTGCTCTTCTACTCATGTTTTTCCTTTAAATAAATGGTCTTAGTTTAACCATGCTCAAAAAGATGGTTCAGCCATGTTTCAAAAATGTAAAATGTATATTTGAACTACCTGTATTCAATCATAACATCCAAAGAAAGTGTCATGCAGAATCCATGCCTTACTTTGTGGAGAGCTCAATAAAAGACCAAAATTAATGGAATAAAATGAAGCACAGAATATGGCTCTCAGACCCGAAATGGCCTGGTTCCTCAGTCTAAGATGTAAAGGTCAAATTATAATGTCATGCCAATATATTTTGTAAAGTATACTGAGGGTACTGCATTTAGAGAAGTTAATCTGCATGACAAAAATTTGATAAGAACAGAAGTTGGCACAAAAATCAATACATTCATGTGACAAGCACTGCAATAAATAATAGAAATGAAGAACTGGGTATATTTAGCTCTGTTTTATTACAAATTAAAGTCAGACTAATATCTGATATTATTGGCTAAGAGCAGACTGCTCAAAAAATGCAGAAAATTGTAAGCCATACATTAGCTAATTTTAGCTTTTACTCATTCTCAAAAATAATAATTGAAAAACGTTTCTGACCTTGCCTTTTATATATGAAGTACAATACCTGTGTGTATCTATAAATTGGCTAGTTTTTACATAACATGAAAATAATCTGGTCATAACGTACATAACGAGAATTCACTCAGCATGTACATCACACTTCATCATGTAAACCCAGCAACACCTCTTCCCCCTGGGATCAGCTTTATTTTCATACTACATTTCACAAATAAGGAAACTGAGGCATAAAAATCATTAACCTGTTTTGTGTAGGTCACAAGAAAAAATCTGTGCCAGATATCAAATTATGATCTTTAGCTGCTGGAAGCAGGATTCAAGATCACTCAGTCTTTAATCTCCTGAAGTTTTATTTCTTGGGTCATGTCACCATGGATATAACTGCTGATGTACATAGACTAAGGGATTTTCTGTCAGGGTGATTTTCCCAATTACTCAAACAGTCACAGCTATGAAAAACTAGCTCTAGTTCCAAGAATAACATTTCAATGGCTTAGGGACAAATGGGTATGCACACAAATATAGGCATGTACATTTTCAAAATTAAAGGAAGTATGTAAAAGAGAAAGCTCACATACAAACCTAGAGCAGTAAACTTTTCTCTTTGTGTACATATACATTCATTCTGATCTTGTCCATGGCTATCCTTAAAACTGGAGTATTTAATCAACCATAGACATGACTACTGAATGTTTTGAATTATCCAGAACAATCTTAATCGAATATAGTTATATTCTTTAAAAAAGATAGTTTATTGCATATATAAATAAACATGTCATTTATTAAAATGTAAATGCATTTTTGAGATTTTCCATTTGCAGAAATCCATAAATATTAAAAATGTCTTTGACAGACATTACATCCAAATTTTAAGTTTATTATCAATAGAGAGTAGTGAAGCCAGGGAAATTATATATTACATTTCCCAAACTCCCAAATACATCTTAATTGCTTTGGGTAAAATGAAGACAACTTCAAAAACAAAGTATAGCCGTGTGAAAAGCAGTTTAAAGGAGATAGAGATGATAGAGAAAGAACTGCCTTGGTGATTCTTTTGGGAGATATTGTAATAATTTTATCTAGCATCTGTTGTCTCTTAAAATATGATATGATGTCAGAAATGATGGGTCCCTTATATTCCCAGATCAGAACACTCACTGCAACATATTGCCTAAGATGGTTCTGTCCTGAATTTGATAAAAACAACAACAAAAAAAAAATCAGGGACATTGTCTCTCTTATTACTGGAAATAAATTGAAATGCAGAAAAATATTCATATGTTTACAAAATCCATCCCTGTATGTGATTTTCCCGGGAATATCTATACATAGATGAGTATGGATAAATATGATTAACACTAGAGAAATTTCATATATATTTGTATTATATTTCTTTTAATTCAAAGGTCAATTTCTTTTAATGAAATTTCACCTTTTTTTAAGTTTGTTTTTTTTTTTTAAGTTTATTTAAGCAATCTCTAAACCCAACATAGGGCTTGAACTCATAACCCTGAAATCAAGGGCCGTATATTCCACTGACTAAGCCATCCAGGCTCCCCTGAAATTTCACCTTTGCAAGCACATCAAATTACATATTTCCTTGAGATTTTGCCCTCATTAAAAACGTACTTCCTTCCTATATCACCTCTCTCTCTGTCTCTTTTCCTCTGCCTGTCTCTGTCTCTTTCATCGTGCCCCCTTTCAGATTTGAAAGCAAGCATTCCCATTAAGCAATTTGAATCAACTAATCACACCAAGACTTCTGAAATCCCTGAATATTGGGCCTACATAATATTGTATTATTTTATGTTAATTAATACTTTGTACTATATTGTCAGATAAAGGCATTAAAATTTGTTAAAATAGCATACAATTATACTATGTTTAGAAAACATGGGATAGTGTTGTAACCTTGTGCCCTTTAGAAAAAAAAATGAATGTACAAAATTATGATTAAGAAAAAAATTTGAATCCTATTATAATGCATTGGGCTTTATATTCTCACGTTTGAAAATTTTAATCCAGATTGTATTCTGATATTGCCCACAGTCAAGAATCAAGAAATCTAGATTGTCATTTTGTGGTCACCAAATATTTTTAGCTTTCCCACTTTTTGTTACATAGTTCCATTGTTTTTTTTGTTTGTTTTGTTTTGTTTTGTTTTAGCATGCGTTTTGGTCCTGGACTTGCTTCTAAATGTGAACAGTGATGAATGAAGAACCCAGGTTTAATTTGCCAAGTTGTCTTCTTACTGATGATTTTTTTTTCCCTTTCTGATGATTTTGAAAGCTTCTTTCAGTATGGCTCTTCACATAAACACAGTGAGTAAAATATTCTAATAATCTAGATTGGTCACATGAGAGAGAAATAACCTTTTGCAGGATTAAAATAGTGATAAATTTTGAAGACTGAAACAAGTATCCTACAGGTAAATACTCAGTACACAGGAAGTATGAAATAAATGCTCAATAAATGTGTTTTGTAATTCATAATCCAAATAATATATTTCATTCCAAAGTAAGAAGAAACTTTAGATATCAATTCTAGGTCCTAAATACTTATTTTTCCAAATAAGTGGGCAAAGACAGATATTTTTTTAATTGAAATATAATTGATGTTCTTTCATCAATATCTTATAGTTTTCAGTATGTATATCTTTTACTTCCTTCGTTAAATTTATTCCCAAGTATTTTGCTGTTTTTTCATGCTATTATAATTTTGACTCCTTTCCTAATTTCTCTTTCAGGTAGTTTTTTTTTTTTTTTTTGCTAGGATATAGAAATGCAACTGATTTTTGTATGTTAATTTTGTATCCTGCAACTTTACTGAATTCATTTATTAATTCTAACACTGATTGTGGTGGAGTCTTTGGGGATTTCTATTTATAAGATCATGCTATCTGCAGACAGAAACAATTCTACTCCTTCATTTCCGATTTGGATATATTTTGTTTCTCTTCTTACTTAATTGCTCTAGCTAAAACTTCCAGTACTATGCTAAATACAAGGGGCAAGAGTGGGCATCCTTGTTTTTTTTTTCCCCTGATCTTAGAGGAAAAGCTTTCAGCTTTTTATCATTGAGTGTGATGTTAGCTGTGGGCTTGACACAAATGGCTTTATTATGTGAGGTATGTTCCTTCTATACCCAGTTTGCTGAGAGTTGGTGAATGGTGAAAGGAAGTTGAATTTTATCAAATGACTTTTTTTCTGCACCTATTGAGATGATCATACATTTTTTTCTCCTTCATTTTGTTAATGTAGTGTATCAAATTGATTTCTGTATGTTGAACTATCCTTGCATCCCAGGGATAATCTGATTTTTTCACAGTGTACAATCCTTTTATGGTGCTGCTGACTATGATTTTCTAGTGTTAAACTGAGAAATTTTGCATCTATGTTCATCAGGGAAACTGGCCTGTAATTTTCTTTTCGTAGTGTCCTTGTTTGGCTTATTTGGCTAAAATGAGTTTGGAAGTATCCTTTTCATTCATTTGTTTGAAAAGGATTGGCATTAACTTTGTAAATGTTTGGTAGAATTCATCAATGCAATCATCTGGTTCTTGGCCTTTCTTTGTTGGGAGATTTTTGATTATTGATTTCTTATATATCTATTCATATTTACTATTTCTTCATGATTCATTCTTCCTAAGTTGTAGGTTTCTTGAAATTTATTCATTTTTTTCTACTTTTCATTTTTCAATAGTGAGCATGAGAAAGCTTGGACATGTGGGTATCATTGATTTGAAGACTACTTTTTAAACACTTGGAAGTTTTTCAAAACCAATAATATATTTGCCAAGTGATCCTTTCCCCTACATTTTAATCTTTGTTCAACTTAAAAGGAACTTTGTCCATATGCTAGTTCAGATTCACTTATTTTAAATTTATGAAATTGATGGTAGTTACTTGACACACAAGGAGCTTTTATATTAAGCTTCTCTAAATTTTATACCAGTAAGAACCCTGGTTCCTATCCAGCCTCAACACTCATCACTACTCTCCAAGAAAAGTCAGATTTAATTCAAATATCTTTAATTCAAAAACATATTCTTTTGATAAACTGATCCCTTTGTCATGGTATAATGACCTTTTCTGTCTCTTGTTACAGATTTTTACTTATAATCTATTTTGGCCAGGGACACCTGGGTGGCTCAGTTGGTTAAGTGTCTGATTTCTGGTCAGGTCATGATCTCACAGTTTGCCACTGCGAGCCCCACATCGGGCTTGCTGCTGTCAGTGCAGAGCCGACTTTGGATCCTCTGTCTCCCTCTCTCTGTGCCCCTCCCCCCACTTGTGTGCACATGCGCAGGAGCGTTCTCTCTGTCTCTGTCTCAAAAATACATAAACATAAAAAATATCTATTTTGTCTGATAGAAATATAGCTATCCTTCCTCTCTCAATTTCCACTTGCAAGGAATATGTTTTCCCATCTCTTCACTTTCAGACACACACACACACACACACCCCATAGTGAAGAGTAACTCATCCTTGAAACTTCAGTGCAAACTTTATTCAAATATTGCTTTAGTCAGAACACCATCAGTTTAGACAGGTTCTTGTTCTCTATTTTCCTCTAATGTCCTGCCATGTATTTCTTATGGTTTTTGTCACATATAATTGGAGTTATTGATTTTCTTTCTCTTTCTTTTTTTTTTTTCTTTGCTGATTACTCTGAGCAGGTTTGATGATTCACTCATTACTGTATTCCCAGTGTCTAACACAATGCTGGAAAATAGTTAAAACATAATAAGTGCCATTTAAATCAGCAAATTAATAGAAATGAATGAATTTTACTTCACTATCTATTGCCCCTAAAGTTTCTCTTTCAAGTCATCAATTCATTCAACAAATAATACTTGAGCAAAATATGGAACAAGAGGATGTGAATAGCTTATATAGAATAAAAAAAAATCTGACATATTAGTTTTCATATTGTATCTATTAACCTTTGTTAGGTATCTTGTTTGTGGCATCCTGTTTAAAATTAAAGAGAGAGAGAGAGAAGAAATACTCCAATTAAGAGATAGCAGGCATTGTGGATATTCTTAATAAATTGGACTTCTGTGGACAAAAAAAGAACTTCTGCTTTTAGTTATTGTCTTTTGGAGCTATGCTAGTGTATTAATGCATATATTCAAATAGTGTTCAGTCTCTAAATTTAGAGGGTGTATCTTTATGTTTTAAGTCAGACTTTTATGACTTGAATTATATTTTTGTACCTTGTAGTGTTGGCTGTCTTCCAAGAGGACAATGGGCAATGTTCTCATTAAGCTGGTGGATGAGGCTATCTCCTAAACCATTGATTAAATATTTGAAAAATACTGGGTCTTAGAACAGAGACCACAGTGGTATGGCTCTCAATATGTAACCCTAGTTTGTCACATAATCACTGATAACCACCTATGAATATAAACTTTTGTACAATTATACATTAACCTTACAAAATATTCCAAATTTCTTGGTGAAAATGACATGCAAATCTGCATCAGGCCTTTCTAAAACCTAGATATATTAAATGTCTTGTTCGATTTTAGCTATCACTGTCATAGAGAAATTAAATTGTTCTGGGGTGATTAATTTTCATGAAATCATATTAAGTTATGGTTGAATACTGTGCTTTTCTAGGTATTTGCTAGCTAATAATTTTATGATTATATCTAGTAGCTGTCCAAATATCAAAATTAGTCTGACTCATCTTTACTTAAGATAACTTTTCTTATTATATTCCTTAAATTCTACACTTTCATTTTCTACTGCAACATGTCCATCCCATCTGGTCATACTTCTTAAACCTTTTGTTTCCTTTTCTTTCCTTTGCTTACTGTCTGTCCCCAAATTGGCTCCCTACTTGATCCAAACTAGCTCACTCCTACTCTCACCAAACTCACCAGATTTGTATTTGTTCCTTTGTTTAATTGTGCCCTTTTCAAGGCTTATTATTTTGATAATAGAAACATTTCTGCATCTATAGAGTCCTGCAAAGAGACTGGTATATGTAGAGAATCAGTAAATAAATGCTGAAGGAATTTATTCTCGGACTTTTCCTTAAATATCACTTCCATTCATTTGCGTTTCCCTCAAAACAGATTGTATCTGGCTGTCTAATGCACTCCCCCAGAAATCCATAGCGACAGAAACCATTTGCACATTCCTTGCTCCCTGCAAGTGGCCAGAATACAGTCATTCCACCCATGTCTTTTCTTCAGCTCATACTGACAAGGTTTGCTTTCTGTCCTTTAATACAGTCCTTTACTAAGTTGCTCAGATTTTCTTTTTCTTTCTGCAGTGATTTCAGCACCTGGTCTACATTTTCACTCTCTGCCTTATCTCTTGCAAAGTTTATGACTATCTGGTATAATTGAATCAGTTCACAGGTCCTCACCCTCTTCAACTCTAGTAACTTAATTTCTACTGGCCACAAGCACGACCATAGAGCCTTTCAGAGTCTTAAACACTGATATTTTTTTTTTCTCATGTATGACACATTCTTATTCTGCATCTAAGCATGCTGATATAAATATTACTACATTTAGATAATGTTTTTGGAAATTCTCTTAACATGAAGAGGGTTCAAAGAGAGCTTGAATGCTCATTTTGCAATCAGGGAAGCTACAGTGAGTGGGAGATTTGACAAAAAGGAACTTAACTATTCCATGGACACCAGTAAAATTTCCTTCAAATAACTTCATCTGAATCCTTTCCCAACTCACACCACAACCCCCACATCTAATGAATGCAAACTTACTTCCTTGAGATGTAATTCAATGCCATGAATGTTTTTTGAGGATCTTTTATTGACAAGACATAGTTCTAGGAACTTGGCATACATCTGTGAACAAAGCAGATAAAGTTGCCTGCCACTTTGACATTAAAATCCTTTGCTCTCTTAAAAATAAGACAACAGACCCCCAAATGGAGTCACTTGTGCTAAGCCTCATGTCACCAAACCAATACTTAATTACAGTTTCAGGTATCCCAGAAAAGGAATCTTAAACTAGTCAATCAAGAATTGCCTAATCAGCAGTAGTTAGCTAATCTGCTGATAGAACCCTGCCATCCCCTAAAGAAAAGTGATCTTACCATTACCAAACCACTTTTTTTACCTGGTATAACTTCTTTGTTCCTGCTCTGCCGATAAGTCTTTCATTTTGTACATCTCCTTGAAGTTATTTTCTGTCTGCTAAATTGGATGTTCCTGATTTATGAATCATTGAATAAAACCAATAAGATCTTGAAAATTTACTCCGTTGAATTTTGCTTAATATCTTGAATTCTCCTGCATAATGGATCCTATTTTGTCTTGTATTGTACATATTATTTATAATTTTATGAGTTGCTGTGTTCAATAGAATCTTGGAACGAGAAAAATCTTGCCATTTTCTACCTTAACTAACATCTCAAGCCTCAATTTTCTCTTCCATGATAAAAGTATATAACCTTATAAGGTGTGTGGACAGGTTAAACAAGTAAATGTTTAGAGTATCTTGGATAGTGCCTAGTACATAAAGCATTCTGAAATTAAAAAAAATAATCATTATTAGTATTGATAGTTTAGTAGTAGGAGTAGTACTAAAAATTATGCGCATATAATCCGTTATAGCTTTTTATATTATCGATATTTTTGCATAGCATCTCTCTACCAAAGAGTACCCCCTAAGGTCAAGGATCCACCCCCCACCCCCCTGTTTTGTGAAGTTCTATGTGGTTGGAATATTGTTGGCATTCAAGACTTTCTGCACATTGAATTTAAGTAAAAAATTATAATTTCATCTTAATAAATGTCATATTTTGATTTTTCTCAGATTTTTCTAAAATACTCTGTTTTTAATTCCTATCTATTCCTTAGAAAATACCTGGAAAGAAAATTATAAGATTTGAAGGATCTAAATATCATTAAGTTTAGAAAGGACACTCTCCTAAGAAAGCTGTAATTGATTTTCTGATTGTAATTGAGATTTACTTAAAGGATGGACAGATTATGATTCATATGAAAGTTTCAGTACTGCTTATTGAAGTGAAATATAGAACATTATTTTAATGTCTAAACCTAGATCGTCATTTATCTAGAGGCAAATCTGAGAAATGAATGCATTGGAGGTTATCATAAGTACATTTTTTTTTAAAGAAAGGTAAAAATCATCCAGTTTGAGGATACTGAAATCTAGCCTCCCACATTTCCAAAAGCCTGTGGATTCCATATTTGGTATGCTAATGACTAATCAAATCACAATCAGTATGCATTTTAAACCACAATTCAAATATGGATCTTCATTTGGTGATGTAACTACATGATAATAATTATGGAAATTTCTTTGGATGAAGGGCAGCAAATATCAGTACAACTAATGTGGTCCTTATTTTATTAGGTACTAACTGCCTCAATCTGCCAAATGCTGCTAAGGACGCTGCCACCTACTGTCTCATATATATATATATATATATATATATATATATATGTACATATTTCATTCTCATTGCTGAAAAAAACAAGAAAAGAACAACATTCATTATAAATGAGCCAGCCAGCTATCTTTCTTTGACATACTCCGTAATGGTTTAACTATGCTCTTCTAGATAACTTTATGATAATTACATAACCATATGGCTAAGGCTGTCTTGCTTCAGTACTCTAGCTTGTCAATACAAATATTTCCAAGTGTCTTCCATATGCATAATAATACATTTGAATAAACAAAGAATCAAATGACCATTGTTGCTTGGAACCATTCTTTAGGCTTTTCAACAACCTGGCAAATGAGCTTTCCTCTCAGAAAGTATGAGATTTTTTTTGCAATACAGACTGATGATGATAGCCTGTCTCTGAAGGAGTTAAACTTGGCTGCTACAGAAGGTAGTGTCTTATCTCTGTAAGAGCCATTTACTGCATTGTTTTCCACCTGGAATTAGAGGTAGGCGAGATAATCTTATCAATGGTTCAAAGCAAATTCTTCAGATTTTAAATTATGAGATAGCACTACAAGTTGCAGAGCAGTCTCTCCTAAATTATTTCAAATTACTCCCACAATTCTGTAAAGTAGATTAGACATTTGTCAGATGAGAAAACTGAAAAATATAGAGCTACATTACCCTGGTTATTTGTCTTTATGGAGAAGCTCCCCGATTATTTTATTTTTAATCAGGAAGTTATATTTTTTCCTTGTAGGATATTAACATATATTAACCTACACTATATAAAACAAAGTTCAAACACTAGAGAAATATATAATATAGGAAGAGAAGGTCCTCATAATGTGCCTTGCCTTACCAAGAGCTGTTTTTAATTTCTGTTGTTTTCTATATTTTCTACATATATTTTCATTTCTTTACTATTAACAAAATGCAGCATTAAATGAATTCTATTTTGTACATACTGTGAAAGAAACTTGTTTCCTCTCATTCCCAATAATCTTTATACTTTATTTTCTGTGCCTGTATGTGTATGTGCTTGGATCATTGTCAATTTTTTACTACTAATCATAACATCATAATAAGCATTCTTATGGCAAAATTTTTCGCTCTCAGGTAAGCTTATTTTTTTAATTTAAAAAACATGAGTATGTATCAATAAGCAATATTATATATGTTATTATATATGTTATTTTATATTAATATTATATATGCTAATTTTACCTAAGTAGGTCTTAACAATATATGATAATTATTGACTAAACATTGGGAGCTGATCTGAGGAATTAAGATCATATTTTTAAAAGTTATTTTCTGTGGATTCCTGGGTGGCTCAATTGGTTAAGCATCAGACTCTTGATTTTTGCTCAGGTCACAATCTCAACGTTTCATGAGTTCAAACCCCACATCAGGCTTCGGGCTGGTAGCACACAATCTGATTGAGATTCTCCTTCTTTATCTGTCCCTCCACTGCTCATACTCTATCTGTCTCCCTCAAAATAAATAAATAAACTTTAAAAAACAAAGTTATTTTCTGGAAATGCCTTTATAACCTATTTGAAGTAAATTGGTCAATTTGTATATATTTAACTGATAAGTAAATCAAGTGAAAACATATTTACTGAGTATTTACCATGGAAAATTTGCAGGCCACATACTCATAGAAGAGAAGAAAAGAGAAAATGGGACTTATTTAATCTCTATTATGCTCCAATCACTGCATTAGACATTTTTTTCTGCCATTTTAAAATCTATAGACAATCCTGCCATGTCAATGATTTTTTAATTGATAAAAAATCTAATGCTTGAATTGGGAAAATAAATGAATAAACCAAAAAATAAAGCCCAAGTTTACAAACTTTTTCAGTGATAAAGTTGAGATTTGAATCAAAATCTCTGACACTAAGGTTACATTCTCATCACACCATACTGTACAAGATGTGAGGCAAAAACATTTAGTATTTTCTGAATATATGGTCGATTATCTACTTGTTTGCTTATAAATGACATATCTACACAGAGATATAGATATGATATATGGTTGCTTATAACACAATGGGTCTCATGAATTTAATAATACATTTTTCCTGTAAAGAGGAATGTAACTCAGCTGATTGATTTTTTTCCATGTGCTAGATTAGATAAAGGTGTCAATTTTGCAAATTTAGATGGAGACATCTTAGAATCCAAATATTAAGTTTCTGTGAACAGCTAAAAGTGGAAATGTAATCTCTTTACTAAGTCTAGGTTTCCACCGGCAATGTGGAGAATGTTAAAAGGGACATTAATAAAACACTTTGCAGAGCAAAACAATCAAGGGGGATTTGCCAGGAATTAGAGTAACATGATGAAGCATAACACAGACAAAAATTACTTGAGTTTATTTATTACAAATAACTCAGAATGGTTAATGAGGACTCCTATCATGTTCTGATAAATTTTAAATCATCAGTTTAGCTCCAAGCCCCTACTTATTGTAAGTGCATCTATACTTATAATCACAGCTGCTGGTTTTTCTTCCATACTTTGAAACTGCCAATAAATATCAAGAATTTATATTTGCCACAGAAAGCTCTTCTATGAAGCATTGTATGTATTTATTTCACTTTAAAGAACAGTATAACTCTTATGGATGGTTTAGTCACATGTTGGATAGTCTCCTCTATGACAGTAAACTGTATGTCCATATCAAGTGAACTAATACAGCCCAGATGCCAGATATACACACACAGAGCATTTGTGTGTGTGTGTGTGTGTGTGTGTGTAAGTAAGCATCCATTCCAAAGATGTGGAAAGCTTATTCCCCAGGAAGTATTTACTTACCACAACATCAGGTTTATTTTACCACCTGCACATTTATTAGAATAAAATCCTATATAAAGGAAATGTATCCAAACAACATAAGGTAGAAGGAGTTAACCATAAGTATCCTCTAGAAAAATGTGTTGAATTTCATTAAAATAAGGCACCATCACATGTATCCAATTATGACTAAATTATGTAACTTTAAGTAATCTTTCCCTTCCACAGTTGTGGAAAAATGCCACTATACATTGAAGGCAAAGGGATCAAAGCCTCGGTAAAGTTTGCCAGAACTTTGTTCCTTGTTTTCACTTATCTTTAACAGTATGCAACATTAAGCCAGACTGTATGCATTTTACAAATGAGTTTACCACCTGTGAGCATCTTGTATATATTGGCAAAGCCACAACCTATTCTTGGCTTTCAATAGAAAGTTCTCACCCACCAAATTTTCTGGATTCTGGAAGACCTCAGAGTTTTACAGAAATTTAGGGACCTTCCAACACAGAGAAACACTTTGGAATGGGGCAGAATATGCTCTAGTTCATTGTGGAAACCAAGGAAGGAGGAACTGGAAGTTGTTTATGTAGAAATCATCTCATTTGCCTTTATTTTACTCTTTGCATTTTATCACCTGAAAAATATACCAACCATAGGGTTCGCAGCTTATGTGAAAATAGAAGACAATATGCAAGGACAAGAGAAGAGATTTTATAGTAAAAAAAAAAAAAAACCCTCAGATTGTGCCTCTGATAAACTTGAGGAGCAATTGAGCAAATCCTTAACCTCTGGAAGTGCAGTTTAACACCACTGGGGGATGACTTAAGTCGATGTATGTAAAAGCATCCAGGACACAGTTAACTGGTTCAGGTAGATACTTAATTTTAAAAGGTTATAAAAAAGATTCCAATAAACTGTTTTCATATTACATTATAGCAGCAGAGCTAGAATGTGAGCTTATGTAGTGTATTACTAAAGGACATGCTAGAATATCTTTGATGATGAGTTTGTCCTTGGTGGGGAGGTGGGGTGTGCGGGGAGGAAACCGTTGCACCACTTTTTAGGAGGTCATTTTGTTAGGCCTGAGCATTGTAAAACAAGTCGTTTATAACCTGGATATAAATTATATATCACAAGAATTGAATATTCAAGTGTTATTAAATTAATTGATTATAAGAGTGTTTCTTTGAATTGATGCCATGATTCTGTTAGTTTTGCTCTTTGGAAAGAATATCAGCCAGAAAGATTTTGAATGCGCAAAGTACATTTAAATAGTTGCTAAAGATGCCACTACAATTAAGGGACAGTGGCCTGACTGCTCTGTAGCCTTTGATCTGGCATCAGGCTCTCTCTGAGAATGTGCAGTTAAAGCCCGCATGTTCATCATAAAATGTCTAGGCCCTAAGGAAACCTGACAGCCACTTTGACAGAACTTTTGCATTAAGGTCTTGAGTCTTTGCCTGGTATTACTCCTCTTTTAGACTACAGTGACCAAACTCATCAATGCCTGAGATCTCAAGGGTCCAGAACAATTTATCCAATTTTTACCACTTGCTGAATAGACGTCCAGAGATAAATGTGTAAGGAGATGTGCACTGTGCCAAAAACCTTTGTTTCTCTCTCAACAGTCTGGGAATTATGGGTAGTTGGTGGCAGTGACAGTACCTTGGCATACAGGAGTAGAGACACAGAGAGAAATTAACACAGAGAAAAATTCTGCCTCCACCTGTCCTTTGGAAGATTCCCCAAATAACTATACTAGTAATATGTGATCAGAAGCCTGTGGTCTGAGTTGAAGAAGAACCCTCTGACAAGACAATATTGAAAGAGTTGTGACCATTTTAAGATAGGCAAGATTTTAAAGCAAAATGTAATATTATGGTTTCTGGTAACCAATGGATACAACCAACACAACTCTAACCTTCCTACTGCTAACTCTGTAAAAAGATACAGTCCATTTCTATTCATTTATTTCTTTTTTTAAAACAGTTAAAAATCATGTATGCATTACTTTGGTAATCAGAAAGAGAAAATACTAAAATCATAAAATAATAAAATCATTACTATTGATCCATTACAACTGGGCTTATTTCTAAGAAAATTTTACCCATCATGATTAAATACGAGTTTGGTAATACCAACAAGAGTTCAGGGATGAGATGGACTCAACAAAGTGAGGATGTCTGCTTTAGATATTTCTCGGCAATAAAAACAGTTTCCTTGATTGCTTATTTATTTGTCCATCCATCCATCCATCCATCCTTTAGTATTAGTGTGTAGAATGGTGATGTGGCCTTTGTTAAATTGTAGCATATCAAAAAGCATATATTGCACTTCTCTACCAAAATGGCTGATAGGCCAGCACCTAGGTCCATTGGGTCTTTTGGCCAGGAGCTGGTCTATTTATTTATTTATTTATTTATTTAATTTATTTGTTGTTATTTAAAGTTTATTTATTTATTTTCAGAGAGAGAAAGTGCACGAGCATGGAGGGGCAGAGAGGGAGAGAGAGAATCCAAAGCCAGCTCTGTGCTATCAGTGCAGAGCCCAATGTGGGGCTGGATCCCAGGAACCATAAGATAATGACCTGAACCAAAATCAAGAGCAAAAGTCAGATGCTCAACAGACTGAGCCACCCAAAAGGCCCATGTGTTTATATAAAACCTAAACAGTTCTTTCCCCGCTTCCTTCGCCTGTCCCTCCTTTCCTTTTCTTTCTTTATTTTTTCTTTCGCTTTTTATTTTGCAATTATTTTAGATTTAAAGATATGTGACAAGCTAAGGCAGAGCTTTCACATATACCATACACCCCTCCCCACACTTCCCCTAATATTAAAAATTTACAGAGTCATTATATAATTATGAAAACTAGGAAATTAACATAGATATAATACTATAAACTGAACTGGTCTCATTCAACTTTCACCCACTTTTTTTCACTACTACCCTTTTATGTTCCAGAAAACAATCCAGGATCCAAAATTGCATTTAGTTGTGTGTCTCCTTAGTCTCCTCCAACTGAGACAGCTAGGGTCAGCTAGTCCAGCTAGTTATTTTGTAGCTTGTCCTTCAATTTGGGTTTGCCTGAAATTTGCTTGTGATTAAATTGACATCATACATTTTAGCAAGAATACTACAAAAAAAATGTTATGTGTCTTTCTTGGTATATCAGGTTGGGCGTACATGATGTTTATATGTGTTACTATTGGTGTTCACTTTGATTTCTTGGTAATAGTGGTGTCTGTTGGGTTTCTCCACATAAAATTACTACATTTCACTTTGTAATTAATAAGGTGGATACTACTGAAAAATACCTTAAGATTATGCAAATATCTATTTTTTTCTTCAAATATTTGCCTACTGATTTTAGCATTCATTAATGGTTTTCTTCTGCAATTATTATTATATAGTGTTTGCCTATGGTGACTTTCTATTTCCTTAGCTCCATCTATATTTTTCAATATTTGAAGTCATCTCTAATGAAGAGCTGTCCCTTTTCCCCATTTATGTATTTATTGTAATTACATACATTGATAGGGACTCATGGATATTGTGGGAGGCTAAAAAATAGCCCCTCAAAAAGTAACCACATCCTAATCCCCGGAACATATGTGTGGTTTATTATATAGCCAAAAAATGTGATTATATTAAGGATTTTAAGAGGAGGGGACTATCCTGGATTATCGAGTACACCCTAAATGCAATCATATGTATCCTTCCAAGAGAAAGAGAGATACTGCTTTCTGCTCATTTCTCAGTCAACCCCTATAGGTAACAAATTACTTAGGCTTCTGTTTTCTTCTTTCTGTGTTTATTTTGCACAAACAAGAAGATAGATAGATGTATTTTGTATTTTGTTGTATCTCCCTGTTTCTTGCAAAAGGGATAGGATACTATTTATGTTTTTTTGCAATTTACTTTTTTTTTTTTTTACTTAACAGTATACCATGGAAAACACCTCCATACCATTTCACAAAGAACATTTGCATAGTACTCCATTGTGTGAATATAATAGAACTTTTTCAACCATTCTCCTATGTGTGAGTATTTAGATTGCTTCCAATATTTTAAAACTATAAACAATACTGGAATGAACAACCAAGCCTAAATTCCTTTCTGGCAGTCGGGTTCCAGAGCCCATGCTCAAAACTATCAACTATGTTATGCAGTGGCTGAGTTTGATTTTCTAAAATACATATTATTTATCTGGAAATATTACAAAAAATCCACACAGCAGAATTGTGCAAAAAAGACATTTAAGAATATCTACTGACTTTTTCATAAGATCATTGTAACAATTTAATAATGATTTGCTACATTGTTCAGTGTGTGATGATTGTATAATTCACCAGCTTGTGAAAATTTTGTTGAGTGAATTCTTTGTGGACTAATGCATTTAATATAGACCACTGTGTGGATCACAGAGAATGAAAACAGTGAGTCATCTTACTGATATTAGGAAGTTTCAGTGGTCCCTGTTGGCTTAAATATTTAGGAAATTAAACACTCAAAGTATTAAATTGCAATTATGTTACTATAAATAATATATACAATTTCTTAGTCATTATCATATAAGACAACACTGAACCCAAGAAAATGCATTCAGAAAATGTCTGAGGCTAGATCAAGGCTTTTCAAATATTTATCTCCTTTGTAGTTAAAAATGTCTAAGTTTGGGAATGATTGATTAATCAGATCAGGAGAGGACCTGGTTGAAATAGATAAGTATTTGTCACTGCATTAAATGGTTGCATCATAGTTGGGGAATAAAACCCTCAGGTCCCTCTAATCATGTTTCTTTTGTAACACATGGAACACACTGGGAAGGTAATGTGGAAAGAGAAAACAGCATCCATCTCAGGAGACCAAAGATAGCATATGAGCAACCTGGGATTAAAAGAAACACAAATCAAATGGGAAGCCCAGTGTGAAGGAAATGTAGCATGATACTGAGAAGTCAGCAGGCCATGTTCAGCAGTATGAAACATTCCACTTGGTGCCTTCAAGACTTATCATGAAAAATTTCCACAGTATTTTTACTGTGGAAAGTAGAAATGTTTATTATTAAGGTTGTTATGGAAGAAGTATAAATGATATAGCCTGTAGAAGAATTATAAACTCGACTTTAATGGTTAAACCAGGATTATTGAATCAAGGAGAATTCTGAACATATGGCCAATTATTAATTGCTAGTGACTAAGATTTAGCTACTGTAGTAGCATGTACCGTAAAATAATTTCAGAGTTTCCTTGAAATATCCGTAAAGCTTAAAACAAATATATCATTTCAGTCCCTACATACAACAAAAATGACTAGCAAAATATTTATTTGATTTTTGATTTCCATGAAAATTAATCTGTAAACAAATTCTATTGAACTTACTCTAGTTTAAAATATTTTAAAATAAAATTTTTTTTTAAATTCCTTTCACTCAATATTTTTGGTCTACTCCCAAGTGTTCAGCTCAGTTCCCATAAAATTATAGGCCCTAGGCAAAATACAGGACATTTGTATAAGAAATTTGGGGTCACTTAGAACGTGAATTTTCTTTTTACCACTTAAATGTCTTGCTGTGAAGATACATTAATTTGTATACAAAACTGTCTTTTTGCCTGAAATTAGAATTAGGTGCAATTACTTGTTTTTATATCATATTCTCTCCATTGATAGTAGATAATAAATAATCCACAATAGATAACTTTTATAGTAATAACTACATTTAATAATATTATATTTAGTAATATTTTGGGGGTGATTTCATACATTGAAATTAAAATAATGATTGATAACTATTTATGAATGTCTATACCTACTTTGGGGGACATATATATTTATATATATATGTGTATATATATATGTGTGTGTGTGTGTATATATATAAACTGTATGTATGTGTATATAATATAGCTCTATATGTATGTTTGTGTATATGTATCGCCAACCAGTGTTGTTTTTGTGAGGTGTTCTGGGAATCTGTTTCAGGGTGGGAAGAAACCAACTTCTACTATATAAAAATATTATAGTACATAAAGGAGATAATTAAGAGGGGAGTATACCAATACATAAAGACGATAGACAAAAACTAAACTAGTAGAATTTTCTAACATTTAGAGAATCATTCATTAAGAGCTTTTATTAAAATTGGAAAAAACTTGGGGTGCTTGGCTGGCTCAGTTGGTAGAGACTATAACTCTTGATCTTAGGGTTGTGAGTTCAAGGCCCACATTGAGTATAAAGCCTACTTAAAAAAAAAATGAAAAAAGCCTAATTTAGTGATGTTTAAGGCACAAATTAGAAAGAAAAAAAAAAAAAACCCTAATCTTTATAGATTAAATTCACTAGCTCAGTTAAAAAGACTTAAAAAAAATATAGACATCCTACTGCTATGCTTGAGTGAAATTTGGTAGAGCCTATTACAGGAATGTAAAACATTTTAAGCTATAAATTATTTGTGATTGTGTCATTCCTCTTAATAAGACTGTTACCAAAAGATTTTTAATATAAAATCCATATTTTTTTTATATAACTGAGACTTTATTCTGTGTATCTGAATATCACATAGGAAAAAATTTATTTTTTAACACTTAAGTCTATGCTTAATCAATTTTGTTTTACATTTGGAATTGGTTGCTAGCAACTTTTTTAATGTTTATTTTAGTTTTGAGAGAGAGAGAGATAGCACATGCTAGTGGGGAAGGGGTAGAGAGGGAGGGAGAAAGAGGATCGGAAGCAGGCTCTGCTCTGACAGCAGAAAGCCTGATGCAGGTTTCGAGCTCATGAGCTGTGAGATCACGACCTGTGAGGAAATCAGATGCTTAACTGATTGAGCTAATCAGGTGCCCCAGTTGCTAGTAATTTTTTTTTTTTTTTTTTATTTTTGGGACAGAGAGAGACAGAGCATGAACGGGGGAGGGTCAGAGAGAGAGGGAGACACAGAATCGGAAACAGGCTCCAGGCTCCGAGCCATCAGCCCAGAGCCTGACGCGGGGCTCCAACTCACGGACCGCGAGATCGTGACCTGGCTGAAGTCGGACGCTTAACCGACTGCGCCACCCAGGCGCCCCTTGCTAGTAATTTTTAATCATCAACTTCAAGTTCAATGTTGAAGGTACATACTATTATATTTAAGAAATGCTAAACCTCATTTTCCTGTATTTCAAGTTTGAAGAAGCTTAGATTTTCATCCATATTGTGGCTCATGATTTGAAGTATGTAGATAGATATGTATTTTAGTTCCTAGAGGTTTTTACAAATACATCTTGATGATAAATCTTGTTTATATATAGGCAATATGTATTTCAGTTGGAATCATAAAAAACAAATACAAACTCTTGTTCATTGTGTAGAGAGAGATTGCTGAGAAATAATAAAGGGATTATGTATGGAGGTAGGGTAGTAATTAACATGAAGGTGACAATGTATATAGCCTTAACTTCATAGACACAATAACCAAAGGATAAAAATGTATAGAGGCAATTCAGCCATGAGGGAATAATGGTACCAGACAATGTTCACGTATATAAAGCTGGCCAAAATTTATAAAAAAGCTGTTTCAGACACTGGAAAATAACATAAAATTGTATTCATTAACAGGAGAAAAAAATGAACTCAATACAAATACACAATAAATTAATAGTAAAAGGATAAAAGAAAACTACACCATGCAAACACTAAACCTAAGAGAGCTGAACTGAGTATATTAATGTCAGCCAAAGCCAAAGTTTAGGAAAAGGAACATAGGCAAGGATAAAGAGAGACATTTTATAAAGGTAAAAGAATTAATTCATCAAGAATACATAATAGTATGCATGGAAAAACAGCTTCAAAATACATGAAGCGAAGCTTGACAGACCTGAAAGGAGAAACAGACATCTCTACAATCAGAGTCAGAGACTATAGCACTCTTCTCTCTGTAACTGACAGAAGAAGAAAAAATCAGAAATAATCTAGAAGATGTGAACATTATTGCTTAACATGACCTAATTGACATACAGAGAATATCCATCCAACGAAGACAAAATACATGTCCTTTTCAAATGTACATGGAACATGCACCAAAAGAGATATATGGGACCACGAAATATACTGTACAAATTTAAGAGTGGAAATTATACCAAATATGTTCTATGACACACACATGAAAAAATACAAATTGGAAAATGGATAAAACTGTCTTTATATTCAGAAAACAATGTGAACAGAGAAAATCTTGATCTAGAAAAAAAGGCCACTAGAATAAATATTTGAATTTAGCAAAAACTATATAAATTCAACTAAATCTTTATATTCTAGCAATGAAGAGGTAGCAAATATTATTTACAATAACACCTAAGAATTAAATTAGAAGCAAATAAAAAATCTCAAAATTTTCCAAATAGTTAGAAATTAAACATTGCAGCTCTATAAAATTCACGTATAAAAAACTCAAGGAGGATTAAAAAATATTTTACACTGAATAATATTGCAAACACGGTGTAACAAATTGGTGGGATACAGCTAAGGTGGTGTTTAGGGAGAAATTCATATGTTTAAATATTTCATTAAGAAAGAAAAAAATGCCTAAAATCAATGTTCTAAGCTTCTACACAGGAAGGAAGGAATTGAGGTAGGAAGGAAGGAAGGAGAAAAGTACACAATGATGAAAATTATATTTATAAGAGTGGAAAAATGAACTTGAGTAAACTATAGAGAAACTTAATGAAACCAAAAGCTAGCACTATACCAAGAAAAGGTGTTTTATTGTATGTAAATTTAAAAAAAAATTAAAATGAATACAAATTTCTACCTTGAAAATGTGTCTTATGTTATAGTTTACAAACTATTCCACATACCCCATATTAAACTTTCTACTTGTTTGGAAACGACATGTTTATAGAGTTACTCTGTCCAGTCTGATCATTACCACCACCTGCCCAGTTGGATTTGGGCACAGATTTGGCAGAAAATGACAGCCAGGGATTTGGTTACCTTTTAAGATTTGAGTCTTGGGGTATCTGGGTGGCTCAGTCAGTTAAGCGCCCAACCCTTGATTTCAGCTCAGGTCCTGATCTCACAGTTCATGAGACTGAGCCATGTACCAGGCCCCGTGCTGAGTGTGAAACCTGCTTGAGATTCTCTCTCTCCCTCTGCCTCTCCCACCTTTAAAAACAACAACAAAAGAAAAAACCCAAAACAACAACAACAAAAAAAACAAAACAAAAAAAGATTTTAGTCTTAAAAGCAAGTGCTTCACTTATTAATAAAATATTTGTAAAGAATCTGTTGGATTACTGATGACAAGTAATCCATACACATGCTTTTATTGGATTCTCACTGTTTCTCTGAATAGCATAAGGCAAATAATATAATCCCACTCTGGAGAGGAGTGAGACACAGAGAAATAAAATGACTTATCTAGTCGGTCAGATGATACTAGAGGAGACTCAATTTTTATCTTTAATGCCAAACCTCATTCTCTTTCTGCTTCGCTCTGTGGTAGCATTCTAAAGGATTCTGACTGTTCCAGCCAGGTCAGTGAATGTTGATTTGGTTCTTAAGAGAGAACCAACCACATGTTCAGGACTGTGTAGATATTGTAAGGGAAGCATAGAATATATTCTTTATTCTCTAGAGGTTTAAAACATAACTGGATATTTGTACAAAAGGAAGTGGAAGGATGGTGGTAGAGAACATTCCACAAAAGCACAGGAATCTAGAGGCTATTTTTCATGTACTTACTTTTTTTTTTCTTTTTCCTTGATCAGCTTAACTACTGCTATGCATAGTAACATGGGTGAATCTCACAAATATATATAGTTAAAGAAGCCAGGCACATGAAAGTGTATTTTGTACACTTCTAAGAGATTTCAAACCATGCCAAACTAACTGAGGGTGGGAGAAGTTATAATAATGGTTAACTTTAGAGAAATGTTGACTAGAAGACATTAAAAGAGAGGCTTCTACTTGTGGGTAATATTCTATATCTGAACCACATCAGTGGCTATATGAGTGTATTGGTTTATAAAAGTTCATTAGGGATATATTTCAGAATTAGGCACTTTAGCCTATGCACACTTTATTTTTAAAAATTTTACAAAAGATTATTTATTTTTTTAAACTTTTTTAATGTTTATTTTTGAGAGAGAGAGAGAGAGAGAGAGAGAGAGAGAGAGAGCAGGGGAGGGGTACAGAGAGGGAGACACAGAATCGGAAGCAGGCTCCAGGCTCTGAGCTGTCAGCACAGAGCCTGACATGGGGCTTAAACCCACAAACTGTGAGATCATGACCTGAGCTGAGGTCAGACGCTCAACTGACCGAGCCACCCAGGCACCCCAACAAAAGCTTATTTTTTAAAGTAAATCTAAAAAATCTCAAGGTAGACTTGTTTAAGAAAAGAATAACATTTATAATTGATCAATATCAGGAATAAAAAAGGGGACATCACATAGTTCTAAAGTCATTAAAAATAGTAAGGAAATGAATATTTTTTTATCAATAACTTTGGTAAATTAGATGAAATGGACAAATTTCTGGAGAGAAATAAATTTGCGAATCACCGTAACTGACACACACACACAAAATAGAAAACTTTGATTGTCCTAAATTTATTAAAAAACTGAATTCATATCTAAGAAGTCTCTTTTATAAATATAACTTTATGCCTAGATGGCCTCAATGACAAATTTCATCCAATACTTAAGAAATTAAAAATGTTAATGTATAGGCACAGCTTGGAGATACTGTGGTAGTTCCAGAACACCAAAATAAAACAAATATTGCCATAAAATGAGTCAAACGAATTTTTCATTTACCCGGAACATATAAAAATTATGTTTTCATCCAGCATCCAAGCTTTCAGCGAGTCATAGTCTTTTTGCTGGTGGAGGGTCTTGCCTTAATGTTGATTGATGACTGCTGACTGATCAGGGTGATGGTTACTGAGGTTTGGGGTGATTGTGATCATTGCATAAGATAAGATAACAATGAAGTTGGCCACATTGATTGACTCATCATCTCTCAATTTCCCTGTAGCATGTGATGCTGTTTGATAGCATTCTACCACAGTAGAACTTCTTTCAAAATTGGAGTTTATCCCCTGCTTTAACAACTAAATTTATTTACTATTCTAAATCCTTTGTTGTCATTTCAACAATCTTCTCAGCATCTTCATCAGGAGTAGTGAACAAACCATCTCAACAAACCACTTCTTTGATCATCCATAGGAATCAATTCCTCGACTTTTCAAGTTATATCAGGAGATCACAGCAATTCAGTCACATCTTTAGGTTCCACTTCTAATTCTGGTTCTCTTGCTTTCCACCACATCTTCAGGTACTTCCTCCACAGGAGTCTTGAACCCCTCAGGTCATTCATGAGGGTGGGAATCAACTTCTTCTAAACTCCTGTTAATGTTGCTATTTTGATCTCTTCCCATGAATCACAAGTGTTCTTAATGGTATCTAGAATGGTGAATCCTTTCCAGAAGATTTTCATTTACTTTGCCCAGATCTACCAGAGGAATCACCATCTATGGCAGCTATAGCCTTACAAAGTGTATTTCTTAAATAATAGGACTTTATTTTATTTTATTTTTTTTTTATTTTATTTTTTTTTTATTTTTTTATTTTTTATTTTTTAATATATGAAATTTACTGTCAAATTGGTTTCCATACAACACCCAGTGCTCATCCCAAAAGGTGCCCTCCTCAATACCCATCACCCACCCTGCCCTCCCTCCCACCCCCCATCAACCCTCAATTTGTTCTCAGTTTTTAACAGTCTCTTATGCTTTGGCTCTCTCCCACTCTAACCTCTTTTTTTTTTTTTTTTTTTTTCCTTCCCCTCCCCCATGGGTTTCTGTTATGTTTCTCAGGATCCACATAAGAGTGAAACCATATGGTATCTGTCTTTCTCTGTATGGCTTATTTCACTTAGCATCACACTCTCCAGTTCCATCCATGTTGCTACAAAAGGCCATATTTCATTTTTTCTCATTGCCACGTAGTATTCCATTGTGTATATAAACCACAATTTCTTTATCCATTCATCAGTTGATGGACATTTAGGCTCTTTCCATAATTTGGCTATTGTTGAGAGTGCCGCTATAAACATTGGGGTACAGGTGCCCCTATGCATCAGTACTCCTGTATCCCTTGGATAAATTCCTAGCAGTGCTATTGCTGGGTCATAGGGTAGGTCTATTTTTAATTTTCTGAGGAACCTCCACACTGCTTTCCAGAGCGGCTGCACCAATTTGCATTCCCACCAACAGTGCAAGAGGGTTCCTGTTTCTCCACATCCTCTCCAGCATCTATAGTCTCCTGATTTCTTCATTTTGGCCACTCTGACTGGCGTGAGGTGGTATCTGAGTGTGGTTTTGATTTGTATTTCCCTGATAAGGAGCGACGTTGAACATCTTTTCATGTGCCTGTTGGCCATCCGGATGTCTTCTTTAGAGAAGTGTCTATTCATGTTTTCTGCCCATTCTTCACTGGGTTATTTGTTTTTCGGGTGTGGAGTTTGATGAGCTCTTTATAGATTTTGGATACTAGCCCTTTGTCCGATGTGTCATTTGCAAATATCTTTTCCCATTCCGTTGGTTGCCTTTTAGTTTTGTTGGTTGTTTCCTTTGCTGTGCAGAAGCTTTTTATCTTCATAAGGTCCCAGTAATTCACTTTTGCTTTTAATTCCCTTGCCTTTGGGGATGTGCCGAGTAAGAGATTGCTACGGCTGAGGTCAGAGAGGTCTTTTCCTGCTTTCTCCTCTAAGGTTTTGATGGTTTCCTGTCTCACATTCAGGTCCTTTATCCATTTTGAGTTTATTTTTGTGAATGGTGTGAGAAAGTGGTCTAGTTTCAACCTTCTGCATGTTGCTGTCCAGTTCTCCCAGCACCATTTGTTAAAGAGACTGTCTTTTTTCCATTGGATGTTCTTTCCTGCTTTGTCAAAGATGAGTTGGCCATACGTTTGTGGGTCTAGTTCTGGGGTTTCTATTCTATTCCATTGGTCTATGTGTCTGTTTTTATGCCAATACCATGCTGACTTGATGATGACAGCTTTGTAGTAGAGGCTAAAGTCTGGGATTGTGATGCCTCCTGCTTTGGTCTTCTTCTTCAAAATTACTTTGGCTATTCGGGGCCTTTTGTGGTTCCATATGAATTTTAGGATTGCTTGTTCTAGTTTCGAGAAGAATGCTGGTGCAATTTTGATTGGGATTGCATTGAATGTGTAGATAGCTTTGGGTAGTATTGACATTTTGACAATATTTATTCTTCCAATCCATGAGCAGGGAATGTCTTTCCATTTCTTTATATCTTCTTCAATTACCTGCATAAGCTTTCTATAGTTTTCAGCATACAGATCTTTTACATCTTTGGTTAGATTTATTCCTAGGTATTTTATGCTTCTTGGTGCAATTGTGAATGGGATCAGTTTCTTCATTTGTCTTTCTGTTGCTTCATTGTTAGTGTATAAGAATGCAACTGATTTCTGCACATTGATTTTGTATCCTGCAACTTTGCTGAATTCATGTATCAGTTCTAGCAGACTTCTGGTGGAGTCTATCGGATTTTCCATGTATAATATCATGTCATCTGCAAAAAGCGAAAGCTTGACTTCGTCTTTGCCAATTTTGATGCCTTTGATTTCCTTTTGTTGTCTGATTGCTGATGCTAGAACTTCCAGCACTATATTAAACAACAGCTGTGACAGTGGGCATCCCTGTCGTGTTCCTGATCTCAGGGAAAAAGCTCTCAGTTTTTCCCTGTTGAGGATGATGTTAGCTGTGGGCTTTTCATAAATGGCCTTTATGATCTTTAAGTATGTTCCTTCTATCCCGACTTTCTCAAGGGTTTTTATTAAGAAAGGGTGCTGGATTTTGTCAAAGGCCTTTTCTGCATCGATTGACAGGATCATATGGTTCTTCTCTTTTTTTTTTGTTAATGTGATGTATCACGTTGATTGATTTGCGAATGTTGAACCAGCCCTGCATCCCAGGAATGAATCCCACTTGATCATGGTGAATAATTCTTTTTATATGCTGTTGAATTCGATTTGCTAGTATCTTATTAAGAATTTTTGCATCCATATTCATCAGGGATATTGGCCTGTAGTTCTCTTTTTTTACTGGGTCTCTGTCTGGTTTAGGAATCAAAGTAATACTGGCTTCATAGAATGAGTCTGGAAGTTTTCCTTCCCTTTCTATTTCTTGGAATAGCTTGAGAAGGATAGGTATTATCTCTGCTTTAAATGTCTGGTAGAACTCCCCTGGGAAGCCATCTGGTCCTGGACTCTTATTTGCTGGGAGATTTTTGATAACCGATTCAATTTCTTCGCTGGTGATGGGTCTGTTCAAGCTTTCTATTTCCTCCTGATTGAGTTTTGGAAGAGTGTGGGTGTTTAGAAATTTGTCCATTTCTTCCAGGTTGTCCAATTTGCTGGCATATAATTGTTCATAGTATTCCCTGATAATTGTTTGTATCTCTGAGGGATTGGTTGTAATCATTCCATTTTCATTCATGATTTTATCTATTTGGGTCATCTCCCTTTTCTTTTTGAGAAGCCTGGCTAGAGGTTTGTCAATTTTGTTTATTTTTTCAAAAAACCAACTCTTGGTTTCGTTGATCTGCTCTACAGTTTTTTTAGATTCTATATTGTTTATTTCTGCTCTGATCTTTATTATTTCTCTTCTTCTGCTGGGTTTAGGCTGCCTTTGCTGTTCTGCTTCTATTTCCTTTAGGTGTGCTGTTAGATTTTGTATTTGGGATTTTTCTTGTTTCTTGAGATAGGCCTGGATTGCAATGTATTTTCCTCTCAGGACTGCCTTCGCTGCATCCCAAAGCGTTTGGATTGTTGTATTTTCATTTTCGTTTGTTTCCATGTATATTTTAATTTCTTCTCTAATTGCCTGGTTGACCCACTCATTCGTTAGTAGGGTGTTCTTTAACCTCCATGCTTTTGGAGGTTTTCCAGACTTTTTCCTGTGGTTGATTTCAAGCTTCATAGCATTGTGGTCTGAAAGTATGCATGGTATAATTTCAATTCTTGTAAACTTATGAAGGGCTGTTTTGTGACCCAGTATATGATCTATCTTGGAGAATGTTCCATGTGCACTCGAGAAGAAAGTATATTCTGTTGCTTTGGGATGCAGAGTTCTAAATATATCTGTCAAGTCCATCTGATCCAATGTATCATTCAGGGCCCTTGTTTCTTTATTGACTGTGTGTCTAGATGATCTATCCATTTCTGTAAGTGGGGTGTTAAAGTCCCCTGCAATGACCACATTCTTATCAATAAGGTTGCTTATGTTTATGAGTAATTGTTTTATATATCTGGGGGCTCGGGTATTTGGCGCATAGACATTTATAATAGTTAGCTCTTCTTGGTGGATAGACCCTGTGATTATTATATAATGCCCTTCTTCATCTCTTGTTACAGCCTTTAATTTAAAGTCTAGTTTGTCTGATATAAGTATGGCTACTCCAGCTTTCTTTTGGCTTCCAGGAGCATGATAAATAGTTCTCCATCCCCTCACTCTCAATCTAAAGGTGTCCTCAGATCTAAAATGAGTCTCTTGTAGACAGCAAATAGATGGGTCTTGTTTTTTTATCCATTCTGATACCCTATGTCTTTTAGTTGGCGCATTTAATCCATTTACATTCAGTGTTATTATAGAAAGATATGGGTTTAGAGTCATTGTGATGTCTGTATGTTTTATGCTTGTAGTGATGTCTCTGGTACTTTGTCTCACAGGATCCCCCTTAGGATCTCTTGTAGGGCTGGTTTCGTGGTGACGATTTCCTTCAGTTTTTGTTTGTTTGGGAAGACCTTTATCTCTCCTTCTATTCTAAATGACAGACTTGCTGGATAAAGGATTCTCGGCTGCATATTTTTTCTGTTTAGCACACTGTAGATATCGTGCCAAGCCTTTCTGGCCTGCCAAGTTTCAAAGGAGAGATCAGTCACGAGTCTTATAGGTCTCCCTTTATAAGTGAGGGCACGTTTATCCCTTGCTGCTTTCAGAATTTTCTCTTTATCCTTGTATTTTGCCAGTTTCACTATGATATGTCGTGCAGAAGATCGATTCAAGTTACGTCTGAAGGGAGTTCTCTGTGCCTCTTGGATTTCAATGCCTTTTTCCTTCCCCAGTTCAGGGAAGTTCTCAGCTATAATTTGTTCAAGTACCCCTTCAGCACCTTTCCCTCTCTCTTCCTCCTCTGGGATACCAATTATGCGTATATTATTTTTTTTTAGTGTATCACTTAGTTCTCTAATTTTCCCCTCATACTCCTGGATATTTTTATCTCTCTTTCTTTCAGCTTCCTCTTTCTCCATAACTTTGTCTTCTAGTTCACCTATTCTCTCCTCTGCCTCTTCAAGCCGAGCCATTGTGGATTCCATTTTGTTTTGCATTTCGTTTAAAGCGTTTTTCAACTCCTCGTGACTGTTCCTTAGTCCCTCGATCTTTGTGGCAAGAGATTCTCTGCTGTCCTGTATACTGTTTTCAAGCCCAGCGATTAATTTTATGACTATTATTCTAAATTCACTTTCTGTTATATTATTTAAATCCTTTTTGATCAGTTCATTAGCTGTTGTTATTTCCTGGAGATTCTTCTGAGGGGAATTCTTCCGTTTGGTCATTTTGGAGAGTCCCTGGCGTGGTGAGGACCTGCAGTGTACTTCCCCTGTGCTGTGGTGTATAACTGGAGTTAGTGGGTGGGGCCGCAGTCCGACCCGATGTCTGCCCCCAGCCCACTGCTGGGGCCACAGTCAGACTGGTGTGTGCCTTCTCTTCCCCTCTCCTAGGGGCGGGATTCACTGTGGGGTGGCGTGTCCCGTCTGGGCTACTTGCACACTGCCAGGCTTGTGGTGCTGGGGATCTGGCGTATTAGCTGGGGTGGGTAGGCAAGGTGCACGGGGGGGTGGAGGGGCAGGCTTAGCTCGCTTCTCCTTAGGTGATCCACTCCAGGAGGAGCCCTGTGGCAGCGGGAGGGAGTCAGATCCGCTGCCGGAGGTTTGGCTCCGCAGAAGCACAGAGTTGGGTGTTTGTGCGGAGCGAGCAAGTTCCCTGGCAGGAACTGGTTCCCTTTGGGATTTTGGCTGGGGGATGGGCGGGGGAGATGGCGCTGGCGCCTTTGTTCCCCGCCAAGCTGAGCTCTGCCGTCCGGGGGCTCAGCAGCTCTCCCTCCCTTTGTCCTCCAGCCTTCCCGCTTTCCGAGCAGAGCTGTTAACTTATGACCTCCCAGACGCTAAGTCGCGCTTGCTGTCGGAACACAGTCCGTCCGGCCCCTCCGCTTTTGCCAGCCAGACTCGGGGGCTCTGCTTGGCCGGCGAGCCGCCCCTCCGCCCCGGCTCCCTCCCGCCAGTCCGTGGAGCGCGCACCGCCTCGCCGCCCTTCCTACCCTCTTCCGTGGGCCTCTAGTCTGCGCTTGACTCCGGAGACTCCCTTCTGCTAATCCTCTGGCGGTTTCCTGGGTTCTTTAGGCAGGTGTAGGTGGAATCTAAGTGATCGGCAGGACGCGTTGTGAGCCCCGCGTCCTCCTACGCCGCCATCTTCCGGAACAGTCCAATAATAGGACTTTAAAGTCAAAATCATTCCTTAATCCATGGACTACAGAGTGGACGTTGTGTTAGCAGAAATGAAAACAACATTAACATTGTACATTTCCATTAGATCTCTTGAGTGACTAGGTGTATTGTTAATAAGTAGTATTTTGAAGGGAATATTTTCTTCTGAGCAGTAGGTCTCAGAAGTGGGTTTAGAATATTCAGTAAACCATGTTGTAAACAGATGTGCTGTCATGCAGGCTTTGTTGTTGCACTGTTAGAACACAGGCAGAGTACATTTGGCATAATTTTTAAGGGCCCTGGGATTTTCAGATGGTAAATTAGCATTGGCTTCAACTGAGTCACCAGCTGCATTAGTCCTCAACAAGAGAGTCAGCCTGTCCTTTGAAGATTTGAGGCCAGGCATTGACTTCTTTCTAGCTATGAAAGTCCTAGATGGCATCTTCTTCCAATAGAAGGCTGTTTCATCTACATCAAAAATCTGTTGTTTAGTGTAGCCATCCTCATTAATTATCTTAGCTAGATCTTTGGATAACTTACTGTTTCAGCTTGCACTTTTATGTCGTGGAGATGGCTTCTTTCCTTAAATCTCAGAAACCAACCTCTGCTAACTTCCTACTTTTCTTTTGTAGTGTCTTCACCTCTCTCAGCCTTCGCAGAATTTAAGAGAGTTGGGCTTTGCTCTAGATTATGCTTTGGCTTAAGGGAATGATGTGGCTAGTTTAATCTTTTATCCAAAAGATCAACTAAAACTTTCTCCATTTCAGCAATAATGCTGTTTTGCTTTCTTATCATTCACATGTTCCCTGGAGTAGGGCTTTTAATTTCCTTCAAGAACTTTTCCTTTGTAATCACAACTTGGCCAACTGTGCAAGAGGCTTTGCTTTCAGCCTATCTTGGCTTTTAGAATACCTTCCTCACCAAGTTTAATCATTTCTATTTTTTAATTAATTAGTTAATTAATTTTCATTTTAGACAGAGAATGCAAGCTGCACAGAGGGGCAGAGTGCCCAAGAGAGAATCTTAAATAGGCTCCATGCTCAGTGTGGAGCCCAGTGTGGGGTTTGATCCCATGACCCTGGGATCAAGAGTTGGAGGCTCAACCAACTGAGCCACCCAGGTGTCCCTCTAGTGTTCAATTTAAAGTGAGACACATGAAACTCTCCCTTTCGTTTGAACATTTAAAGGCCATCGTAGGTTTATTAATTGGCCAACTGTCAATATTGTTGTGTCTCAAGGTATAATAGGAAGGCCCAAGGAGAGGGAGAAAGATGTAGGAATGTCGGAACGGGTACATTTATAGATTAAGTTTGCGGTCTCATATGGGCACAATTTGTAGTAACCCAAAAGAATAATAGTAGTAACACCAAAGATCAAGGATCACAGATCACCATAATGAATACAATAATGAAGAAATTTGAAATGTTGTGAGAATTACCAAAATATGACACAGAGACACGAGGGGAACAAATGCTGTTGGAAAAATGGTGCCAAAAGATTTGCTCAATGTAGGGCTGCCACAAAAACCTTCAATTTGTAAAAAAATGCAATATTTTCAAAGCACAATAGACCAAAGTGCAACAAAATGAGATATGCCTTGCTTTTAATATACAGCTCAAATGAAGGAAAGTGTTTGTTTCTAAACATTTTATTAGTAGTAGTATTTATATTCCATTATATCTCACAAGATAATTGGCTACTTGTGATTTGTAACTTTATTAAAAGGCATTAATAAACATTTTACCTTTTATTTGTGTGTTAATCACACACCTGAATGTGAAGTTATGATCAATAATTTTTGAATATTTTTATCTTTGGTAATTTTTAATAGATTCCTAAGATATGAACTTGGTATATGAATAGGAATTATAGAGATCACTATCTTATGAAAAATATATCCCACCACCTGAAAAATGAATCTAGCGTTTGCTAAAACAGGTAAAAAAAGGTATTATGCCTAAGTCCTTCTATGTTTTTGCTCTCTTTTTAATCTGCATAGAATTGAGCAACCTTGTGCAATCATGGTAATTTCTTGGAAATGGAAGTTAGTCTGTCACATGATATAATTCTGTTCATAGCTATAGTTGTATTCTGAAACACAATTAACTTGAGAATAGTGCAAGAGAGGTATGGTTTCAAAATATCTTTGAACCTAGGAGAAAATCAGAATGGACCAAAGATAATTAGTTGTGCCAGGATAGAGAAGTAATTGGTTTAAGAAATTAAGCAGTGAAAGCAAATAGGGTATATTTCAAGCTATAGGCAACTCTAACCATAAGCATAAAAATAGAAGTGTTAGTTTGGATGTGAATTTTTATACTTATAATAGCTGTGTCTACATTAAATGTACGTTCATTGCTATACTTGAGAAAAAGAGGGAAATCTTTGTCTCTGTATTGCAAATCTCATCAAATAGAACAGAGTTTTTACAAAGAATAGAAAAGAATAACAGAAAACCAAGTATTTTAGGAACGAAAATTCAGGAGACTGAAGAGGTAGCATAGACCATGTATAGATGAAAAAATAGCCACATCTATTATGGAGTCTCCTGATAATAACTTTAAAGGACAGACTATGTGCCAGTCACTCATATGTGTTGTCTGTAATTCAATAATCATCACAAGCACCCTGTGTGATAGGAACTTTTATTGTCATTATCTCCATTGTAGAGAAAATGTAACTGACTTGCCCAGCATCATCTAACGAGGAAGTTGTGAAGCTTGGATATGAATCTTAATACTACAGATCCAAAGTCCGTATGGTTACCACTAGGCTTCCTCTTCTTACATCTCCCTACTTTTATCTTTCTGTGCAATGAGTAAGGGGTTTTCTCAAAGAGCATACTCTAAAGATCCAGAGTTTAGCTGAGGCCGTGGATGGAGGATAGGGAAGGGAATTCTGCACCAGTGGTGGGAGCTAAAGGCTCTTCTGACAATTAATGTGTTTATCTCTTCTGGGCATTAGGGTCAAGATGGGAGGAATGGGTTAACCTGCTCCCACAGTCAACCAGAAAAAAATACACCTCATAATTTATAGTGATTTGCTATGAGGACAATATGGAGGATTATAGTTCTAAACTGACATGATCAAGTAGGTAGGTACTATCTAAGGCAAAGACGTATCCAAAATGGAAAGAAAGCATTGCCTTACTTATACTCTTTGCACTATATTCTAGCCATTGACACCACTGATGTGGGACAAGTACAGTGTTAGAAGATACAACAGGGATGTATCTCTAGAGATTTTGAAGGCAAATGAGAAAATTAAGATCTTAAACTCTGGAAGGAATTTGTAATGTTATAAAAACCGATTTCTGTATAATGGTTTATAACAATAGATTCATGGCCGGGAGAAAAACACATCTTCATGAATATGGCTTGTCTTTTGCATTTGGTAGCAAAATCACTAAAAACAATAAAATGGACTTATTCATTATTTATTCCCAGGGTCAAGTACAATGCATGATACAAAGTACATATTCAAATCTATCTGGCTTACAAACTCATGGAAATAGTGAATAAAATGGTGGTTGCCAGGGACTGGGGTGAGACGGGGCATGAAATGGGAAGATGTTAGTGAAAGGGTACACATTTCCAGTTATAAGATGAATAAACTCTGGGGATCTAATGTACAGCCTAGTGACTATGTTAACAATACTATATTACATACTTAAAAGTTGTTAAGAGAGTAGATCTTAAGTGTTCTCACCACACACACACACACACACACACACACACAAATGGTAATTATTTGAGATGATACAGGAGTTAACTAACCTTACTGTGGTGATCATTTAGCAATATATACATATATCAAATCATCATTCTATATACCCTAACTTTATTCAAATTTATATGTCGATTATATTTCAATAAGGCTGGAAAAAATAAAATATAAAATAAAAAAAATAAAATAAAAATAAAGTAAAATATAAAACATATATCTGGCTTAAAATGATTAGTGTAGTAAGAGATGAAAAAATAAATTGATTTACAGATTGAAGCCAGTAATTCTTGGAAAGCAGATTCAACGAAACAAAACCAAACACAAACAAAACTCATGTCTTTAGAAGGGTAAAGGCCAATCATATTTCCTTCATATTAAGTACAGCAAATATTTGATAAATACATGTTTTATAATCCATACTGCTATGAAATCCACAAGCAAAATTGAGTATGTCTTGTAAAACTATTGAAATTGTGGAGAGAACTGGGGGAGGAAAAAAAATTCATGAAGGAATGTAAATGGAAAGAGTAGAAAATCTATAGAGAAGAGAATTTAGTAGAGTATTATTGCTGGCAGGCCTGCTGTAATTTCCCCATGACTTTGTTCAGAAATGCAGAATCCCAGGCACCAATTTAAACCTACTGAATCAGAACGTGCATTTCAACAAGATCCCAGGGTGATTTATATGCCCATTTACTTTTGATAAGCACTAAGCTAAAGACATCAAGCCTTTTGTCAAACAATTCTGTAAGAATCCTAAAGCCATTGCTTAACTCCCAACTGAGGAAGCAAACCCTTCTTGTTTGTCTTACTACCTCACATCAATCCAGAGAGGAGAATGACAAAATATCTGAATCTAATTTACTCTGGGTCATTGGCTTCTAATGGATAAATGGAAAAATCAGATAAATTTGGGGGACTTTTTAAAATTTCTCAGTGATCAGTATCCCAAATGGTTGCTGTTGTCTCAGACTACAGAGTTTTTCAGACTCCAAAGATTGAGCTGTGGATTTTGATCAATTTCTGGATGAGGGTTGTTTTAGTTTAAGCATTTGGTGAAGCAATCTGAAAGACCTTTCTTTATTAGGAAAAGTTAGTTGCAAAAAAAGCTAGTGGGAGACTTAAAGGTGTTATTTGCAATGGGCATAGAACAAGAACTATGGCTTGTTGCTTTTTGCCTGAAAATAGAAGTTGCTTAGAGGGAAATTCCCAGTTGTAATTGAATGCCTCCATAATGTCCTTTAAGCAATTTAGTTTTTGAAATTTGTGACAGATTTTATTTCTTATTATTTATGAATTGTATCACTGTTAATGAAGATTATTTTGAACATTGAAAGGAGAGTCTTATGTGTCTTGAAGAATAAGTAAAATTTGTTTTTTTCATTCCACTTAGAAATAAAGTGACTGACTTTTAATTTATCTTTAGTTAAGTGTCATAGATATATAAATAAAATAGATTTCTTTTTTCCCTGAGGCTTGCTTAAGTCAAGGTCAAAGACAGAGAGTGAGAGTGAGAGAGAGAGAGAGAGAGAGAGAGAAAGGAAAAAGCTGTATTCCTCCCTTTTTTTTTGATCTGGTGAAAGCCCCAAAATGAAATTAATATTGATTTACACTAAGAAAGGACAGATGCTTTAGGTGAGTATATATGTTTATAATAGGTCTATTATTAATAGATGGTAAATACAGGCACATCACTAGAAAGTGGAATTATGACCCAGTCACAGAAAGAAGAAAGCAGGAATTTAATTTTGTAAGGCTTCAGGTCATACTAAACGAAATTGTTTTTCTCAACAATAATTCAGACAACATAATTACTATGACTAATGGTATCACATACATGATTTTGTCTGTATGTGCACAATCTAGACACTGACTTTATCTATAGCCATCTATGGTAGGCAGAATACCTCTGGAGATGCCCGCGCCTTAATCCTTGGATGGCAAAGGGTAAATAAGGTTGTAGCTGGAATGAAGATTACTAATAAACGGACATTAAATAGGGAGATTATCCTACATTATACAGGTGGGTGTAATATAACCCCAACGATACTTACAAATGGAAGTGGGAACTAGAAGTGAGAACCCAAGAGATAGCAGCACAGAAAGGACTCCACTGACATGCTGGTTTTGAGGATGGAGGAAGAGGGCCATGAGCCAAGGAAGGTGGGCATCCATTAGAAGTTGGAAAAAGCAAGAAAATGGATTTTCCCCTAAAGCCTCCAGAAAGGAACACCCCGTTAATACTTAGATCTTAGTCTTGTGAAATCTATGCTGAATGTCTGATATTCAGAATTAGAAGATTTAAATAAATGTGTTGTTTAAGCAGTTAACTGTATGATACTATCACAGCAGCAATATAAAATGAATACACCCTCTTACCACGGCTCCTACTCCCATGATAAAATGATAATACCTACCAGGTAGTATATATTGAGCACTTTCACTGTGCTAGGAACCTAAAATCTATCATTTTAGTTCTCACAAATCTCTGCTAAAAATATCCTAAATTTATGAAGAAATTGAGCCTATGTAAATTAAATTGTCATCTAGTAATAGTTGAGCAAAGATGTTAACATAGGTATTTCTAACTTCTTTCAAAGTCTGAAAATTTATCTCTATACCCATTATTTCTTAATCTTGTTTTCGTTGAATTACTCGGACAACTGTATGAATCGTCACTAGATAAGAATTAAAATCAGGAACTGTGTGGTTACATATTATTATCTAGAAACAGTCCCTAAATTTCAGTAATTAATATGTTTATTTTTATAGTATACAGTGACAAAAGTCTGTGTAGAAAGAAATGGAACAACTATGTACCCGTCCTTCAAAGGATACACTTAGGCTTTGGATACATGAATTATTATATGGGCTGAACAAAAAGGATTCTTTCATGTTTTTAACAAGTGACCAGAAAGGTCAAATTTATGGCCTAATGTTCTTTTATAAGAAGGAGAAATATTCTTTCCTACCTAATATAGTATGAATATATCTTCTTGGGAGATATCTACTAGTATATAATAATAATCTGTTGTTCTTTGTCAACAAGGTATCCCTCAAGCATTAGTTTATCTGCAATAGTACAGAAGCATTTCCTAGTATTCTTCTGTCTTCTGGTGTTATTACCTGGTAAGGCTGCAAACCTTGCTTTATAATCTGTGATGTTGCTCTGTATTTTCCCTTTATACTTTCTTGTTCCTTTGCTGGGGCTGGGGTGGGGGTCTGGCCAAGAGAAAGGTACCAATGCAGTTTTTATTTCTGCTGAAAGCAGTACAGAGAGCTGTGATTAAAACTCAAGCACTCGTGTTTCCGAAAACATCACTGTTTTCCGACAGCTGACTCAAATAGCTCAGCAGGCACTTTCAATGCCATCTTGCCAGGTAGGCGATTTCCACTTGATATGTAATTCAGATCTTGGCCTCTCACTTCCTTAGCTGTCAAAATGCGGGCCTCGGAGTACAGCAGATTGCTCAGATGCTGGAGGGAAAGAATTGCCGCCCATTCTTCAACAGACCATTAAAGCTAGAGTCCCATCTGGTAGACTCAGTAGCTTTCTATGTTCCTTGTAGGAAGCAGGATGGGAGGACATTACGATGGTGGCAAAATTAATGAGGATTTAGTGAGGAGAATAAGCTTTTTAATGCTAATTCAGAACTAAGTAGAAATGTTTATTTCTGCTACCTAAATAAAATAAAATTTTAGAATGAATTGAAATTTAAATTAAATTCCTATTCTTACTCTTGAACACATACACTTAAAGAATATGTTTATGGTGGCTATTTTTTTTTCTACTATTTTTTAGGCCAAAAGAAACATGTGTTATATATTTTTTTCCAATAACTTGGATTCAAAGAGTCTCTTTCTATTTGACTCTAGAAGGTTAACATTTATTATCCAAATGCAAATGTTTAATAACTGACATATATTTAAAAGTACATATAAAATGTTTAAAGTCTGTTTATGAGACTCAGGGAAGTGTTGAAATTTTTGAGTGTTAATAAGAAGTCCAAGAAATACACCATCTCCTTCTGCCATGTAAAGACAGTAGTAATTATTATGTCCCATGATATGTTTATATAGGTATGGTAAAACTCAAATCCTTCTTTTCACAAGATATTAACTATATTTGAAAATTAGCAATCTATTTTGGAAGATATACAAATTCTTCCAATCTCTGCTGCTCAAATTTATTTTTGAAAATGAAGAACCAACATTTGTAATACACACATATCTTCAATTTACCAAATGTAATTTATAAGAAAGGAATAACTATATCATCATATTTTAATATTGACTTTACCATATTTCAGAATAGTATTTTTTTCAAATGTCTTGCCAAATCGGAATTTAAATACTCAAGACAAAGGTCTCACCCTGGTACCTTCCTAATTAAATGGTTTCCTTGTGTAAAGAGTCAAAAAGAAAAAAAGAAAGCACAACAATGTCTGTCCTGTTGCTCATGCATAAACATTTCTAGATCTCCCAGGCCCAAATACTTTTGAATCAGATAACAAGCTCCCACAGCTGTGTGCTATTTTGTCCACATTCTTCTTGGAAATTACCACTTCATCACCAGCGTCTTCTTGGAAATTCTCCATCATTAAGTCCTCCTGGTGTTTATCTTGCTTGTTTTCAACCCAGGAACCATCGTTTTTGCCTAGCCTGGTTTGCACTATGGGTTTAAAACCTGATTGTGTACCTGCTGCCAGTCTGGCATCCTTCGGCACGTTGCACTGGCATTTGTTTCTCAGAGTTTCACGATGCATAATTCCAACTTTTGATGTTGTTCCACTGCCCAAGTATCTGAGGACACTCTACATCCAGACCCTTCATGTCTGGTGTGAAGAAACAATGTACTGAAAATGCATGTTGATGTTTTCATTTGCCTTATTGACTTTGTGAGTAAAGTGGGAAATAATGCTCCTAATGTACTGTTGCTAGGAGGATGTTTGGGGGCGGGGGGTGGGGTGGGTAACACAGGAAATACCTCAAGAGAGTTTCAATGTTCAGGTTAGGTGACCCTTTCTTTCAAAGACAACAGAGTACAACACCATCATTCCTAGGGGCAAAGGGAGAGCAGATTTTTTTCAGGATACCTATGCAGAGAAAGGGCACAAATTTGCAAATGAAAAGGCTATTCTTGCAATAATAAGACAGGCAGACAGTAGGTGATTTTTTTACACCTAAAAGCAGGATATTGTAGGGGTCAAGGTTAGTCTGCCTCAAGATGGGCCATTTTCACATGAATGCTATTTTGAGTTAAAAGCAATCAAAACCCAGCAGCTTCAGGAGAAGAAATTTACCTTCCCTTCAACTTCTGCTTATACCAGGAAGAGTGCTATTAACAGAGATTTCTCTTTGCCTAAGAAACTTATCTAACAGGGCAACCTTTGTTTTCCAAATGTCTCCTTTCACCTTCTTGCTAATGATCTTTCTCTACTTTGTATTCTCAGACCCCTACACCTTTCCTTGGCTCTTATAAACCTCAAGTTGCCTGAATGTCTTTGGAATTTCCATGTCTGCGTGGATTCCTTATACATACGCTACGAAATTTGATTTTCTTATGTTGCTATGTCTCCTCAGTTTGATTCTTAGTTCAGGTAGAATGATCTTGAAAGATTAAAGAAATTGTTTCTCCCCTATAACATAATCATGGAGATTTAAGGGCTTGAAACACAGACCAAGAACTAGTAATGACAACACTGAAAGAAAGAATTACCAGTCAAGGAGTGGAAGGTTTGAGGCAACAAAAAGGAATATATAGTTCCTGGAAGAATGAAAAATTGGACGCAGTTTTTTATGTATACTGGTTACAGTTCTGAACTAAAAAAATCACACAATTTTATAACCAGAATTCCACAGTATATCCTTTATGGGTTTTGTATATAATTATGCTAAAACTATAGAATTTACACTCTAAATTGTTGGATTCTGTCACTTTCAACCAATCTTTTTTTTTTAATGTTTATTTATTTATTTTGAGAGAGAAGGGGGGGAGGACATGTGTGGGTGGGGGACAGGCAGAAATAGAGGGAGAGAGAAAGAATCCCAAGCAGGCTTCATGCTGTCAGTGCAAAGCCCAATGTGGAGCTTGATCCGATACTGTGAGATCATGACCTGAGCCAAAATGAAGAGTTGGATGCTCAGCTAACTGCGCCACCCAGGTGCCCCTCAACCAATTCTTTTCTTGTCACCAAGTAAGTTGTAGTATTCTGTAGTATGTGTATGTGCCTTAGGAGTTCCTTCTAGGGGATCACAGATCAGATTCCAGTATTCACTGTTGGAGGTGAGGGAGAACAGCAAAAATGAGCAAACATACATAAATGCCATTCCTAAGAGAAAGCTGACTTTTAAAAAGCTTAATATTCTTTGTGTCTAGGACACACTGAGAAGGGAATAATCCCTATTCTGCTGTCAATATAGCATCACCTTTACACAACAGTAACCATGCAAGGCCATGAAGATGAAAACTGTGGGATGGTAGCTTCACATACACTTTGTAACATAGTGTGGTTGGGAAGAATTTGGGCTGTGGGGTGACGCTGCCTGGGTTGGAAACCAGGGGTCAACTGCTTTTATTTTTGTCATTAGTGAGGATAACTTCCATCTAGTTTCATTGTAGATGCTGTCTGTCTGTTTATTTTCTCAGGGCTATTGGAAAGATTCAAAAAGTATCTCTCCACAGTAGCTACCAGCTACTCTTCCTGGAATCACCTTTGTTCTTTTTTGAAAAGAAGAAATTGTCCTTCTTAGATACATTCTTTTTTTTTTTATTTTTTATTTTTTTTTTGTCTAAGAGAACATAGCATGTTGCTTGTTTTAAGAAATAAATGGGGAAGGGGATGTTAAGTTCGGAAACCAGCAATTTTTAATGATATTTAGGTTTCTACCTCAAAAACTTGTATGTGAATGTGCACATGCCCTGTCTAGTTGCTTTTGAAAGGTAAGAGTCTAGGACCTGTGTGACAGCAAGCTTTTGTCTGGGGTCCCATGACGACTTCCTCAGGTAGCAGAAGCCACAGTCAGAGTTGCCTTGCTATGCTGGGCCACATAGTACCATCACACAGTGTCACCTATGTGTTAGACAAGAGAGTATGTCACAAACTTTTGAATTTACTTATTCTCTTTCACCTCAGAAGGAACTTAAAATACTCGAATGCAAAAGATTGTGATGATATATCATTATAGAAATTATTCTGAGTTTAGATATCTGTTTACAGATATATTATAATGGATATAACAGATACATGGTAACTCTTGAACACCATAGGGGTTAGAGGCGCTGACATCACACATGATTGAAAGTCCACACATAAATTTTGACTTCCCCCAGATTTAACTACTAACACCTACTGTTGGCTGGAAAGCATTCCAATAAAATAAACAGTTGATTAACACACATGTATTATACATTGTATTCTTACAATAAAGTAAGCTAGAGAAAAAGTGTTAGTAAGAATATCATACGGAAGAGAAAATACATTTATAGGACTGCAATTTAATATTGAAAATCATGTACGTAGAAGTGCACCTGCATAGTTCAAACCTGTGTGGTCAAGGGTCAGTTGTATTAAAATCTGTAAACATGCATTATTCAGATAAAAATGCTCTGCCACATTCTCTTGTCTTTGGAATAAAAACATCAAATAGAAAGTAACAACAAAAAATTCAACAACAAGGAAATGAGAATGATTATGAATTTATAATAACAAAGAAGACCCAAGACCAAAAGGGCTACTGAAAGAGCTTGTAAAACCTACACCCCATAACATAAATCTCTCATAAATGATCATGTATTATCAACAGTATGGAGCTTTACATTAGTGCTTTTTTTAGTTTTGTTTGTCCTTACAGTGGTAACAGAGGTAATTTTCTATTGAATTAAAATAAGCTGTAGGCACTTCTTCACGGATCATAGTACTCTTTAATAATCAGGTCTATTATTGTAAACAGGGGGAGAGTGATTCTTCCAGATGACAAACTTGATGCATCCCTTGGTGCTCATTTACAGTGGTTAAATGGGATTTAGTGAATTGTTAACAAACGTATAATTTGTATAAATGTATTTTATTGCCACTTTTGAGAAAAAAAAATTTCTATAAATTAAATTTCTAATATTTAATCTCCCTTAATTCAAATATTACTTTGTCAGTAATTAACTCAAATATAAATGGGTCAGGTAAAAATGAGATAGCTTTGATGCATAATAGAAAAGGACCTACTAAACAAGATAGCATGCTATACTTAAAAATATAGTGAGCTTCCTTTTACCAGAAGCATTAAAGCATGACTGAGAAATGACAAAAATGTAGAAATGATTCACATATCTGATAGAAGCTTGGACAACATGCCTTATATTACATGTGAAACTGGAATGCCAGCATTTCACGGCCATGTTAGAATCCATATCAAGATTGTATGTCTAGGGCAGTGCTACATATTTTACTAATATTGTTATAAATGCAAAGTTACTTCTTTGCCATAAATGTAATACATATAAAGTAAGACATTCACATCGTAAAAAAAAAACTCAAGTAATAAAAATGTTAAGCAAAAATGAATTATCTGTCCCTTACCTTCATTCTCATCTCCTGAATATCAGATCTCACCATCAATGTTTCATATTTTTAGTTAACCTAAATCAGAATATGTTTATGTCTATAGTCTTTACTATATTTAGACACTATGGATTTCCTTCCAATAAAAATAATGAATTTGTAACTATTACTTGTATACTGTTCCCAATCTTGCATTTAAGTTGTTGTAATTTATTTCTTCTATTTGCTACCTACTGTTCCCGTTTTAACCTATAGTTAGTGTTCCATCAATTTTAAACAAACTTCACTCTCCACCTTCACACTTGAGTAAATAAACACCTTAACTTCCTTCTTTTACTTGTACACCAACAAAGCATATAGTATTTATATTCTACTCTGTTACCATAATGAATTCTTCTGTGCTTTGCCTACAGATTCTAGAAATTGAAATTCAATAAATTCTGATTTCAATTTGGTGTTTATTTACACATCATACACTGGCACTACATAAAGTGATTGGACAGGGAGAAAAAAAATTAGGCAATCTATGTGCCATTCAAAGGAGAATGTTACAAGTTTCAATGCCACATAGATTTATTTATCCTTAAATTCCTCAAAATAATGCTGATTTGGGAGATCCAAGTTCCCCAACACTCACTATAATCAATAATATTTTTATTTTTCATGGGAAGCAAATTAGATTGGAGCTGAAAACTTCATATTTTTTAATATGTCACAGTGAAACTGCCTCTCTTCCAGAAGAAACATTACATATTTGTAATGAGGGGGTAATAAGATAAAAAATATGTGGAAATCATGTAAAACATCTTATTTTATCCAAATGCTATATTTGTGTTCTTTTAAATTTTCCTGTTAAAGAATAGAGAGGGATCTGCACAGTGACACTGTCTCAAATGAGGACATAGAGTTATGATTGGATATTATGGCTCATAATTTATGCGCCAGGGAGTAATAAAAGATTAGAATAATTTCCCCATTTTCAAGAGTTCCCTGTAGATCACACAAAGCTTTATGACAAGGCAAGTGTAAACCCTTTGGTGTCCTTTTAAGACCAAGTGAGCCTTGCCATTTAGTGCATTTCCTTAGATAACAAGGTATCAAATAATACAGATAGTATCGTAATGCTGCCTGACATTTGTAGCTAAAACTGTCATGTTCACTTATATCCATGTATTTCTGCAGTTTGGCCATGGAACTGTATGGAAGATAGATAGAAGTGATGGCTACCACTTCTAGGACAGGCCCCTACAATGTCCTGCACATTCTGTTTTCCACATTGGTCACCAAAAATCAAGAACCCTGAAACTTCAGAACCTCATGATGGAAGGAGTGTGGTTCTCAAGGTCAGTCTTTGCAAGAAGGCACACAGAAGGACAACCTGACCAACATTCATCTGTGATAAAACCAAGACATAAATGTTCATTATGTTAAAAGTCATGAAACCACAGGGTTTATTATGGTGGCTTATGCCAGGCTATTCTGATTTGTGTCTCCTTGTTTTACGAAGAAACAATGGTACACTGGACTCATCTCTGTTTCTTGGTGTCTTGGAATATCTATCATGTTTATTAAATAAATAAATAAATAAATAAATAAATAAATAAAACATAAGTCAGAAAAGTTAGTTTTACCCCAGTTGTAATGCCAATTTAATTTGGACCAAACCTTATGGAATCTTATCTGGAGTTTGTATAAGTTTTTCACTCTTTATTAACAAAATACACTATGATTTCTTCATTATATTGTTAAGATATTCTATTTTCTTTTTAAAAACTTTTAACATTTATTCATTTTTGAGAGAGAGAGAGAGAGAGAGAAAGAGAGAGAGAAAGAGAGAGAGAGAGAGAGAGGGACACAGAATCCAGAGCAGGCTCCAGGCTCTGAGCTGTTAGCACAGAGCCAGATGCAGGGCTCGAACACACAGACAGCAAGATCATGACCTGAGCTGATGCTGGACGTTTAACCAACTGAGCTATCCAGGCACCCCAAGATATTCTATCTTCTTAATTTTAAGGTTTAATAGAATTCACCTCCTTCCTGAAAGCATACTTTTTTGAGCCTTTATAATTTGTAGGATTTCACTAGAATTTAGACCAATTGATTTTTAGTTGTTCTACATCTGCCGAATGGCTGTCCTTCCAAGCTTTCTTTTCACACGTTAGATCCTCTGTTTCCACACATACTGTGCTTTTTTCTCTAGGTATTCTTTTGTATTTTTCCTAGATAATATATGTAATTTTTAAGAAATTATTCAAAGAAGATAAACTTTTTTGACTCTTTGTATTTCTGAAATTAGTGTTAATTTCACAAATTATGAAGGGCTTGCATAGGTTCAGAATTCTAGATTCAAAATAATTTTTCTCAAATCCTTGACTGCACTATTCTACTGACTTCTAGAATCCACTGTCACTAGTCACTATTCTATCATATTCTAAATGTCCTTCTGCTGGAGGCAAATTGTTGTTCTTTGGAAACTTTTTAGAACCTCTCTTCAGCATTAATATTCTATATTTCACAATGCTGTTTCTGGTGTTAGGCAATGAAAATTTATTTTGCTTGGTACTTGGTAAGTTCTTTTGATCTGAAAAGCCCTTTCTTCACCTCTGGAAAACTATCTTCCATTTTTCTTGGATTATTTCTTTTTCTCCATTTTCTTGATCCACCATACCTCTCCCCACCCTCCAGAACACCTCCAAGATATACATTTAATGTCCTGGTTTAATGTTTCATGTCTTATTTTTTTGTTTCTAAACATCCATGCTATTAACTATGATATGATACTGCCTTCTCAAGAAGTATTTTTTTTGTTGTTGTTTAATTTCAGAGTGAGAAAGTAAGAGAACACAAGTGGGAGAAAGAGGCAGAGGGGGAAGGGGAGGGAGAGGAGGGGTGTGAGAGAGAGAGAGAGAGAGAGAGAGAGAGAGAGAGAGGGAGGGAGAAAATCCTAAGCAGGCTCCACTCTGAGAGTGGAGCCCAATGTGGAACTTGATCCCACAACCCTGGGATCACAACCTGAGCCGAAATCAACGATCCAACACTCAACTGATTGAGCTACCCAGGTGCCCCGAAAGTGTTTGTTTTCTTAAAGTGAATATGGACATTTGACCTTTCCCATCTCCAGTCAATTCAGAATTACTGAAATTTTATCCTGGCTTTTAAAGTATTTTTAAATATATAAACTTGCCCAAATCATCGCTTTTTAGCATGTATTTAGAAATACTTCTTGGGGTGCTTGGGTGGCTAGGTCGGTTAAGCATTGGACTCTTGATTTCGGCACAGGTCATGATCTCACAGTTCATGAGATCAAGCCCCACATTGGACGTGGTGCTGTCAGCACTGACAACAGAGACTCTGTTTGGGGTTCTCTCTCCCCCTCTTTCTCGGCCCCTCCCCCACTTGTGCATACATGTGCATATACTCTCTCCAAAATAAATAAATAAACTTAAAAAATTAAAATAAAAATCTTTTATAAATAATATTTTTGGAATAGCTCAAACTAAATTGATTTCACATTTTATCCATTCATCTATTTTTATTATATTTTAATTTTTCCTCTAATATTTAAACCTCAAATTCGGTGGGGGGGAAGCATAAGGGACATATGTACCTGTGGAAAGGGTTCTCACAACACTGGATCATATCAGAACTTCCAGAAACTACACAAACTCTCAATCAATTGATACTATTGAATGTAGCATATGGTAAACCGCAGAAGAAATTGACTCTTAGGTCCCATCTTTCTTCCTGGAATCTCCCATTGATACTAGATGCTCAATATATGCTCCCAATATTCAGAGATTTCTTTTTTTTTTTTTTTTAGTGTTTATTTTGAGAGAGAGGTGGGGGAGGGGCAGAATGGGAGGGGGAGAGAGAATCCCAGTCAGGCTCCATGCCCAGCAAGGAGCCCAAGGTAAGGGGCTCCATCTCACAACTGTGAGATCACAACCTGAGCTGAAATCAAGAATCAGTCACTTAACCGATTGAGTCACCCAGGTGCCCCCAATATTCAGAGATTTCTAAGTGAAAACTTTTGTTACCTCCATGATTATGCTTCTGAGCTGAGAGTATCTCCTGGGTAACACTGTTCAATTTTGCCATATACATGCACATGTTTTTGCATTTGTATCTTAGAAATAACAAATAAGTTTCTATTTATAAGTTCTAACTAAGAACATATCTTATTACCTTTGTTATTTCTGCATTTTTCTACAGTATCTAGCTTCAAATATGTGTCTACATTTATTTATGTATACTTATTTACATATATTTATTTATAGAGAGACACATCTGTTTATTTATATATAAACACTTTGATGACTAAGGAAGAAGAAACTATTTGACAATCATCAATGCTAACATGAAGTAAGGGAACTCTTTTACATGCCCTATAAGTGTTGGTTTGGTTTTTAACTGTATAGTGTAGTTCAGGCTTACAGTATGCTACTAGGCTCTATGAGTCACAAACTGCTGTTTCTTTTTTATTGATTTCTATGGCATCATTCTCTCCATTCGTTCTTGCTTCTCACAACATCTCTGGATTTGGAGAGCATTGTCTGCCATCTGGTCTTGGTTGAGCCAGCTTCCTGGCTTGCTCTCATGGATGACTGTTAGCCTCCAACTTTTTTCTTATCTACATTTCTACAGGAGGTTCCATTAAAACAAGGGGTGCTCAAATTTCACATTTACATTAAGTAAAGTTATAAAAAAATAATTACTCTTATATCCCCATTGGGGAATGTGAATGTTATCTTATAAAAACAAACAAACAAAAATTCCAAGAATCCCTTTCGCATTGACATTGTACATGGCTAGCAATTCGTAGTCAGCATTGTGGTATAAACAAGACACCTACATAGAAACAAAGAAACAAACAAGCACAGATATCTCACTGATATCTCTGGTCTTTGTCCTTTGTTGTGTGTGTATGTGTATGTGTGTGCCTTCAAATACCTCCCTCCTCTGAAGAGGGCTTATGATGGTAGGTAGATGGATCTTCAACAAATATTTGAAACTGATTAGCTGACTAAGAACATAATTTAGGTTATTTCAAGTCCATATGATGGTAAGCTCCAACATAAAGTTCATTTTATGAGGAGTTTCTACTTTGTACTTCTATGAGATAAAATATAGAGTCATGAAGTAGAAAATAAGTGATGAAATCATTTTCACAAGCATGTACTTAAATAGAAATCCTATCCAGGTCAAGTTTCTCAGGTTCACAGACTACGGAAGCACCTGTTTATTTATAATAGTGCAAACGACATGTAAAATTTAAAGTGAAGACCTGTTGTAAAACATTCACAACTTAAAATATTCTTTTTACTAGTAACTGATACTTAATCAAAAAACAAGCCCATACTTTCATAAAGCAAGAACTATTTAGTACTTATTAGCCACATGCATAATAATCCTAGAAAAAAGAAACTCAAAAGACTCTTATTTACATGCATTATAAATGAGAATATAAAACCTGTCTATAAATCAGGTTTTGAATTTTACTATAATTGTGCTTTTCAAAGTAGATAATTAAATTGCTATGTCTTTGGGAAAAGGTCAGCTTGTTGGGATAGCACAGATTAATCTCTCTAGGGCATTTTCTCTTAATAACCATGAATTGTAGTTTCATAAGCTTGAAGGCTTGGCAAGTTTCCATCCAGCCTAAAATACTTTGAAAATGACAGAAATTCACTAAGAAACACACTGATAGTCTTATTTAATCACCAATTAACCTGCATAAGCACCTTTGTGTTATCATCTACCAGTTAACCTATACTCTGATCAGATATTTGGGAAATTGAGAACATGAAGCCTCCTGGGTTTCTTTGTTCATTCCTGTGTTCGGTTTGGTGTTGGGGCCCTGAGCTAAATGTAGAGGGCAAAAGATATGAACTCAGATTCAGACAGAATAAAACCTCTAATTCTATAAACTATTGTTGAGTACCTGCCATCTGATTTTGCATTTCTATTATAATACTTCCATGTTGTACCTTTGTAAAAATTACTAAATAATTTCGAGTACAGCTTTTAAGAGTCCCAAAAGAACCTTTCTAAAATGTAATAACAAAATCTTTGTCTATGCAATTAAAATTAAAGTTTTTTATTGGAAAAATAACAGTCTGAATCCCATAACTGTTAGAGACAAATACAATTTGCATATTATTCTAAAGTTGTGAGCCTAAGTTTTGCTAAATTCTATCAACGTACTCTTTAGTTACCAGCAGAATATTGAATTTCAGAAAAATCTTTTTTTCCTATAGTTGTTACCAATGTATATTTGATGATTATTTTTCTTTCTTTTTTTATACATGTTTTTTAAAGTTTATTTATTTATTTTGAGAGAGAGGGAGACAGAGTGCAAGCAAGGAATGGGCAGAGAGAGAGGGAGAAATAGAGAATCCCAAGCAGGCTCTGCACTGTTAGCCCAGAGCCAGAGGCAGGGCTCAATCTCACCAACCATGAGATCATGACCGGAGCCAAAATCATGAGTTGGACACGTAACTGACTGGGCTACCCAGGCACCCCTAATGATTATTTTTCAAAAGCTTAATTAGTGGAATAGGGATCTCCATTGCTCAAAATAAGGACCCTTGTTCTGAAATGAATACCTGTTTCTGGATTGCCCTTCCTGGCCATTAAATAGCTTATGCTTTCTAGTAACATTCTCTGAGTTCTCTGGGGTATCAAAGAAGATTTTCCTTGTCTTGATATTTGAAGAAAGGAGGCTTCCCCTTGTCCTAATGCATTTAATATATGTGTTGGCATCAACAATTTTGAATCCTATGGGAAATATCTTTAATATCTTGGTGCAGCAGCATTTAAAGGAAACCAACAAAAATGGAGAATATTTTCTAAGAGAAAAGTCACATTTTTTTTTAGTAATCTGAATTATAAAGTTGTATAACAACAAAAATATGCTTGCAATTGCTTTCTTCTCTGAGTTAGCAGGGCCCCTTTCTTGGCACACCTAAATTAAGATTTAATTGTAAGTACTTTTGTTAATTGATTTTTGTGTAATTATCTTACTTTGTGAGAAATGACTGTCGAATGTTGTGTTATAAAAGTTCCAAAATTAAGGAATATTATTATTGTTACATGATTATATCAACTTGAAAACAATTTATTATTTAGTAAATCATTGCATAGTAGAACATCTGTTCTGAACCACCAAAATATCCACAGGACAAAGTTTGGAATAGTCTTTTTCTTATCAGTAATACTTCATCGCAATGTAATATTTACTATGCTTTATTGCTATTATTAATAAGCCTTTTTTTAATCACTTGATGACAGAAGGATTTTTTTAAGTTGACGTTTATTACTTTTTAAAACTAATTTTCTTGGTCAGGTGCCAGCTCTTTGAAAAATATTTTAAATAAATGTGAGAGAAATTTCAGTTTAAGTATTTGAAGCTAATGGACAGAAGTTGTACTTGTAAATAAATTGTTGAATTAAATTTTTCACCTGTGTACTGGGATCCTACACAGGGTGGCTAATCTTTTCAGAGCCTTCTTTTAGCATACCTGTTTTTCTACAATCAGTAAAAGACATTTATTCTGCATTTTGCATTAGTAAAAACTCCCAAAATTTATCTATGCGTCAAAAGGAATGTTTTTAAAATAAAATGATTTTAACTTGCACCAGGCTTACAAATCATACCTGTCATAATGAATACAAATATAACATGTGTATTATTAAAATGTACAAAAGGATTCCAATTTTTGAGGTTTTATACATTTTATAACCACCTATATAAATTCATTTGATTTTATGTTACAATTTTAAGAATTATTATTTTTATGTTTATTTTTGAGAGAGAGAGAGAGAGAGAGAGAATGAACGAGAATGAGAACGAGCAGAGGAGGGGCAGAGAGAGAGGGAGACACAGAATCCAAAGCAGGTTCCAGGCTCTGAACTGTCAGCACAGAGCCCGACATGGGGCTTGAACTCACAAACCCAGAGATCATGACCTGAGCCAAAGATGGATGCTTAACCAACTGAACAACCCCGGTGCCCTAAGAATTCTTACTTTTGTTCACTGTTTATTTAATGAACTGAACTTTTATACTCATTCTAGTCTATAATACCTTAAGGCTGTTTGGATCTGAAATTAATTTTATTTCTCTGCTAGATCATTTAATACCAATTACTTTAGATCTCCCCACCCTGTTTCAGGTCATTTGTTCATTTACCATTAACAAACTCATTAGCCTAAAGAGTCATTGTTTAAAATATGTTTTCATGTGATGATAGCAATCCACAAAATCATTTGTTCATTGCTATGTCCAAAATTCAGTTATTACCATTGAGGTAATCATTCTACCTTTAATTATGCTGCCTACAAAGGCATACAATAGCTTCTATTCTGAACAGAACATCCCTTAAAGCAATTCACTTCAAACTATTAAGCTAAGAAATTAATGACTCTGTCTACTGTGGCTGTTTCTGGCAGATTACTTGAATAAGATAAAGTTTTGTGAAAAGCATATTCTTTTTCCTTTGTCCTTGGCTTACAATCTATCATGAAGTTTTATGACCTTCCTCCAACTCATCATTCTGGTCAAACTTTGCCACTTCATTGAGTATGTGCATGTAGTTGGATAATTGTATAGGGCAGAGAGATTGCTACATGAAGAATATGGTCTTAAGGAGTCATATGACAACACTAACAAGTAGAGATATTAATAAAAGAAAAATAAACCAGCTTTTTGACCCTGGCTTTTAACTTAGCCTTTCTGACACACACTGAAAACTTACCTAGTCTGATCTACCCTAGAAGAATTTGCTTTTAGAAAAGAATTTGATAAGTTAATTCACACTGAGATGTAAATGATAGGTTCAAATAATGTTAAAGGACACAAGGTCCTATAATGTTTTTAAAGAAATCTACTCTAAGTTTAAAAATTTATGCTTGTGAAGTAGATTAGTATTGCTTTTCAAAAACACTAACAGTGTTGGTCATAATGTATACATTAAGAACTGCATGGGTAAGACACAGTTCTATGGATTTTATTTAATAATGGTTCTTTGAGGTGCATAATATTATTATTCCTATGTGCATATATACATGCTTAGAGAAGTCTCTCAGAAATTTCTGAAATCACATTGCTAATATAATTGGTACAATCTTTTAAATCACCTAATCATTTGGGGGTGTGGTTTTTACTTTCATAGTTTATACTAAGTGTTTAAAAAGAAAAAAAAATTCCACAGATAATACATACATATTATCACTTACTTACATTTTAAAATATAACGGCACTTATAAACTCTGGGAAAAAAATAATAACTAATTGAAAGCTCTGAAGAACAACCAAAAGTAAGCAGAAATTGGATAGGAGTCTAATCCTGGAGGAAGGCATAGAGAGAGTCTAGCAGATATGTAACTGACATCTCAAAAGGAAAGAAGATAAATAATTGGGAACAAAAAGAAAAAAATAAGAAATAATGGCAAAAATTTCCCCAAAGTTGGTGGAAGTCAAATGGCTGAAATATAAAGAGAAAAAATTTTAATTAGCCAAAGAAAAAAATGACACATTAAAAATAGGGGGCACAAAGGGTGCCTGGGTGGCTCAGTCAGTTAAGCATCTGATTTCAGCTCAGGTCATGATCTCAGGGTTTGTGAATTCAAGCCCTGTGTCAGGCTTTCTGCTGTCTGTGCAGAATCCTCCTCAGATCCTCTGTCTCCCTCTCATTTCCCCCTCCCCCACTTGCTCGTGCACACTATCTCTCTCAAAAATGAAAATAAACATTACATAAAATTAGGGGTCAAAAATACAAATGATTAATACAAATTGTGACAGAAAATCTTCAATGAAATTAACAACTTTCTTGAAAATTACCATACCATTTCTTACACAAGATCAGTAGAAAACTTTAACATCCCTATACATATTAAAACTAATATATATTATATATTAATTATCAAAAATTTTCACAAGGAAAGCTGCAGCCTCAGATGGATTCACTGGTTAATTCTATCAAACATTTAAGGAAAACATAATATAATCATGTACAAACTGTTTCAGAAAATTAAACAGGAGGAGCACCTGGGTGGCTCAGTCAGTTAAGCATCCAACTTTGACTCAGGTCATGATCTCAAGGTTCGTGGGTTCCAGCTCCACGTCGGGCTCTGTGCTGACAGCTCGGAGCCTGGAGCCTACTTCAGATTCTGTGTCTCCCTCTCTGTCTGTTTCTCCCCCGCTCTCACTCTGTCTCTCTCTCTCTCTCTCTCAAAAATAAAGATTAAAATAATTTTTTTTAACAAAATTAAATAGGAAACATTTCCATTTTGTTTAATAAAACAATAAGTTCCTGATAACAAAATTAGACAAAGTCATTACAAGGAAAGGAAACTACAGACCGATATCCTTCATGAATATAGGTAGGAAAATTCTTTACAAAATATAAACAAATCAAATTCACCAATACATGTTAAATCAACATAATGGTCAAGAGGATAATCATACCAGGAATGCAAAGCTGGTTTAATATTTTAAACAGTCGATGGAGAACTGACACTCATGCCTCTTACCACCTCAAACTTTCATGTCATGGGGAGCTTCTGGGAGAAGCTGGTATCTTTCACCCAGAGCTGCATATGCACCTGACCCAGAATTCAGAAAAGCTGAAGGGGGAGATCCTTGAGAACTAGAGGAGCTAAAAGACTCTCATTTCCACCCCACACCCATGAAGTGAGGTACAGATGAAAAACAAAAAAGCTGTTAATATAACTTATCATATTAATAGAATAAGGAAAATCATATCATTTTCATAGATAAAGAAAAAGCCTTTGGAACTATTCAACGTCCATTCATCATGAAAGTTCTCAGAAGATAAGAAAAAAAGAGAACATCTTCAATACCCATTCATCATGGAATTTCTCTATTGCTTCTCGGCCTTTTGGCTAAGATCAAGTGTAGCATCATGAAACTTCTCAAGAAATAAGAATAAAAGAAAACATCAGAAAAATGGAGAGAATATACTGAATACCTTCAACTAATATGATACTTAAAAGTCAGAGATTAACCACTTTTCCCATAAGATCAGGAATGAAACAAGCATGTCTGCCTACATCACTTATACTAAACATTATATTGGAATTACTTCCTAATGCACCAAGGCAAAACAAAGAAATATAAGGAAAATAGATTAGAAACGAGGTAGTAAAATGCTTGGCATGCTTGATATGATGTAAATGTAAAATATATTAAGATGTCTATGAAGCACATACTAGAACTAAGTGAATTTACTGGATCACCTAGTCACTGGGTCAGGGTCAGTATAAATATATATATTTTTTAAATTTTTTAAAAAGTTTTTTTTTTTTTTATTTTGAGAGAGAGAAAGAGGCAGAGAGAGGGAGAGAGAGAATCCCAAGCAGGCTCTGTGCTGTCAGTGCAGAGCCAGAGTCAGCGTCCAGTCTCACCAACTGTGAGATCATGATCTGAACTGAAATCAAGTCAGACACTTAACCACCCAGGCACTCTAAAGCTAATTTATTTTAATGCACTTATGGAAGAATAAAAATCTAATATATAAAGAATAAATTAATAAAAAAGTACAAATAAGTTTTATACTAAACATTACCAAGTACTGCTGACAAAAATTAAAGGATATCTAAATAAAAATATATACACAACGTTCATGGATTAGAAGACTCAATATTGGTAAGGTGTCACTTCTTTCCAGATTAAACCATAGACTCAATGGAATCACAACCCTGACTCCATCAGGGTTGTTGTTTTTTTTTTTTTTTTTTTTTTTTTTTTTTTGTAGAAATTTACAAGCTAATTCCAAAATCTACATAAAAATAAAAAGGATGTAGAATACTCTAAACATTCTCAAAAAAGAAGAGCAAAGTTGGATGACTGACTTCAAAACTTGGTATAAATTTATAGTAGTCAGTAAAGTGTAGTACTAGTTTAAAGATAAGCAAGATCAATTGACAGACTAGAGCCCAGAAATAGCTCACTCTTCAATTAATTTTTTAGTTAATTCAGTTAATTTTTGACAGAGGGGCTAAAATAATCTAATGGGAAAAGTATATTCATGATGAAAGAAAACCAAAATCAACTCAGACTCCCAACTTATACCATACATAGAAAACAACACAAGATGAATCATAGACTTGAATGTGAAGTGAAAACTGTATAGCTAAATCCATATGACATAGAACATTTTTGTGACTTAGATGTAGAGTAAGTTTTATTATAGATGGCACCAAAAGCAAAAATTACATAAGAAAAACTATAAATTAAACTTTATAAAATGTAAAAATTTTGCTCATTATAAGATTCTCTTAGGAAAAGCAATGGGTAAACTACAGACTAGGAGCAAATATTCACAAACATACTATCTGTCAAAGGACTGGTATCCAAAATTTTTAATAAAATCATACAATTCAATAAAATATCAAAAAACTCGATAAAAACGGTCAAAATATTTGAACAGATATTATTTTATAAAAGAAGCTATATAAATGGTTATAAACACATGAAAAATTTTACAAACCATTAGTCATCAGGGAAAAACAAATTAAAACCACAGTGAGATGCCATTACATAGCCACTGGAATAATTAAAATTCAAAAGAACGGGAACACCAAATTATTTTAAAAAATTTTTAATGTTTATTTGTTTTCAAAAGACAGAGGGGCTCTGAGGGGCAGAGAGAGAGGGAGACACAGAATCTGAAGCAGGCTTCAGGTTCTGAGTTGTCAGCACTTGAACCCACTTGTCAGGCTTGGATCCACAAACCTTGAGATTATGACCTGAGCCGAAGTTGGGCACTTAACCAACTGAGCCATCCAGGTGCCCCAAAGAAATACCAAATTTTGATGAAGCTGATGAGCAAATAAAGTCCTAGTGCGTTATTTGTGGTATTATGAAATGATACAACTACCTCTAGCAATTTCTTATCAAATGAAATACACGTCTTCTCTATGACCCTTCTGTATTACTGGATTAGGAGGAAGGGTCAACATAACTTACTTTTTTATTGCTGGTTTAGAATACAGTTTCATTACTGCTATTATGCAAAAACCTATTCTGAAGTCTGTAACATTCTCCAGTTTCCTTCATCTCTAAATCCTGTGGCTAACCTTTACTGCTATCCAGATGGACCTTGATTTCATCTACAAGTTTTCTTCCCTGGATTATTTTATGTCTTTCTACTTAGTACATTTATCAACTACTTTGATCACCTATAAGGCATCCTGACCATAGTTCCTAGATTTTTTTCAACTACAATGACTTACAATTAAAGAGTAGTTATCCAGCAAGCTCCATCTCAGAGCTTGCCTACAGTTGGAACTTGCATTATTTTTCTGTGATTTACAGTTTTTAATTCTCTCCCTTTTCCACTTCCACTCTGCTCTAACGCTTTTTACCATTTTGCTCTTGTTGTGGCCTCTGATCCTTCAGCACCTGCTCATTTTCCTGGTCTTTTTCTTTCCTCACTTATTGGGATCTAGCATCAGGCTTGAAACAGGAGACCTCCCATAAATATTTGTTAAACTGAATTGAATCCACTCACTTCTCTGCTTTGGTTGTGTATTGTGATTTGTCATCTCAAGGTCCCCTTAAAGACACCCTAGAATCACTCATACCTTTGTCCTGTACTGCATTCCTAAACCCTTAATCACATATACCTGTAGTATCCTCTGTTTTCTCTCCTGCTTTGTTGACGATTGATGTATAAAGTCCATTCATATGACTGATCACACATAATAATTACTATGGTAATTACTAAGCTCAGAAAGCCCTAGCTGTAGCTCAGTTGTCCATATATTCATCTTTTGTTCTATTCCTGTTCTATTAATAGTCTACAGTTGTTATTCTAATATATATTTTTTAAATTTCTTCCAACCTCTTGTCGTCATTTCTTTTCTTTTTTGAGGAAAATAATGACTCTCCTGTTTTCCGGTGTTAATACCTCAATGCTTAATCACTTTCATCCTGACTTCTACAAAAGAGCAAGTTTTATCAATAATTATCCCCTCGCTAAATTTTCAATATGGTTTTCATTGGCTTCTTTCCCTCTTTCTATAAGTTACTCAGATCTCCTCTCCCAAAAAACAAATACCCCTTCACCCCTCAAAAATATTTTTCTGTGGTATCCTAAACACTGCTACCTCTAGTGAGTTAAAATACAACTTTGCTACTTCTATTTCTTCAACAATTGTAACTTCTTAGACTCTGGCCCCTTAACCACTTAAGTCCCATCATATATGGTAACTGCTTTTAGGAAGGCCACTGGTGATCTTTTCACCAAAATCAATGTCTCCACCAACTCCCCTGTCCCCAGCCCCACCCAGGTTTTCTTTCTCTTTGAACTGGCAAGGTTTATTATGATCCTCTCATTTTTCAAAACATTATCCTTAACATGGCTCCTGTACTTGGATTCCATTTTATCTTGTATTTTATTCTTAAATATCTTTTTCACATATATTATTTTTTCCTTCTCCACTTTTTTTTTCAAAGTTCTATTTCATATTGCTTTTCTTATCAAAAGAGGTAATGACTAACAATAGCAGTTGGCCTCACCTAGTTCAAATACATTTTCCTAAAATAAATCTTCTTTTGGGCTACCTGGGTGGTTCAATTTGTTAAGCATCTGACTCTTGATTTCAGCTCAGATCATAATCTCATGGTAATGAGATCAAGCCCCACGTCAGGCTCTGCACTGACAGCACGGAGTCTGCTTGGGATTCTCTCTCCTTCTCTCTCTGCCCCTCCCCACTCATTCACATTCATGGTCTTTCTCTGTCTCTCAAAATAAACATTAAAAAAAAACTTCTTTGAATGAAGAACTTATTAATGCCAAAAGAAAACAATTCAATATTGAAAATAAACTTTATCCTGTTTATTGATGTTTAATTTAATCAAATTCTGTCTGCCTCTCTCTGCCTCTCTTCCTCCCTCTCTTCCTGCCTCTCCTTCTCCCACTACACACACACACACCCCAATACACACACACTAAATTGAACAAATCATATTTGGCCGTAACAACCAAGTAATTCAATTATTGACAATATATTTGTCCCACATTAGTACTAGAGAGATCCTTCATTACTAGCATTTGCATCCTAGTTCTTCTGGATCTCCATCTTCCAGTACTCTGTTTCCTGTATCTATTCCACTTTGTCTACTTCTGGGACCCATATGTTCTAACTCATTTGGAGCTGTCTGGAATTTGTAGAAATTCAGTACACAAAAGAGAGGCTTTTTCTCTGTGCTTCACAGAGCCTGACAACTATGCCTCTAAGTATAACTATTCCTGTTTATAATTTCTATTGTACAAGCCCAAGGAATTTCTTCACTGTAGTTCCCCATCTCTCACTTTCAAATCTTCCCTGGCAGTAGAAGCTGAAATTAAAGTTGTCTAAGCAAATGCTGCCTCACTCGCTATTTGCCAATATAAGAATTGAAGTATAGTCAGATTATTTTCTGCTTAGTGAATCAAATTGGCTCCCATCAATTCACCTTATCAATTTCAAGCTCTCCTCCAAAGTTTTCAAAGTTCTCCATAAACTTGGGACACCTGGGTGGCTCAGTCAGTTGAGTATCCGACTCGGATACTCATGGGTTCATGGGTTCAAGCCCCACTTCAGGCTCCTTGCTGACAGCTCAGAGCCTAGAGGCTGCTTTGGATTCTGTGTGTCCCTCTCTCTCTGCCCCTCCCCCACTTGCACTCTGTCTCCCTCTCTCTGTCTCTCAAAAATGAACATTAAAAAAAATTCTCCCATAAACTTGACCAAACTTCTGTAACAATCTTATTTTTATTCCAACTCACAGTGCTGCTTGCATTACATAAATGTACTGTCCCTAACACAGCATCTTACTGTTCCGGTCAGCACACAATCTTTAGTGGAGTTTACTTCACTACGATGACTCCCCCTCTTGCTGTACATTATTAATTCTATGTGCTATTCGTGGCCAAGCTTAAGTGTCAATTCATCGGAGAACCATTCCATAGTTATTATACCTTTCTTGTCTTCCCTTTCTCTGGTAATATTTACTCTGAACCACTATTGAGTATTTCATCACAAATATTATTGTGTTTTTAAAAACTATATTGTAAAGTTCCTGCTGTCAGGTGCTTTATCCAATAAAAAACTTATTGGCAGAGGGAAGTAGACATACATTTCAATTGGGCATTTACAATGCCGGAAATATTGAATATTCAGAGAGTTTGCTAGGTCCCAGATGCTCCCCTAATTTCATTTAATTCTCACAACCGCACTCCGCGGTCATTGTTAAACCCACTTAATAAATGAGAACTGAGGGTCAGAGAGCTTAAATCTCCAAGGTCAGATATCTAAAGAAAAACAGTCATGTTTAATAGCAAAGCCTATAATCCTTCGATTTTACCTGATTCCAAATTCTTGTGAAATGGTTGTTTTAAATAAAAAGCAATGAATTGGTTTAATATGATGTCAAGTATTTATATGTAAATAGTGTGCCTAACTTTGAGTCTATACTCTGAAAAGGATCCTTGTTTTTTGGCTATTTTTGGGTGGGGGTTGCTTTGTTATTATTGTTTTTTGTGTGTTTTTTTTTGGTTTTGTTTTGTTTTTTGTGGGTTTTATTTTTTTGGTATTGTTTTTGTTGGCAGTGAATATCTTTTCTGGAATGTTCTAGTCCTGCCCAAAAGTGCCATTTCAACATGTAGAGTTCCACATGAACTGAAGTTTCAGGTTTGTGTTATTTGGTAAAGAAACCTAAAGTTCAAATGACTGATAAGATGCACTGGAAAAATATCATCTCTTAATGGCAAGCAACAGAGCAATAAAAGCAGACCATCTCCTAGTATTAGGATTAGATGAATAAATTACTAGTGTTTTAGTAATAAGGTCTTTTTAAAGGGAATATCACAATATTTATCTCATAGAAAATATGAAAAATAGTGGGAATAAGGTTAAAAGAAGTCATATAAAAATTTCCAATGTACTTTGTGCAAATAAGACAGGTTCTCACCTTTAGGTGAAAAAAAGAAAAAAAGAGAGAACTTCAGAAGACAAAAAAGTGTCATGTAAGCCAAACAGAACAAAACCAAACCACAAAAACCAAACCTGGATCAGGGAAATAGTATTTATTTTACTGAAGCAACTATAAATATTTCTGAAAAAAATATATATGGAAGAAAAACCTGTAGAATGGAAAGAGTTTGGCCATCGACTTATTAGATGGAAAAACTTCAAAGATAATCAGATTATGTCAGTATATCTGAATGACATTTTAATTACAGAATGTTAAGAGGAAATGTAATGGCTGAACAAAGGAATTTAGAACTTTTTGGAGACTATATTCAGCTGAGAAAGCCCAGGAGTCTGTCATTTTCTAAGAAAGGTTGATATTATGTTATGCCATCAAAGGTTTTAAAGAGAAAAAACTCAGTTTCTCTCTCCTGTTACCTGCTTACATTTGTGTGGTTAGTGAATAAACTTGAATTCTCTTTTCTTAACCCTGATTAAGGATCTTAAGAGGCCCATCTGAGTGTCACTTATGTTGTTTGGAACTATCCCAGATATGAGGGCCAATAGCGTCTTCCAAAGCCGGTTACATTTGCCTCAAGCCCAAAGTACCAGGGCATATCACCGGATCCCCTACTATGCTTTGTTTCCAACAACTCTCACAGCCATCCAGATATCAGACATCTCTTTTATTATCTACATCATTCTGTTAGCTGCAAAACATTTTAAAGAGAGAGACAGAGAGAGAGAGAGAGAGAGAGAGAGAGAGACTGTCAAGTTAGGAAAAAGAAAAAGCATAGCAACTTAGCTGATATCAAGGGACTTTGAGGCAAATAAGAACTTTCAATATGAGAATAAGGCGAGGAACATGACAGAGATGACAAAAAGACATCTCTCTCTGTCAACAGCCTTCTTCAGTTCCGCTGAGATCCATTAGCAGCTGTGAAGTGTGAAAATTAGGAGCTAAAGCACAGAGGATATTTTAAGGCTGAGAATGCAGCAAGCTTTCACATTTCCTTATCACGTCCCCTTTTATTCCATCAAACATGCTATCCGTACTATTTCTTAATGATTTCTCAACAGATTCAAATATTGCCTCAGAAGTCTGCTGAGGGTAATGACCTGGTTGGGAGCGATAGCCTCGAGGGCTTATTTCCCAAGGGAATTTTTCAAGGGGACAGAGAGGGAAGCAGATGTTTTCCATCAGCAACCCATGCTGGAGAAGTACCATCACTCCCTTCCTAACCGCATGCTCCAGGCCGTAATCATGTACTTCTGTCTTCTGCTTTCATAGACACAGCGGCATGTCATAATTCACATCCCGTCTTGTTGACACAGCTGAAGCAAGCTGTGTCACATAGCAAATTGTTTGTTCACTGAAACCAAAGACACAGCAGCTCTTTGTGGAGTGACTAAAAGGAGCTGCAGATTTCTAGATGTTTGCAGTCAAGTGCACTGCAGGGTAGGGGTCCAGAAACACTCCACAAATATGTTTATACTCTTTCAGTCCCGGCTACATATGGGGTATTTCTATCGCTGCCATCCTCATAGCACACATCAGCTAAAACAGAGCCTGTGCATCATCTGGATAGCCTTACGCCACTCCTAAAGCATCTTGATCAAAATTCCTTGCTGTGCCAAAACATAGTATTTTTCAATGAGGGAATAAATGTGAAGGGGCAAAGGCAACAAGGATTATTATGTAAGAGAGAAAAATCAATCTCTTTTTAGAGCAGTGTCAATTACAATACAGCACAGCATGATCTTTGAGGAAACTGAAGACACATCCTGTATGATACACATTTACTGATTACTAGGGACAACTTATTCAGGTTATTTATCACCAAGATATTATTGTGTATATTTGTCCCCTAAAATGTGGTTGGCATTAGTTCAGGCAGGACAGGCAAGGCTTAGTGGACAGAGAATTGATGTAAAAATTTATATGCTTGGTCTTGTTCCAGCTGCACACAAATTATGTAACCTGAACCAACTTACTTGAAGACGCAGTTTCCTTATCTATACAGTGAGATCTAAAGTATCCCCAAAACTCATTGAAGCTCTTAAATTCTATTTTCTCTAAATTAATGCTTGGTAATCAAAGCTGCAAATCAGGACAACTGCAATCTAATCATCTTTTCAAATGATTACAAATACTTTTCGAAGACAAAGTCCATATGCCTGATCATCTCTGCTCTTCTCAAGGTTATACATTCACAAAGAAAATTTTCCCATGGAAATGGGCAATTTTATATAATCAGCTCATTCTTTCTTCCATCCCTCTCTAACTCTTCAAATCCAGGGCTCTACACATTATGTGGTTGGTATTTCCAATCTTTAGTCTATCTGCCATGCCCTCTGATATTTAGTCTATCCCTGGCCAACTCCTTTTCATCACGGCCGGAATCATCTTGAAAAAGCAATTTAATTTCATTCCCCTTTTCCAGAGTATAAAATACTTCTCTGTTAACCTGACAAATCAAGCCAAAATTATTTGCTCAAGCTTTCAAGACCTGTGTATGTTTATGAGCAAATCTTATAAACGCCCCAGAATTACCCACCAGGGCCAAGACAGCTTCCTCACTGCCACAGCTTTATCACTCTCCTTGCTCTGTGGTCCTTTTCTTCTTTATGTCATTTACTTGCCTTAAATCCATTTTCTGTGACATTTGACCTAATTGGGTTCTGCTCACCCTTCATTGCCCAGTTGAAGCAACTTCAGGCTGCCTCCTGCAAGGATCTCATAGGGCCCTCCAGTTTCTCTTACTTCTCTGAGCATCAAAAGTCAAAACTGGCATTTTAGGGTGATAAATATTAGTGCTTCTCCTTTCCACCCACTTTGGAACCAAATGAGAAAAAGGGGGCTTGAAATATCATCTTTTTTTAAATGTTTATTTATTTGCGACAGGGACAGAGAGTCAGGGAGGGACAGAGAGAGAGAGAGAGAGGGAGTCAGAGAAACTGAAGCAGGCTCTGAAAAGAGCTTGACATGGGACTCAAACTCATGAACTGTGAGATCATGACCTGAATCGAAATCAAGAGCCAGATGCTTAACCGACTGAGCCACCCAGGTGCCCCGAAATATCATCTTTATTATGAGGAAAGGCTGAATTGGAAATTGTGACCTACCTAGAGCTAAGACTGCAGGGAGTTCGACATATATTTTGCCCCAAATTTGGATAACCACACCTTAGAGTCTGGCAGATTGCTGACCAGAACCCATTCTCCCTGCCAGCAGGTAGACTAGAAAAGACAGGCCAAGGAGGAGGAGGCTGAGTTCCTTCTCCCAAATGTCCCAACCAGATGAGCCTCTCCTCTTCCTCTAGGGTCAGAGAGAAACCATAAATATGTGAAGTAAAATGTGAAGTAACTCCACATAGAAACTTGGTGCATCTACTTCTTGGTCAATCTAAAAGATCACATACATACTGACCCTGTTAGTCTTTTACACATATTAAACATGCTCCCCAATGAAATTCTAAGACTCAAGAGGACATGAACCATTATCTGTATTCCTTTTACATTCCTTTTTCATTCATTATGTGCTAGGCACATAATATTGGTCAAAAATTAAATATTGCCTGATTGCTTAACAAATTCATTTATTCATAATTATTTTTACAATGAAAATGTATAGTATAGATTTGTGTCCATGTTGAATGTGAACAAAAATATTTGCAGATGACAGGAATCTTGAGAACAGTTACCATGTACATGTCTAACAGAAATACATAAAAAGGAAAAAAAAAGTCATATATAGAGAATATTTTTGTTCAAGTAGATGGCTTTATTAAAAGATATAACCACCAAAGCTTGTTTTGTTTCTAATAGAGTATAAATGACACGGCTACCGATGAAAACAATTAACAAATCCTACCATACTTTGTTAGCTCTTTGTGTTAAAGAGGGAAATCAAAGTATTTATCATCTGCCTTAATGAGATACTGTTAGTCACACCTCTTACTGACATTATTGAACAGCAGAATAATTTTTTAACCATAACATGGTGGATTTTCCTGGTGTCACAAACTTGGAATGAACTTGAGAATGGAAGTGTTCAAATTATTATACCAATTATTTTTTTAAGTATAAAATGGGTAATGTTACATTAAGATGATAATCATAGTTAGGCCATCTTTTTTTTAATGTTTATTTTTTTTATTTTTGAGAGAGAGAGAGAGAGAGAGAGAGAGAGAGAGAGTGACAAAGTGGAAGCAGGGAAGGGGCTGAGAGAGAGGGAGACACAGAATCCAAAGCAGGTTCCAGGCTGTGAGCTGTTAGCACAGAGCCCAACATGGGACTCTAACTCACAAACTGTGAGATCATGACCTGAGCTGAAGTCTGATGCTTAACAGACTGAGCCACTCAGGTGCCCAAGACCATCTTCAAATAAGAAAGCTTGGTGTCTTTCAAGGACTAACTGCTCTTGGCTACTTTTATATCACTATAAAGTTATTCTAAAATTTCTTAAATCATAAAATTTCTTACTTATACTTTCTTTCCACTCATATTTTGCCACATGTGTTTCTGATCTGTGTTGAATACCTAATGGAGAGAAAGAAACTACCAAAAATGTTTATATATAAAAATATTATATATACAATTTCTATATTGCAATCGAACAAAATAATACATTTTACATATTTTTTTCTAAATGACCTGCTTTTTTTCTTTGGAAAAATAAGGAATTGTGTTTTCCTTTCAATGTTGTTTTTGTCTATTTGCTGAGGGACATTATGATCAGACAAAGCCTGAGCTGCTTATTGATAAGACAAACATACAGTGGCTGAATATTGTTTTCTAATAGGCAATTCTCTAGAGAAAACTCAGGTCTCATATGTCTTCCATCCTTTCTCATACATAATAAAGGAGACTCTCGGGTGTTGATTCTCTGGCAAGCATAACTCAGTTATAGGCTGTCCTATTTAAGAAGACAACATGAAGCTCATGACTGACTAGTATTTGAGCATAAATTGAGTGAAACTTTGTTCAGCTACACAGGCAATGGGTAAGTGTGTGTGTGTGTGTGCCCGTGTGTGCCCGTGTGTGCACCAAAGAGGTTATAATACTGGCTATGATAGGTTGAGAAGTCTCCCCCACCACCCATCTCGCCCTGGCCAATGATGTCTATATGCTAATACTAAGAGCCTGTTAATATATTACCTTACCTGGCAAAAGGGATTTTCAAGGTGTGATTACATTAATGGTGTTGACGTGGGATATTATTCTGGATTATCATTGTGGGACCAGTGTAAGCACAAAAGTTTTTATAAGAGGGAAGCAGATTGGTCAGAATCAGAAGATGTGATAATGGAAGCAGAGGATCAAAGTCAAAGAGTAATTTGAAGATGCTATACTGCTGGCTTTGAAAATGAAGGAAGAGGACACCAGCTAAGGAATGCAGGTTGACTCTAGAAGCTGAAAACTGCAAGAAGGCAGATTCTTTCCTAGAGCCTCTGGGGAGCACAGCCCTGACAATATACTGATCTTGGCCCAAGAGAATCCATTTCAGATCAGAAGATCTCCAACACTATGAGATAATAGATGTGGGTTGTTTTAAGCCACTGAGTTTGTGGTAATTTGTTATAGGAGCAATAAGAAACCAATACATTGAAAGTTGTTTAGAAATAGGAAAAAGGCAAACATAAGCTGACTTCATATTTATGAAAACACATTGTTATGCTAACAAAATGTATTAATCTTCACAAAGTTTTTAATTATGAAATAAATGTTATAGCATCAGAAAACTTTCCTAGAATTTCTGTTTTCACTTTTTAGAAGTTCCAAAAAAATTTCCAAACCCAGCTTAAATGTAGGATACTCCTTGTTTTCGTGATCTCTACATACTTAGGTCTAAGTCAAAAGAAACCTTGAAACCTTGGCTTGGAATATTTCCTAATACCGGTCAATAGAACTTATCTGTGTTTTGTACTTGGAATTACTTGTGATATTACTGACACTCAATTTAATTTAATTTTCACCAATTTTTGGTAATGTACATTCCTAAGCCCTGTAGACTTAAAATTCTTTTTTTAACTTACTTAAACAAAGTCTAAAGCCATTCTTTCTGGCTCTGTAAATTTTGAGAAATGCCTGTCTTTCTGCATCTAGCACCAATAACAACATACAGATTATTTCTACCAACCCCGAAATCCTTCATGTTACTGTTTTGTAGTCAAGCCCTGTTCCCCAACCCCAACACTTGGTAACTTTTATCTGTCTTCCATCCCTACATTTTTATGTTTTCCACAACGCCATACAAGTAAAATGATACAAAATTTTATATCATTGTCCTCTGGATCTGACTTCTTTTACTTAGTCAAATATACAAGAGATTTAAACATGTAATGGAGTCTGTCAGTAGTTCATTCATTTTTATTGTTGGGTTTCCAACTGTATAGAGGTAAAACAATTTATCCCTTCCCAGTTAAGAGACGTTAGAGTTATTTCCAATTTTGGTTTATTACAAACAAAACTACTATAAATATTGTATGTAGGTTTTTGATGATAAGTTTTCATTTCTTTCTAAGAGTGGGAATAAGTTATAAGTTTATTTTTTTTAACAAATGACCAAACTGTCTGTCCCATCCCTTCTTTTCCTCCCCTCCTCTTCTCTTCTCTTTCTTTCTTGTCTTTTTTGAGAGAGAGAGAGAGAGAGAGAGAGAGAGAGGGAGGGAGAAAGAGAGAGAGAGAGAGAATGTGGGTTGGGGAGTGGGGCAGAGGGAGAGAGAAAATCTTAAGCAGGCTCCATGCCCATTGTGGAGCCCAACTCAGGGCTCAATCTCACAATTGTGAGATCATGGCCTGAGCTGAAATCAAGAGTCAGAGGCTTAGCTGACTGAGCTTCCCAGATACCCTAAATTGTCTGTATTTTCTAAAGTGGCTGTATCACTTTTGCTTTCCCAGCAGCTACAGTTCTATTTGTTCTATGACCTTGTCAGCATTTGCTATTGTCATTCTTTTCATCTCTTTCTTTCCTAAAAATGTGACTCTAATAGTATGACACTGTTGATTTAATTTCAATTTCCCTCATGAATATTTATGTTGAACATCGTTTTACATTATTATTTACACCTTTATATATATTTTATAGTAAAATATCTCTTCAAATCTTTTGCCCATTTTTTTTTAAATTGGGTTTTTGTTCCCTCATTGTTGAGTGAGAAAAGTCACTACATGTTCTCTATATAAAATCCTTCCAGATAAACCATCTGCAAATGTTTCTCATAGTTTATAGTTTGTGTTTTCAGTCCTTTAATATTGCCATTCACTGAACAAAAGTTTTAAATTTAATTTTGATCAAGCTCAATTTTTATCACTTGTTTCTCTTAAAAAAATCAGGATTTGGGGGATTTTTTTTTTACTTTGCCTAACTTAAGGCTACAAAGATATTTTCTTTTTTAAAATATTTTTATTTTAATTCTAGTATAGTCAACATACAGTATTATATTAGTTTCAGGTGTACAGTATCGTGATTCAATACTTCCATACTTCATTACTCAGTGTTCATCATGATGACTGCACTCATGAAGTGCTTTCACCCATCCTCACCCCCACCTCCACTTTGATATCCTTTATTTTCAACAAGTACCCTCAGTTATTTTTTTTCATCGAGAGATACTTTCATAAATGTATTGAAGTTTTATAGTACTGGGTTTTATATTTAAGTATATAATACACTATTTAATTTTTGCATACATTGTGAGAGATGGGTCAATTTTTGATCGGTTTTGTTTGCATATAGATGTCAACTCTGCCAGCATAAATTCACGAAGACTACCCTTACTCCATTCACTTGCCTTTGCAACTTTGTCAAATTATTTTATTAGTGTGGGTCTACTTCTTGACTCTATTGCATTCAACTGATACATGTTTCTTTTATATTATTATTATTATTATTATTATTTTATTTTTATTATTTAAATTCAAGTTAGTTAATACACAGTGTAGTCTTGGCTTCAGGAGTAGAACCCACTGATTTATCTCTTACATATGACACCCAGTGTTCATTCCAAAAAGTACCCTCCTTAATGCTCACACCCATTTAACCCATCACCCCACCCACCTCCCCTCCATCCACCTTTACTAGTACAGCCACTCTTGAAAACAGTATGGAGGTTCCTAAAACAATTAAAAATAGAACAACCCTATGACTCAGCAATTGCACTACTAGGTGTTTATCCAAAGGATAGAAAAATGCTGATTCAAAGGAGTACATTCATCACAATGTTTATAGCAGTGCTATCAACAATAGCCAAACTATGGAAAAAGCCCAAATGTCCATCAACTGAGGAATGGATAAAGAAGATGTGGTATGTATGATACATGTTTCTTTCTGTCAATACCATACTATCATTTTTTTTAACATTTTTCTGTAGACTTAAAACAAACCTTGAAATCAGTAATATGAATTTTTTGTTCAACTTTGTTTTTCCATTATAAAATTGTTTTGGCTATCCTAATTCCTTTGCCTTTCCATATTAATTTTAGAATAAAATTCTAAAATTGTCAACTTGTCAATTTCTATAAAATTCATTCTAGGATTTCTATTGAAATGGCATTAAATTCCAATTTGAGAAGAATCAGCAAAACTATTGAGTCTTCTAATTCATAATAATTGTATGATTTTCTGTTAATTTTGGTTTTCTTTGGTTTCTCTTTTTCTGTAGTGTTCAGTATATTGATTCTGCAAATATCTTGTTAGACTTAATCTTTAAAATTTCATTTTTCGGGGCGCCTGGGTGGCTCAGTCGGTTGAGCGCCGACTCATTCGGCTCAGGTCACGATCTCGCGGTCCGTGAGTTCGAGCCCTCGCGTCGGGCCCCTGTGCTGACAGCTCAGAGCCCGGAGCCTGTTTCAGATTCTGTGTCTCCCTCTCTCTGACCCTCCCCCATTCATGCTCTGTCTCTCTCTGTCTCAAAAATGAATAAAAACGTTAAAAAAAAATTTTTTTTTAATTTCATTTTTCTATGGTGCTGTTGTAAACTGTATTTTATCTTACATCTTGAATTCAATGGTTTATTGCTACTATAGAGAAATGCAATTTTTTTTTTACTATATTGTCCTTGATTATTTCAATTTTGTTTTACTGCTAATACTACTTAACTCTAGGACTTTTTCTGTAGGCTTTTTAGTACTATTGTCTGTGAATAGAGAAAGTTTTGGTTGTTGTTTATAATGTGAATGCCTTTCTTTTTTTTTGTTGTTTTATTACATTGTCTATGACTTCCAGCATGAGAGTGGCTAAGAATGATGAGAGCAGACATCCTTGTCTTGTTCACCATCTTGAGGGAGAGAAATAAGTCATCAGGGTGATATTGGGTACTTTTGTAGAGTACCCAATCTGTTATCAAGCTTCTGTTCCTAATTGGCTAAGAATTTTTATTAGTGATGGAAGATAGAATTTGGCCAAATGTTTTTTCTGCATTTATTGAAATACTCAGGGTTTCTCCTATTTAGTTTACTAATATTATGAACTACATTGATTGGTACTCAAATATTAAACCAGTCTTATATTCAGATAAACCCTGCTTATTTGTGATGTGTTTTGCTATACTCACATATGGTAGAATTGGTTTTATAATTATCTTGAAGATTTTTATAACCATACTATGAATGATATTGGCTTGTGATTCTTTTTTCTTCTAATGTCTTTGGTTTTGATATTTAGGTAATTATGACCTCAAAAAATATCTTGGGAAGAGGTCCCTTGTATTTTCTTAAAAAAAAAAAAATTATATGGGATGTGAATTATTTCTTCCTTGAATGTTTGAGAGACTTCACTAGTGAAACTATCTATATTTAGACATTTTTAGTAAAGACTTATAATTAGTTGTAATGTTTAATCTTCATTTTGTAACACTCTTCAGTTGTTTATTTCTTCTTGGGTAATGTCTGGTAGTTCATATCTTTTAAAGAATTGGTTCCTTTCATCTATGTGCTTTACATGGCATTCCCTTATTATCAGTTTATTGTCCATGAATTCTGTAGCAATGACTTCTTTTCATTCCTAATATATTGTCATTTTTCACTTTTTCTTTTCTTTTTTTTTTTGTCAATCAATCTAGAGGTTTATTAATGCTGACTTTTTCTATTGTTTTTATGTTTCAATTTCTTGGATTCTGTCTATTATTTCTTTTTGTTTGTTTTAGGTGTTATTTACTTTTGGGTTGTTTTCCCTAGTTTCTTGTGGAGGATGTTAAGCTTACTGATTTGACACCATCATCTTTTCTACTATAAGTATTCAATACTATAGATTTCTCTTTATATATTGATTTAATTGGATCCCATACATTTTGATGTTGTATTTTTATTTTCATGTGTTCATAAAACTTTTTCAGTTTACTTAAATGTATTTAAATTTTTGAGCCATTCTCTTTGACCCATAGAAGTGTGAATTTTTTTATCCCAAATATTTTAGAATTTTCCAAATAGTTTTCTGTTATTTATTTCTAGTTTTATACTTTCATGGTCAGGTTAGCTCCATTATGGCCTGAAAATATATCTATATCTTTAATATTTATCAGAGTATTTTTATGGCATATAATATATGGATTTGGGTGAACATTCCAACTACATGAAAAATGTATATTTTGCTATATTGTTGGGTAAAATGTTCTATAAGTGTTAAGGCAATAAATATTGCAGTAGGTCTCCTACAAACTTGTTGATTTTACATCTACTTATTCTACCAATTATTGAAAGAGGAGTTGTCTTTAACTATATTTAGACATTTAAGAAGTTCCCTTTCCAGTTCTATCAAGTTTTATTTATTTTTAAATTGTGTTGTAAGGTGAATACACATTTAGGGTTGTTATCTATTCTTGGAAGATTGGCCACTTTGTCATGTAATATAACTTTTTGCCGCTCTTCTTCTAGTTTCTATAGTTTACTTTGTCTAATATTAACATAGTCATTCCAAACTTGTGTTTTCATGGTGTAAATTTTCCCATATTTTTACTTTTAAGCTATCTATATGTTTATATTTAAGTGTGTTTCCTGTAGATAACATACATGCCTTCCTTTTTAATACAATCTGACGATTTACATTTAATGTAATTATAGATGTAGTTAGAATCATCTATTTGCCAGCTACTTTCTAACTTTTTAATGTTTTGTTTTTATTTTTATTTATTATTATTATTTTTTGCTTCACTTTTTCTCTTTCCTGCATTCTTTAGGGGTAAATAAGCAGTTTTTAATTATTCAATTTATCTCCATTATTTGTATATAATTTATGCCTCTTCTTAAAAAAAATGTAGCAGTTCTAGTATATACAGTAAATGTTAATTAGTCTACTCTCAAATAATTTTACAAGAGTATTTTCTAATTCTTCTGTCCTACTTTTGTGCTACTCTTTTGATACATTTTAATTTTGTATATTATATAAGCAGGACATGCTGCTTCTATTCTTACTTTTAGACAGTTACCTAGATACTTACTTAGACAGACTTTGCCCAGCGCAAAGAAAAGTAAAATAAATTTTATTTGCTTTTTTAAAATTTCAGTCCCAGTCCTGTTTATTTTTTGTGCAGATTCAAGTTATTGTCTGGTATCATATTTCTTCTGCTTGAAAAAAGTTAATTTGTCATTGTTGTTTTGTAGTGTAGGACTACTGGCAGTGACTTTTCTCAGTTCTGGTTTACCTCAGAAAATCTTTATTTTTCTTTCATGATGAGAAATATTCTTGCTTAGTATAGATTTTTCACTGCTCAGTTTTTTTCTTTCATCACTTAAAAGATGTCACTTATGGTGTTCTGACTTGCATGGTTTCAGACAAGAAGACTTCTTCAATTTGTATCTTTGTTCCTTTGTATCTCAGGTGTCATTTTCCCAATGGCCACTTTCAAGATTCTCTCTTTATCTTTGACTTTCAGTAGTTTAAATACGGTATGCCTAGAAGTGTGAGTTTATTCATTTCTTTATCCTGCTGTTCTCTGATCATCTTAAATATATGAGTTGACAATTATTATTAATTTTGTACAATTCTTAGCTCTTATTTCTTCACATATTTCTTCTGCCCGTTCCTTTCCTCCACTTCTGGAAGTCCAGATAAATGTATGTTAGATCATGTGACATTGTCTTACAACTTTTGGATGTTCTATTCTTCATGGTTTTGTGTTTTTTCCTACTTTTTTCCCCCTCTGTTTCAGTTTGGGTAATTCCTATACCCTACCATTGGTCTATTCCCAAGCAGTCTTGAGTCTACTAATGAGCCTACTGATGGCATTCCTCATTTTTACTTGATTTTTTATTTCTGTTATTTCAACTGTTTCTGCCAGTTTTCATCACTCTACTTAAAATGGCCATCTAGCTTGGCAGGTTTCCATCTTTTCCATTGAAACATTTAACTATGCTTTAAATTTGCTGATATTGCCAGCCTCTGTGTCATATGCGAATATGGTTCATTGATTATTTTCCCCTGGCAGTACGTTGTCTTGTTTGCTTTTTCAGATTACTCTGCGGCTTCAGCTTTCTGATGGGCTCGGGAAAAGTTGTGAAGTTCAAATTAGTCAGCTTTATTGTTGTTATTTTTAAGGAGGGGAGTGTTATTCTTTCCTATTTTCTGTATCCCAAGTGAAACCCCAAACCAGCACTGAATATATTTTAAAAATAAGTAAAACCGTCTCTGCCTTGAGGCAGTATATAGGCTACTGTGTATGTATTTGGTGGGAATAAGATAGGGGGATCATAAAGGAACAGATACCCAAACGACTATGATTCATTTTATTCCAAGCATATTTGTCATGTACATGCACTGCCAGATCCAGTGAAAATTTAGGCAAAATAATCAGTATGAAATCAGAGGCTTCTTATAATTATTAGTTTTACATATTATAATAGCTTATAATATAGGTTGTTATTTATGTCAACATTGAGAATATAATGGAATAAATAATTTCTCCAATGTCATATATATGGTAACTATTGAGGCCAAGATTCAGACCCATATCTGATGTGCAAAGTTCACATGTACCCATCAAATTTTACATCTAACTGGAGGTTGGAGGCAGAATGAGAAAGTCTTATTAAAAATACACTACTAGAGCCTTTGTTGTGATGAGCACTGGGTGTTACTGTAAGTGATGAATCACTAAATTTTACTCCTGAAACTAATATTACACTGTATGTTAACCAAATGGAATTTAAATAAAAACTTGAAACGAACCAAAAAGTAAAATTCAGGGAGAAAGAAAATAATTTTAAACAAGAAAAAAAAATGCACTACTTGTGGTAGACAGAGAAATTTTAAGACAAGATAAGGTCTTCCGAAATAAGTCAGATTTAAGATTAATTAGGGATGCAGGTATGTAATGAAAAGAGACAAATGAATGTTAGAATTGTATGGAAATCAAATCTATTGTACCTAGATAGGGAGTTAAATAGTACTCAACTGGTGACTGGAAATGCTCACATCAAAAGGTAGATGGTTTGAATAAGTGAAGGATTTGAAAAGAGGCAGAAGAGGGAGGTGATGAAACCAGTTCAAATATAATATCTTGAATTGTCAAAAGTGTATATATATGGCTTCATGTCTAGTAGATTGTTAGGAAGTATTAACTTGGGGGAGGACTGTAACAGAGAAATAGGCATGGCATATGTCTTTAAAGAGAAAATCATTGAACCTATGGAAGAAAATGATACTCCAGAATTATTAGGGTGCTGATGGCGTAAAAATAATGTCAAAAGAAGCCTCGATAAATATCTGTATTTAGAGAATGGGAAGAGAATAGCAATGTTCAAGGAGATAAACACAGAATGGGGAAGTAATCAGAGAGAAGAAACATTTTTTTATAAATGCAAAAGGAGGAGATCCAAAAAAAAAAGAAAAAAAGAGGAGAGAAAGAAAAAACTTTATGTCAAATGTTCATGTGAAACTGAGTGGGGAAAGTATGTAAAGAGTCTTTAGGCCTTTATTTTTTTAATGTTTTTTTTTTTTTTTTGACATTATTTTTAACAGAGCCAGACGGAGCAAGACAGAGCACAAGTGGGGGAGGGGCGGGGGGTTGCTCACAGGATCCGAAGCAGGCTCCAGCCTCCTATCCATCAGAGCAGAGCCCAGCCCCAGGTGGAGCTCAAACCCACAGACCACCAGATCATCACCTAAGCCAAAGTCGGGCACTCAATCCACTGAGCCACCTAGGCACCCCATTAGGATTTCTTGATAAAGACGTTGTTAGTGAGCAATAGTTCAAGTTCTTATTGCAGAAGCATTAAGGCAGCAAAATATAATCTTACATCTGATTTTTATTAAAATATGCATGTTCAATGTACAGGAATTTACCCAAGCATTCTTTAATTCAATAACATATGTATTGCTTTGGAAAAGGTTTATATTATGTACAAATGCAGAATAATTTGAAAACTGATATGCATTGTTAAAATATTTTATTTTTGCTTTACCCAAATTTTAATAAATTTATGTAAAAATGGAATTCAGATTATATATTTTTTTCCTTATTATTGTTTTCCTAGAATTCATCGAAATATGGGCATGATTGAGGTACCCATTTTTTCATTTTTTCTGAGCATGAAATAAATTTCTCTTTAAAACTTCTTAGTTCAAGTTGACTTGTTTGGTGTTTTATTTGCACTGGCCCATTTTGCTTTCTTTGCTTAGCCAGGCACATCGCTAATTTCAATTGGAATATTGGCCACTCAGGATCACATTATATTTCAGGGTCATTTGTATCAATTCTTTTGGTTACAGGACTGTTTATACAAAATTCACTGGAAGCAGTGAAATATTCAGCATTGTTGATCCTGAAAGAGTTAATTTTCAAGGCTGAACTGTTCCCATAGTTCCTACTGTAATTGCTGCTGATTATTTTTATGTTGTAATGAAGCAATAATGATCAAAGCACAGGGCATTTCTTAGGGATCCATGACTGGCTGGTTTTGCCTCGGGCCATTAACCCCAGTCATTAATTCCCTTGGAAATACATTGTGCTTAGGTCATTATTGTTAGTAACAGAGCTGTATGAAAACATTTGCACATACTCTGGAGCAAAGCTGTTGATTATTTTCTGTACATACAAGTTTTGTGATTGAGAAACTTAAGGGTGAAGAAATTTGGCCAAGAGAGAAAAATAAATTATTGTTCAGTGGAGAGGAATTATATATTTAACATGTATGTACTCTAATATCATAGATGTGTGCACATATATATACATATAAATACATACATATGCACACACATCTATCTAAATATATATATATATATATATATATATATATATGAGCATATATATAAATATATGAATACATGAATAAACATACATCTTTTTTATCCTTGGACTGGATAAATATATTTAACTTGTAAATATATTACATATCAGCTGAAGATTTTATTTTCAACGTTTTTTTTTTTGTTTTTTTTTTTTTTTTGTTGGGACAGAGAGAGACAGAGCATGAACGGGGGAGGGGCAGAGAGAGAGGGAGACACAGAATCGGAAACAGGCTCCAGGCTCTGAGCCATCAGCCCAGAGCCTGACGCGGGGCTCGAACTCACGGACCGCGAGATCGTGACCTGGCTGAAGTCGGACGCTTAACCGACTGCGCCACCCAGGCGCCCCTCAGCTGAAGATTTTAAAAACCACCATTTCTAATTATAGCTACATTCTTAATTATGAAAAATAAATACTGAGCAAATGTACCTTTTTCCCCCATATATATATATTTAGAGACAGAGCATGAGTAGGGGAGATAGCTGGGGGCAGGGGAGGGAGAGAGGGTGGGAGGGAGAGAGAGAGAGAGGGAGAGAGAGTGGGAGAATCTTACACAGACTCCACGTTCAACACGGAGCCGGACGCAGGACTTGATCTCACAATGCTGGGATCATGACCTGAGCCGAAATCAAGAGTTGGATGCTCAACCAACTGAGTCACCCAGATGCCCCTCTCCTACTATATATTTATTCCTCCCTAATACAGCTGGGAGAGTGAACGTGAAAAAAATTTCTCTGAAAATGTATTTTCCATTCAGTAACAAATCAAAAAGCTACCTTTGTTCTCTCCTAGATACAATCCCTTAAAATAGTGATAGTGGTAGCACTGTAATTATCACACTCAAAATGTTCTATTTTATTTTTTAATATTCTGTATACACGTCACTAAAGTTCTCACCAAAAGGATAGCCACAGTGTGAGCTAGCCTGGAAACTCAAATAGCAAAACAACTTAAACTCTGTCTTGAAGTTCAAGGGTTACACTTGTAATCACAGAGCTATAATTGAAACTTCACTTTAACTAAGCTTCCCTATAAGGCAACCAGTTGCCCTAGGAAAGAGGTGAGAGACCAGGAAATACCAAATGGTCAAACGGAAATCAAGCAAAACTCAGGAAATGCTGTCTTCCCTTTACTCCCTTGTAAATGAAGTTGTTTCTGTGATAGACCTCAGTCACTGTTGAAGTTTAACTTAACTGAGAACAGTAATTTCCAATTTTCATTAAAGTTTAAATTTGCACTATTAAAAACAATGTAACTGCTATTTAGTTTTTATCTTTTATATTCTTCCATATTTAAAACTTAATAGTGACTAAAATAAGCAAACAGAAAGAAAAGAGATATGCCTAGAGAAGATTTTGGATATTGTCCCTACAAAGTTTGCTCTATCTAATGGAATTGGAAAAATATAACTGAAAATGTCAGGGGCTCCTGGATGAGTCAGTCAGTTAAGTTCCCGACTTCAGCTCAGGTCATGATCTTGCAGTTCGTGGGGTTGAGTCCTGTGTTGGGTTCTGTGCTGAAAGGTCAGAACCTGGAGCCTGCTTAGAATTCTGTGTCTCCCTTTATCTCTATGTCTCTCTCTCTTCACACAGAACTAGTGTTCTGTCTCTCTCTCTCTCTCTCTCTCTCTCTCAAAAATAAACAAACATTTTTTTTTAAAGCAGCAAAAAACAACTTGGATAAAATGTTTTTAACCTTAAAGATAGAAAACTAGGGATTCAATCTGTATTTCTCAAATAGGTGCAAATCAATGAAATGTGAATAAGTGGAAAGATCTTTGTTTTACAGATGGAAAAGCATGGCTCAAGTAGCTAATTTAACTTAGGCAAATCACCTACAGAGCAGCAGAACTCAGATTTGAACTAATCAAAACCATATTTTTCTTCCTTATTCTACTTGGTTTTATTACAGAGAAACATTCACTATTGTGTCTTTTTTTAAATTTTTTTTAATGTTTTTATTTATTTTTGAGACAGAGAGAGAGCATGAGCAGGGGAGGGGCAGAGAGAGAGGGAGACACAGAATCTAAAGCAGGCTCTAAGCTCTGAGCTGTCAGCACAGAGCCTGATGTGGGGCTCAAACTCACAGACTATGAGATCATGACTTGAGCTGAAGTTGGACACTTAACAAACTGAGCCACCCAGGCACCCCTACTATTGTGTCTTTTTAAAATACTTTCTATAAACCCAGATGAAAATATTAAGATAATTATTTTCAGTAGATGGTGAGATGGTTAATCTTATGTGTCATGGGAACCAGATATTTAGTAAAGTGTTATTCTGAATATTTCTATAAAGGTTTTTGTTGTTGTTGTTGTTTGTTTGTCTGTTTTTAAGATGAAGTTAACATTTAAATCAGCAGACATTGAGTAAAGCAAATTTCTCATCATAGTGTGGGTGGGCCTCCTCCAATCAGGTGAAGGCACTAATAGAACAAAGACTGACTTCCCTTGACCAAAAGGAAGTTCTGCCAACAGACTGTGTGTGTGTGTGTGTGTGTGTGTGTGTGTGTGCGGTATGTATGTATGTACAAAAACACACAAAAAGTGTGTGATACATACCATACACACACATACATCCTATTGGTTCTGTTTCTCTGGAGAATCTCAACTAATACATATGAAAGGAAAAAAGAATTAGGAAATGTTGTGAAGAACCAAAAGTATGTGGGAAAATGTGCGGATGAGGAAGACATAATATGAGTCTGAGAATATCACTGGGTGTGGTTCCAAATGGTTCCTACCTCCAGACATCATCACAACCTCTGGGTTGAGTGTGAGGTTGATATGAAGATGTGGTGATATTTTATTGACGCTTTCTCGCACACTCAAATACTAAAACCCTTTATGTTTGATATACCTAAAATCTGCTTTCCTTTTTAAACAAATCTAGTTTCATGTATACTTTAAGATTCAAAATATTTAAGAAATGCTTTTTCCAGAATAATTTTTGAGCAGGACATGTATGAATGGATTTGTGTGTATGTGTATATATGGAAACAATAATTAGCTAAATAGGTAAATGTGGAGGTTAGGGAAAATGTATCCTTTATGATACATATTTTACAAAGCCTTCTATTTTCTGTAAAATTAATTTGCCTTTGAAAAGTACCTGAAAGCCCTTTAACAGCACATCATCTCTCCTGGAGGCCCCATATTATTTCAATTACATCTAACTATATAACCAGGTGTGTGTGTGTGTGTGTGTGTGTGTGTGTGTGTGTGTGTGTGTTGGGGGGGGTGTGTACTCATGTTGATATGCAGGGTGGTCCATTTGCACAGAGCTTCATTTTATACTTTATTGTTGTTGGGTTTTTTTTTTTTTTAACAGACCACCCACATATGCTTCAGAAATAATTATGTCTAGGCAGCTGCTTAATGTTCTTTCTTCTATAACACTCCTAATGGTGGTGGTGGGGATTTCATGGAGAGCAAAGCATCATGGGTAAGGGGGCTTGTTTGGGTTGGCAGCATCTAGAATTGTCAGGGTTCTTTATTCCTGGATTCAGCAATGAATAAAGAGATTCCCTGCTTTTGAGGGAGATTATACTTGTTATTCCTATATATCTAACTACTGTTGTACTGATCAACTGTACTTCTAAAATATCACTTCTGGTGGTGGCAAAGAGGTAAAAGTGAGATCAATGAAAAAGAAGGCAAAAGTTCAGGGGGAATTGGGGATTCTTTTAGCCATAGATGCACCTGTGGGATGTCAATTGTGGGAACTCTTCCAATTTTTAGACAGCCCTGTTGGATGGTGACCCCTGGCTTGCCTTCTCTGAAATCACTCCTGTGTGACAACATTTTCAGGGTGGAAGGTAGGAAGCACCTCTCCCCTTAGGGATAAATACAAATGGACAGTAAAAGTCTGCAGATAGATAGATGCTACCTCTACAGTTACTTCATGGAATAGAAAACTGGCAGGTTCGTTTGCATTATTTCATTATCTGTGGTGCTTGTCATGAGAAGAGCTCAACATGATGATGAATGTTATGATGATCAATGAAAACTGAAGGATTATTCAAGAAAACTGAGGGATTAGAATTAAAAGTTTTCATTTCAGAAAGGTGCCTAAAGCAAAATTTTACATAAATAACATTATCTATCCTTACTTAATATGTAGGCATTCTTCCCTATGAGGACAATTTTTTTTACATTTATTTATTTATTTTGAGAGAGAGAAAGAGCACGAGCAGGGGAGGGGCAGAGAAGAGAGGGAGAGAGAGAATCTCAAGGAGGCTCCACACTATCAGCATGGAGCTGAATGCAGGCTTGAACTCACGAACTATAAGACCATGACCTGGCTTAACCGAATAAACCACGCAGGCACCTCTCCTATGAGAACAATTTTTAAGTAATATTTATTAACTGCTATTAATTCACAAATGTAACAAAGCCTCCCACGATCCCACCACCCCAAAATAGTGTTGTTTTTCTCCTTTCCATATTGATATGTCATAAAAATTGTACTATGAAAACACACAACGATTTTAGACATTCTTTAGTGGGAAAATGTTGCTCAGTACAGAATACTGGAACCCATTTACTCACATTTGACAAAGATGCTATGGAGCTTCTAAAAGTGATTCACTTATGCTATAAATGCCTAAATTGCCATCATAAAATACAGTCTCTAGCAAATATGTCACTTATTTCTTTAGAGAAATCTCTGCCACACTTTTTTAAAAAAATATATTTATTTATTTTTGAGAGAGAGAGTACAAGTGGGGGTAGGGCAGAAAGAGAGGGGAACAGAGGATCCAAAGTAGACCCTGCACTGACAGCAGTAAGCCCAATGTAGGACTCGAGCTCACAAACTGTGAGATCATGACCTGAGCCAAAGTCAGATGCTCAGCTGACTGAGCCACCCAGGTGCCCCTCTGCCACTCTTTATTTCTGCAAAATTATTTCTGAAATTGTAAGATTATCATATATATAATATATATATATGATATATATCTTAGATATATATATATCTTAGATATATATATATCATATATATATAAGAAATATGTATATATATTTCTGCAAAATATATATATTTCTGCAAAATAAATATATATATATTTCTGCAAAATTATTGCTGAAATTGTAAGATTATCTTATATTTATAGGTTTTTGTGCTGTTAAAAATACTTTGATATTCATTACTGCAAGTTTTCTGTGTTTCATGATGATAATAATTATCTCCTGTATTCCAGGTGTATAAATTAAGCCTCATCAGACTTGCCTAAGTTTTCAGAAATAAAATAATAGCAGTTGAGCCTAGACTAAAACCTAAATTTCTGGTTCACAAAAAAGTCATATATCATGGAATCTTAAATTTATTTATATGAATAATCAACAGAAATTGCTTAAAAATTAGAGAATTTAAAACCCATTATTTTACGGCACTATTAGGTCTAATTCATCTGTTTCACTGGCCACTATAGAACTTTCTGAAGTTCCAAGACTCTTGTTCCATGCCACCATGTATGTCTCATCATTTTAGCACCCCCAAATGAGTTCTGCAGTAAGATCAACTTCTTTTCCTCCAAACTGAATACAGTATTTTCTTGCACATCCATTTATTTGGTGCAACACAATTCCAACCATAGGTCCTAAACTTAATAGCCACCAGAAATCCAAACAAATTAGAAAATAGTCTAAGACAGCAAGTGGGTGGGCAGCAAAGGTAAGAAGGGAATAATAAAAAGTAAATGGTGGGAATGGCAACTGAATTGTCACATTCATCCAAAACCTTAGGCTATTTGATTCCTTGGGACAATGGTTAGATGTGAATTTCAAACCAATAAATCAAATCCTGCTGTTACATTCATTTATCCTCAGATTGTCTTCCTGCCCACCTTTTATTTAGAGCACCAGAGCCTTGGGGGCGGAGACCATAATCAAATTTGAGTCAAATAAAATCTTTCATCATTAGGGTTCTTGTATAAAGTTAAGATCACAACTTTGGGTCCAGGCAAAAGAGTATAATTGAGGAGAGAAAGTTGTTCGTCATCACCCACATTAGCATCAATATTTTGTAAAATGAAGGCAAGTGGGGATAGATAAAGCATAACAATCAATAAAAAGTCCCACCAGCAGTTATGGACAAAGAAATTTTAACAGCGGATCTGCTCTCTGGGTTGCAGTTACAGGGCTAAAAGTGAATTCATCTCTGAGAGTAATTGAGAAAGAACACTGTGGCTCATCTGAGAGGGGGAAATTTATGTTTTAGAGCAAGGATAAGTTGTGAGAGTCAAGTGATTTTACTCACTGTCCCATTCTTGTATGGCCTAAGAATTTTCTGTTACATGGGAACAAGGTGTTTATCTCTGTGCAAGGCCTGCTCTAAACTTTGGGGGAATAACAATAGGAATAAGACAACTTCCTTCAATTTAAATACACATACTGAGACTTGAATTAAATGTCAAAAAGAGGAATTAATAGAGAATAAAAACAGAAAAAACTGTATACAGAACTGAGGGGACAATGAAAATGTAAATGGCAATCTTTAAGCTGGACATTGAAGGGCATGACCAATTTTATCAAATAGCAAAGTAATTAGGCATCTGGGTTAAGTCACACTGACCCACGATTGTTTTCACTGTACTGAGATCGGGTAAAGCCCTCAAGTTATATAGAAGATAATTATTAAAAATATCCCTATAAAATAGGATGTTGAAACTATTATAGAGTATGGTCAATTATTGTGTTCTTTATAACATAGGGTCCCGAGAAAAATTGCCAGAAACAGTTCTACTTAATGATTGGTTTTATTGTTTGAATGCTCTAAATTGTGTAACTGACCAGGTTTTAATTTTAACACAGGTTTTAAAAATAGGAAATGTATGGCCCAACCACAGTTCTGGCTTTATTTGATAATCCTATTCTTGTTCTCCTTTATTCTTTTGCCCCAGTCTTAAATCTGCTTATTAAATTTTAAGTACCTTGCCTTTAATCCTTTCTGGTTGATATAGAGTAAATATGGCATACGAAAAAACAAAAGAGCAAAATAGGGAAAATATTAGATTTAGCATAGATATAACCAGATTCTCAACACAGATGTTGTTTGGAAAAGTCTGTAAGATCCTTTAAAACATAATATTTCTGCTGGCTTCTGGAGAAGTACTGTTCTTACAGTAATGCTTCTGGAAAGCAGAGGAGTTGGATTTGGGGTTGGGGGAACACTATGGAACCGAAGAAATGTTGAATCACTGGATTTTCAACCCAGTACGTGCATGCAGAATTGAAACAACATCATTCCTCAGCCTCTCAGATTGTGGTAAGAGAGCCAAGGTGATAGAGTAATGTCCTAGTTTCAAAGGGCTTCCGCAGCAAAGTACCACAGGCTGGGTAGCTTAAGATAAAAGAAATGTATTGGCTTTTAGTTCCAGAGATTAGAGGTTGAAGTCAAGATGTCTCAGAGCCAGGCTCCCATTGAAGGGTCTAGGGAAGATCCTTCCCTGCCTTTCCCTAGCTTCTGGGAATTCCAAGGTTGGCATTCTATGGCGTGTGGACATATCACTCAAATAGTTGCCTCTGTCATCACATGGCTTTATCTTTTGTGTGTGTGTCCAGATTTCCCTCTGCTTTCTAGATTCACTACCATAAATACAGTAGTTTCTCAGAAACAAGCAAAAAAAATTATGCTCTAAAGGTTATTTATAGACTTTTACAAACAACGTGTGAATTCAGAATTCTGGTTATCTCTATGCCATAATCTTCAATGAGTGGTAATTGTATCTGGTATCCGTCTCTATATTTGTATCTGAATTATTTCTCACCGTAATGTTCCTTCAGATGAATGATTCATTAGTTGGGACAACCAATTGATTATGTCAGCTGCTAAGAAGATTCCTGCTTCCAAATGAGCCCCCTTAGACCCCAGGGAGCAAATGAAAATGCATACCCTCATAGACTCAGGCTCCTGAAATATTCAGACAGGGGATCCCACACAAGCCACCTGGCTTAACCAGAGTAAGGAGTCTTTGCTGACTCCTGTTCTAGTAGAAACATTTGTCACGTTAACAAATATGGAATTTGGAGCTAGATGGAAATGAGCTCAAACTCTGATTTTACAAAAACACAGACTGTTCTGTGGGTCATCTGGGCTTGAAGAGGCACAACCATGTGTAGAACTGAGTCCCAGTTTTCCTGACACACCAAAGCCTAAAGCAAAATAACCGGGAGTTCTGGGACTCTACTAGGAAACATGCCAGTTCGTCAAGAGAGAGACATCTTGTTCATACAAAACTCCAGAGTAATTGAATAAACCATACGTTCTGGTTTTGCCACCTTTGAGGTATATGAATTCATATATTAGTTCAACTCCCAAAATAATTTTTTCATGTATAAAATGAAAGAAAAAATAGCTTATAATTTGGTTATGAGAAATCAAGAAAACAATTAAAATTTTTATTAAGGTTCTGGCACACAATAGATGCTTAATAAATGTCGGTTCCCACACATCTGATGTAAACATCAAGAGAGCTCACAATGTCATCAGTGATCATTCTATGATGCTAAACTTTGGGACAGGTTTCATGGTATATTTGAATGTATTTTGTTAAATACCCATGTCAGTGATATTCTAAGAAATTTCTGTTAACTTCTTTCAATAATATATATATATATATATATATATATACACACACATATATATATATACACATTATATATATGTATATATATGTATATATTAATATACATATATATACATATATATAATGTGTATATATATATATAATTTGCACACTTATTTTTTCTCCCCTACTCAAATTAGTCACCTATATTTGCACAGGATTTGTGAGTGAGACTTCTGAGATTACCCTTTTCCAACCTAGTCAACCAAATATTTTTCAAATTAACAGAATAAAATGCTGCATAGAATTAAAGTAGGCATTTTCCCCTTTCAATTTTCAAGCCTCCAAAGACTTCATTAACACCTAGTGTGAAACAACTTGGAGGCATAATATCATTTGAAATATGCAAAACCCCTCTAGTTGTTGGCCAAACCTCTCATTTCAGGACACAAGACAAAAGCAGCAAGGCCATAGCAAAGTGCAAGAAAATTCATCTGAAAATTTTAATGAAAGAAACACTAGTTTTTTCAGACACTGTTATCACAAGGCTCTGTAATTTACAAATTACATATAATTTCAAAAAACACCCTATATAAGTGATGATCAATATGGTTAATTTGTTTGTAATTTATAAATAATGACAATGTAATTGCAATAAAGTAGGTTTGGGGTTTTGTTGTTGTTTGTTAAATAAGAGACTAAGTATCTATTGATTCACATTTAAAAGCAGATCATCTACCAGAACTCCTTTTCCAAGTAGAGGGGGCGGGGGGGGGGGGGGCAGAGAAGTGGGAAGAAGAAGAAGAAAAAACTTTTAAAAATGGGGAACATTTAAACATTGATACATTAAAAAAATAAATAAATAAAAATAAACAAACATTGATACACTGTTTGGATAAACAATGCAGCAGATAATAAAAGGATATTGACACAGTAGTGAATGTCGATTTACTTATAATAGCCCTTTCCTAATGATGTCTGTCTTCAACTATCCGTAAGCTGAACTTAGTACCCAATGAGAATGCTACAACATCCTGTATATTAACACAAGTGTGATTATAGAATTTATGTCTCTGGAAGCTTATAGTGTTTCCTGTTTTGTGAAATCAAAGTAAAATCTGCTTTCAGTCGTAAATTTGTTATATTAGGGTCAGGGCAAGTGGAGACTCAGAGCAACAGCTTCTGAGGAGTTAAACATATATTTCTAGCTTTAAAATAACTAATCTAGGCATGTGTGCCTGAGAAACATTGGAAAATGTCATAGTGATATTGATATATCCTCTCTTAACTTAGACTATAATTTTAGTAACCTCCTCAAAATAGTTTCCTTTCCATAATTGGAATTATTTCTGTTTTCTGTCTTGTGTTTTATCTAAATGAATATCAGTCTAGTTTCTTGGTCTTTCATGAAAGCATGCTATATTTTGGGCATGAAAGAAATTACATTAACAAAAATATAGAAGTAGTGTTACTATCAGTACAAATGTACTTTTAAAACTCATTCATTCTTGAGTTCACTTCATAAGTGTTTGGATGTCCAAAGTATCTGAAGAGTATGACAGAATCTCTATTATTAAAAATGTGATACTACCCTTCTTACTGTTTACTTGGAAATCATTTTAAATACAGACAAGTTGCAAGATAATACAAAGAAATTTTGTATACCTTTAGTCAGATTCATCAATTGTTAACATTTGCCTTAACTACGTTTTCATTGTGTATATCTACATGTCTGTATTGTTATACTTTTTTTTTCTTACTGCTTTACTCTTAAATGCTGTGGGGTATATTTCCTAAGAATAAGAACATTCATTCATGACCACTGTATAGTTAAAAATTTCAGGGAGTTTAATACAGATTCACTTTATAGGTTTTGTATTCTACATTTTCCAGTTTGTCACTAATACTCAATTTTAGCGTTTTTTTTCATCCTAAATCCAAAATCACACACTGCCATTGGTTGTCATGCTTCCTATTTCCTTTAATCTGGAACATTTCCTCAGCTCTTTTTTTTTTTTTTTTTTTTTTTAAGACTACAGATCCTCTTTTCTCTTTAATAGTGTGTTTTAATGGGTTTGTAAAAATTTTCTTCATATTTAGATTCAGATTCTGTATTTCATGTCTAAACTCTATATAGAGGATATTGTGCCCTATTCAGGGAGTCTTATTAGGAGGTTCACATTTGTCTGTCTGTCCCTCAATGGTGATACCAATTTGGATCAAAAGATCACAGTACTGCCTCGGTTTTCCACTGTAGAGTTACCATGTTTCCCTTTTTGTCATGTAAGCAATTTGTAGACAAACCCTCTAAAACCATGAAAAATTCTACTCCTTAAAATCCCCCTCAATATTTAATTGGAAAAAAATATTCTTAATGATGAATGCAAAATGATGATTTTATAAATCCTGTAGTTTCTCTACCTTTATTGATCAGCATTCTAATTTAAGAAAGATCCCGCTCTTCTTCTTGCCTTTATTTACTTACTAATTGATTATCAGTATGGATCCATGTGTTTATATTCTTTTCCCAGTAGTTTATAATTCACTACTCCCTGCTTATCTTGTTCTGGACTTGGTGGCGGGAGCACCTTCAAGCTGATGAAAGTGTTCTTTTAACCGGTCGTCATTTCCTTCTGCACAGTTTTACCTCCTGCCCTAATAAATTATGCCAGACTCAACTTACTCTGTTCTATACCATGAATTGGTAAATTCTCTGAGGATTCCTGCTTACTGTTTCGTAGGGAGTGTTACAGAGGTGTGTGGAGTCTACATATGCCCGTAGTCATTGGAATTTCTTTACTTCTTGGTCTTTGCAATAGATAAAACCGCTATTTCTAACATAAATTCCTACTTGTACTTTCAACTGCTATCCACCTTAACATGGTTCTTCCTCCCTTCCCTGCCCCTGCCATATTTATATTTTCCTTCATTCATTGTAAGGATCCTGACTTCAAATCACCTGTAATAATTTGATCTTCGCTTCATCAATACACCTATACTACTACAACAAAGAATTTTTTAAAAGAGTTCAATATCCCACTTCTGGACTAAGGGAATATAGTCACACACTGTGTTCAAAACTTATACTTTGTTTCCACTTTGTTTACCTTTGGTTTGCTTTTTAACCCTTTTGGTGTAATATTCTAGTTTTGACATATAGCTGGGTTCATTTATTTCAGTTTGTGTTCTTTTTTTCTTCCCATTGTTGTTGACTTATTTTTGATTTTTGAATATGTAAAACATCAACATGCCTCTAAGTATCAAAACTATGTAAAAAGTATACTCAGAAAAGTGTAACACTCTCCCCATTCTCTTCTCCCCAGTCATACCTTGCTAATAATAATTTCATAGTTTTCTGGGGCATCTGAGTGGCTCAGTCAGTTGAGTGTCCAACTCTTGATTTTGGCTCAGGTCATGATCCCAGGGTCATGGAATCATGCTGAGGATGGAGCCTGCTTATGGTTCATTCTCTCTCTCTGTCTCCCCCTCTGCTCCTCTCCCCAGCTCATGCTCTCTCTCTCTCTTTAAAATAAATAATAATAATTTTATAGCTTTCTAGTTTATTCTTTTTGTATTTTTTCATATAAGAACAGATATATGCATGCTTTACTATTTACCCTTCTTTCCATATATATACCTATAGAAATAATATAAATATAAAATGTGTATATATATATGCCCTTTGCTCTTTTTCATTGAATAATACATCCTTAGGGGGTATGGTGATCATTTCTCAAGATGATATTGACTAAATTGAATGTGTAAATAATAATATAGGACAATATAAAAAAGAAGTGTGGTATACAGTGGATAAGTTTTGTATTCTCACGTTGACAACAGTAAAGTAACTCCTATCATTCCATCAGGTACACCCTGTGCCAGGCCACATTGAACTACATGCCTCCCTCAACTTCCCACTTTAAAAAAAAAAAGTTAGTTTTAGTTTTGTAAGAGAGAGGACACAGCGTGTGTAAATGAGTGGAGGAGTGGCAGAGGGGGAGAGAGACAATCTTAAACAGGCTCCATGCCCAGTACAAAGCCTAGTGTGGGGCTCAATCCCAAAACCTTGGGATCATGACCTGAGCCAAAATCAAGAGTCAGACACTCAACAACTGAACCACTCAGGAACCCCTAAAAATCTCCTTTTTAATTTGCCTCCTATTATCTGGTAGAAGGATTGTCTTTTCTTCTCTCAAAGGCTACTCTTTAAGATTTTTTTCTTCCATTTTATTCTGGCTTTTGTGTTTTATCTGTAAGGTTCTCTCTGTTGGATTAATTGCCTTATAACAGAAGCATTTCCCACCATATCCCATGTCTTCATTGCCTCCATACTCTTATGTCTCCTCTGGATGTCTCAGCATTTCACCCTCACTCTTCATTGTAAAACTTCTCAAAGGTTTATAGTTCGTTGATATTCCTCACCTTCTTTTCACCTTATAATCCATTTCAGTATTAATTCTTCCCCACAACCCCAAATTTTCTAAAGTCATTCATGATGATAAAATGATGACTCTTCTATTTTTGCCAACAAAGTGTGGTTGAAGAGGCAGAATAATCAGTGTTACTTAAGAAGTGTATTAGAATGTAGCACAGACACAAGGGAAGGGGAAATAGAGCTCTTTTCTTGGTGGACAAACTGTCAATGTATTTGGCAGTTTTAATCTGTCTCTGCCAAGTTAGAAGGAGAGGGATAAAGGAATCATAAGAGCACATTCCTTCTATCGCTCCCAATGTTGAACCCCTGATGTATGCTTATATCCTAAATTGCATGGTCACATCAGTTTGAAAGATTTAGTTTTTTTTTTCTTTCAAGTGGCCACATACATAGCTAAAAATTGAGATTATGTTAATTTAGAAAAAAAAAAAGAGGAGAATAAAAACATGGGACAATCAGCAATCTCTAAGTTCCAAAAATGTCCAAAATGGAAAACTTTAATATTCTTTCCTCACACATTTCAAAATAAGATTTTTTTTTTCCTATCCCAACTCTTCCCATCTCAAAAACTGGCATTGATACTCAATCCTGTTATTCATCTTTGATTATGTCCTTTTTCTTACCTCTCCCAATTCATCCCAAAGTCTTACACCTATCTTATATATTTTAAGTTTATACCATTCCATCTCCATAGCTGCCTTTTTCCCTAAGCCAATGTCATCTATTTTTGGTTCTCGATAATTCTCTCCTGCCTGGTCTCACTGCCTACATATTTGTTCACCAACCATCCATTATCCAAAGAGATGTCAGAGTGATCCTTAAAAAATGGATATCATATTATGTCATTTTTTTACTTACAAGTATAACTGCAGGCAGAATAAAGACCAAAAACCTCTGATATGAGTTTCCTGAGATGTTTCCATTTGCATTCGCTGATTCCATCCCGTATCATTGTCCTTCTTATTGGCCAGACTTCAGTCACTCAGGTCTTTTGTTGTTGTTTAATTACTCTATGGTACAGGACACTTTTCTTGGAGCCTATTATTCTCCAATAAATATTATTCTCTTCTTATTAATCTTGACAAAGTGATTTTTGTTTCTTTTTTGTTTTGTCTCTTTAGCATTCTGCAGGTGGGATATTTTTTACGGTATTTGTATTACATCTCGCAAGACCTGAAATCACCTCATCAGAAAAGGTGGACCAACATCTCTAGAATGGATCACTGTAGAATTACTCTGCATCCCATCAGGCTTTGGATATCCTTTGGACATTGATCTGACCTATAATTATTCCATGCATTTTTTTAATTTACCGTTTATTTCATCTCATCTATAAGGCAGAGTCCTAATCTGTCCTTTTTACTTGATCTAAAACATTTAGCACAGTGCCTAGCATATAGAGAGGCTCAATAAATATTTTCTGAGGGAAAGAAGAAATGATTGAATGGGTGTTTCTCTAAAAGAACTCTCAGATAAGAGAACTATTACATGAACCTCAGTCAGAACTACTTCTGTAGCAGCTGGATATGTGCAAGGTAAGGAAGGAAGATCTCAGTACCCCATAACCCCTTTCTTTAGTCAATTAACTCAAGATTGTCAAAGAGGACCATGAGATTAATATTAACATTGATAATTATAGGTATATTTAATATTACTATTATTTTAACATGAAGCCTGCAGGCATTTTTCAAAACTTATGCCAGATGATAGTATCTCATCCTGTTTTTTTTAAGTTATTTAATAAATGTTGTAATACTTTCCTTCTACAATTATTACCCCTTTCTCTACATTATTCTCTTTATCATCATTATGCTTTTCTTCCTCATTATACATATCTTTTTTGTCATTTCTTGAATTCCTATCATTATAAGAAAAATTTAATATTCTGTTTCAATCCATGAGCCTGTCAAACTTTATTTGAACAGCTTGGGAAAAAAATTTTTTTTCAGTGAAAAATGGTGCTTTTATTATAGCACAAGGACAGGAACCTTGAGAAGAAGGAGCTGCACTGGGACTGTGAGAAGCAACTGATTATATGCCTTTTAGTTAGTGGAGGTTAGGGATAGTGTAAGTCTCTAAGGAATTTGTACATGTTAAATGCAAGGTCTCCAGGACCTTGGAGGGCTAGCTATTGTAAAGATAAGGTTGCGTTTAATCTTTAATAAAACATCAGCAGTAAGGCAGCCATGAAAGAGACACCAAAAGATCTTGAGGAGTTTACGTCCTGAAACACGTCCAGAACTTGATGTCCACATCGCCTTCATTATAGAAATGATAAATTTGCCCTTTGCATGGAAGCTTTCCGAAAGTATGGTTTTGACAGTCTGTGGAAACATAAACTAAGAAATACTTTTTGTTATTATATCTATTGCTACTTGGATTGTCTAGTGGACTCTGCTTTTCAGAACATAACATTTTTATATGAACAGATAATACAGTAAATCAATGCTCTTACAGGGGCGCCTGGGTGGCGCAGTCGGTTAAGCGTCCGACTTCAGCCAGGTCACGATCTCGCGGTCCGTGAGTTCGAGCCCCGCGTCAGGCTCTGGGCTGATGGCTCGGAGCCTGGAGCCTGTTTCCGATTCTGTGTCTCCCTCTCTCTCTGCCCCTCCCCTGTTCATGCTCTGTCTCTCTCTGTCCCAAAAATAAATAAAAAACGTTGAAAAAAAAAATTAAATCAATGCTCTTACATATTTGTTTTAAGAGCCATATATTTAGGAACCATTCTTTAACCCTGACAAATAAATTATTCCCGTGGCTACAATCTGAATTATAGTCTTTCTGAGTAGGACAACAAGCCACTAAGGAAGCACATTTAAAAATTTTTTTTAGAGAGCTAGAAAGTGAGAGTGTGCGTGTGAGTGGGGGAGAAGCAGGGGGGGCACTTTCTCAGTATGCAATTATTTTAAAAAGAAAATTATTTTCACACTTTCTTTCTAAAGTGTGAAAAACTGATAATCCTACAAATGATCTTTAAAAAGATTATAAGATAGGGGATCCTGGGTGCCTCAGTAGATTAATTAAGGGTCTGACTGTTGGTTTTAGCTCAGGTCATGATCCCAAGTCAAGAGCTTGTGTCAGGTTCCACACTGGATGTGAAGCCTGCTTGGGATTCTCTCTCCCTCTGCCCCTCCTCTACTTTCTTTCTGTCTCTCAAGATAAATAAATCAACATTTATATATATATATATATATATATATATATATATATATATATATAAAGCTTTAAGATAGAATTTGTGATAAATTATTGGGATTATATAGAACATAACAACATAAAATGAATTTCAGATGTTGTTGTGAAATGTTTTCAAGAAGGAGTCTTGAAGAAAGATAGGAGATAAGAGACCCACATTTAAAAAAAAAAATGTTTTCCTCTGCAATGAATGAGGAGAAAAAAAAGAAACATTCTTTTGCCTAAGAAGAAAAGTTTAAAAAGAAAAAAACTTAGGCTTGCCTTACAGGTTTTTATGATGTCTTTTAAACCAAATTTATTAGATACTTTATATTCAGATTAAATAGAGTATCAGAGATACTTTATTCAACCCTTCTAGATTGAAATAACCCTATGGCTTGTTTGCCTAAGCAAATTTCACTTTATTCCTGGTTTTTTTTGTTTTTTGTTTTTTTTTTTAATGTTACAAGTTGATTGATGTACCAATTATAGCAAACCTAAACATCATGACAGAAAGAGTTATCAGGGTCTAAGTAAATGTTAACGACTAATGAAGGTATCAAGGCTAACTGGTTAAGGGGTGGTGGTTCTGGGGGCACCTGGGTGGCTCAGTCAGTTGAGCATCCGACTTTGGCTCAGGTCATGATCTCACGGTTTGTGGGGTTGTGCCCCATGTTGGGCTCTGTGCTGTAGCTCAGAGCCGGGAGCCAGCATCGGATTCTGTGTACCCCCCCCATCTCTGCCCCTCCCCCACTCGTCCTCTGTCTCTCTCCGTCTCTCAAGAGTGAATAAAGATTTTTAAAAATTAAAAGAAAATGAAAAAAGAAATGGTGCTTCTAGATGAACTGTGAAAATGGCATTGCAACATTTTCTGGATTGTCTCAATTTTATAAAAAGAAGGAGTGATTTTGAAATATATGTTGCAAGTTATATTATGTTCCCTGATGGTTCTTGATACTTGTTGCCTAAAATGTCCTGTCAAAAATTTAACATGGAAAATGCCACTCTGTGAGGGTGGTATGACATTAAATAACAAAAACATTTATATAGTTCTTACTTCATAAAACTATGACTTTTATAATTAAAGACATGAGACTACAAATCACGTTTTCCCTTCTGAAGAAAACAAATATATTCAGGCTTTCTAGTGTTGCTTCTTTCTGTCTTTAAAGGTGTACAGATGGATGTTACCTGATTTAGACTGTTTGATAGAGAGTAATTTGAAACTCTATAATTCAAGTTAAAGAAATTCACTGAGCAGAATATGGTTTAACAGAAGTCAAATTAGAGAAAATTCAATTCACAAATTGAGTTTTCTTTGACTTCAGCTTCCAGACATAGCTAACAAACATCCAATCCTGACAGTTCAGAATAAGGGGTTTTCTTACCAACAGTCCTGCTTTACCATGCTTTGAAATATATGTATTATATATATTTTATGTTATATATATTATATATGTAATATATACACACATAAACTCACATATGTATATATATACACACATAAATACACACACATATATAACATATATTTATATGTATATTTAAAAATACACATATATATATATTTTTTAATTTTTTTTTCAATGTTTTTTATTTATTTTTGGGACAGAGAGAGACAGAGCATGAACAGGGGAGGGGCAGAGAGAGAGGGAGACACAGAATCGGAAACAGGCTCCAGGCTCCGAGCCATCACCCCAGAGCCTGACGCGGGGCTCGAACTCACAGACCACGAGATCGTGACCTGGCTGAAGTCAGACGCTTAACCGATTGCGCCACCCAGGCGCCCCAAAAATACATATATTTTTAAAAGGAGGTAAATACCATGCTCTATCATCAAAATTTCCTATTCTATATGAAGTCAAATACTTTCTTTTTGAGGAGAATTAACACCTTTTTGTGGAGTCATTTCAAGCTATTTATCAGTTTTGGTTATAGATGTACCTTTAATTACATCATAGTAATGATAGACAATCTCAGCTCTACAAAACTTGATCAGGTGTTTGATCAAAACCTGATATTACTTTGTTAATTAATTTCCTGCAATAAGTTTACAAATGGGATGTTTTTCCATGACATGCTAACTTTACCTAATAGGCCATCTTTCCATCAAAATTGTACAACTATTAGCAAATTTTGCCATAATCCCAAAGTTTCTGCTGTTAAAATATTTAATTTAACCATAAATATTATTGACTACATACTCTAATTCTGAAGTGAAAAAATTCAGATTCTATCCCTAAATAATAAGTAGAATGGTTTGAAATCTTCATAACCAATTATCATTAAATGAGAATTAAATGATAGAGATTATGATTCTACAATTAAAATACTTTAATTGATATTTTAACTCATGGAATGAATGTTCCTGTATACTTGAGAGAGAAAAGGTGAATGAAAATTAGTGACAGACGATCCCCTCCCCCCCCCCCCCTCCAATCATGGAAGTGAAATTGACCAGGGTATCTGTCCTGAGCATCTTCTCATTTTTCAATATTATATATATACAACATACTTTTATAAAACTAAAGCCAGGAGTGTGGATTTTTTTGTGCTAGTCTCATGCCTCAATTTTCTATGCTCTAACATTTCATGTCAAAAGTGAAACATTCTAAAGAAAATTGAAGGCTGCCAGAAATAGTTTCTGATTGCCTATTCCAGATAATAGTTACTGTGAGATAGATTGAGAAGAAAAATCTTTAGTTTCAATATAAACATGCATGCCAACATTGAACTGTACATACAGAAAATTATGCTTCTTATTTCTTTGAGAAATGGCCTAGAGTACATATAAGGTTAAATGCAGAATACAGCTTTAATGAAATGTCAGCATTAACATTATTGTTTATCATGGAGCTACCTTAGGAAATATACCATATAATCTCCTTAGTTGTAATAAAATTTTTAAAAATCTGTATAACTATATTACCCTTAATAAGCAAGAATGTTTAGATTGAGAATCTTACATACAGGCAAATTTCTTTAAGAAAAATGTAGGACTTCCAAGGGCACCTGGGTGGCTCAGTCAGTTAAGCATCTGGCTCAGATCATGATCTCACCATTTGTGAGGTCAAGCCCCATGCTGGGCTCTACTCTGACAGCGTGGAGCCTGCTTGGGATTCTCTCTCTCCTTCTTTCTCTGCCCCTACCCTGCTCATGCTTGCTTTCTCCCTCCCTCCCTCTCTTTCTCTCCCTCTCTCCCTTTCTCAATAAACAAACGAACATTAAAAGAAGAAGAAAAAATGCAGGGCTTCCAGCTTCTGATCTAGCATGTAAGGAGCTTGGAAGTTGCCACTCCATCATAACAAGTTAAATACTAACCACACTGCAAAATCAACAACTATTCTTAGATCCATCAGAAAAGTGAGATTATAGAGCAAATTATTGCTCCAAAATGTAGAGAAATGTTAAATACAGAGAATGAGAATTTACCAGAATAAATGTCTATGAGCAGAAATCAATGCGGGAACTAGTACCACAGAAGGAAAACCTGAACTATAATTGACAAAAACCTGAAGGCTTGGTGTATACAAGTCTAAGGATTGGAAACTCTAGGGGAACCCAGTTTTAATAGGGGCCCTACAGGAGAGGGGGCTCCCAGGATTTGGGGGGGTGTTGCCTCCAGGAACTCTACAATTTTCTTACAATGAATATTGGAACAAAATTCTCTTGTGCTTCCAGTGGGGTGAAGGGGAAAATTAGTAATTTTGATATATGTCAGAGCATTCTGTTTTTACCAAGGCCAACCCTTAAGGAAAACTATTTTTACCAAAGTTTAACCTACTTAGGGGCAAGGAAATATTCAACTTCAGCCAGCTCTAATCTTTCATGTGGGGGAAGGAAAATACACAACTTCAGTTCATTCTAGACTTTCACAAAAGGGAAGAGAAATAGCCAATTCTAGTCCCCTGTAGTCACAGTGTCCCATCGAAAGTGCGTGAATGTTATGGGGGGAAGTTCATCACATCCGTGAAGTTCAGAGTTCAGGGCCACAGGTTCAGCAAAAGATTGAGATCTCATTATAGGACTACAGAACACTTCCTTTCTCCCCACACCTCGACACATTACTAAAGATCTATTTACTTCATTACTCTTTCCCAGAGTAAGAGTATCTTACTCATGTTACTCATGTCCATCTTTCAACAAAAAACCACAAGGCATACACTAAGTTTGAAGAGAATTAACAAACACTGGAACTAGAATTGATACAGCAGGGATGTTAGAATTATCAGGCTAGATTTTTTTTTAACTATGGTTATTATACCAAGGGCTCTAATGAAAAAAGTAGGCAACATGCAAAAACAGATGTTGATAATGTAAGAGAAATGGAAATTCAAAAAAAAAAATAAATAAATAAAAATTCTAGAGATCAAAAACTTTGTAACATCAATAAAAAATGCCTTTGGTGAGTTTATTAGTAGATTGGCCTTCACTGAAGAAAGAATTTCAGAACTTGAGAAAATGACAATAGAAACTTCCATAGCTAAAAACCAAAAAAAAAAAAAAAAAAATTGATGAAAACAGAATATCCAAGAACTGTGGTAATACAAAAGTTGTAACATACAGTTAATAGGAATACCTAAAGAGGAAAGAAAGAAAAAGGAATAGAAGTAATATCTGAAGAAATAATAACTGGGAATTTCCCCAAATTAGTATCAAACACCAAACCACATGGTCAGGAAGCTGAGAACATAGAACAAAATAAATGCACACACACACACACACACACACACACACACACACAGATTTAGACATGACATATCCAACCTGCAGAAAATCCAAAATAAAAAAAAATTTTTGAAACAAACAGGGAGTGGGTGGTGGGTGGAGAAATGTTGCCTATAAAGGAGCAAAGATAAGAATTACATCAGATTATAGGGAATGGGCTAATATGATTAAGGAGGTTGAGAAGTCAGAAGATCATTGGCAAACTAGAGACCCAGGACAGCTGATGGTATATATTTCCAAGTATGAGTCTGAGTTCAAGACAGAGGAACAAAGTCTTAGTTTGAAGATAGTAAGGCACAGAAAGAAAGCAAATTCTCCCTTAGTCAGCATTTTTGTTCTGTTTATGCCTACAACAGTTGTATGAGGCTCATCTATATTGCGGAGGGAGATCTACTTTACTAAGTCTACTGATTCACATGTTAACCTCTTCTAGAAACACTCTCATAGACATACCCAGAATAATGTTTAACCAAATATCTGGGCATCCTGTGGTCTAGTCAAGTTACATATAAAATTAACCAGTACAAGTCAACCCTTGTCAACTCAGCACCTATATGCATACCCTTAAACAATAATCTCAAATAAAGATAACAGGGTCATAATTTCACCTAACATAGTACAGCTATCACACATACAACTGAAAACACACTAATCCCTTCCCCAGAAGAGGAGGTCTTTGAGTGACATTTACCTTCTATGTGATATCCCATAATTAAAATATTATGATATAAAATTAATAATACTTAAATGCTATGATTTAAAGTCAATATATATTATGAGACATGATAAAGGAATGAGAGAAGAAAGCAAAGATATATGTATGTGTACATATATATATACATATACATATACACACACACACACTCATATTCATAACAAAAGAAAGAGAAAATGCTCATGAGAATCACAATTTTTAATTCTGTACCTGGTTACATGGTCAACCTAGTGTTTATAACTACCTTCCTCCAGCAACCAGTGTATTCCATTTGTATTTAACAAGCAACTCAGCTGGTTCTTCTTGGGGTTTGTTTGTTTGTTTGTTTGTTTGTTAACCTGGTAGAATGATCTAAACCTTTATTCTTGGAGGCTCTGGGTCATTAGTAATCCTTCCTGGATAAGATAATTGTAGTTTTCCATTGACTTTAATCACAGAGCATGGTGATACTAACAGATGTCCTATGGGATCTTCCACATTCCAGACATACTCTATTTTGAGAAATAGGTAGTCCAATTTCTCCCTTGTAATCAGGATCAATCACTGCAAGCCAGAACAGTAATTCCCTTCCTTGCCTGTTGATTCCATGGCTTGAGGAGTCCAAAGTGGCCATCAGTGGTCTTAACGTCCAGTTCAGTGCAATCATTGCTGTGTTTCCTGGTGGAAGCATTCCTCCATTTGGAATGAAGACTTCTAGGCTAGCAGCACATAAAGTCACAGGTCCAGGAAGCAAAATTCTGCTAGTGGCTAACTAGGGGTGATAATAATTTAGTCCCATTTCCATGACTTGATTCTTAGACCAGTGGATCCTGGATATAGGAAAAACAAGATTATATATTGGATGCTGATTCAGAACATATGCAGTCTTTTGGGGGAACCTTGCCCAAGATTTACAAAGTATTACCACCTAACTGATGTTGTACTGTGTTTTCAAAAGAGCATTACACAGTTCTATCAAGCCAGCTTTTTCCGGATGGTGGGGAGCATAAGACCAGTAAGTTCCATGAGCATCAACCCACTGCCACACTTCTTTTGCTGTAAAGTGAGTTTCTTGATCAGAAGTAATGTGTGTAGAATACTTTAACAGTGAACATGACATTCTATAAATCCACAGAAGATAGTTTTGGCAAACACACTGAGTACAGGGAAGGCAAATTCATACCCAGATTGTGTCTATTTCAGTAAGAACAAAAGGCTCTTTCCTCTGTGATGGAAGGGGTCCAGTATAATCAACATACCACCAGGGAGCTGATTGATCACCTTTGGGGATGGTTCCATATTGGAAACTCGGTGTTCATTTCTGTTGCTGGCTGACTGGGTACTCAACAACAGCTACATTCAGGTCACCCTCAGTGAGTAATAGTCCATGTTGCCAAGCCCGTGCATAACTTTTATCTCTGAAACCATTGCCACTTTGTTTTCGAGTCCATTGGGTAACTACAAGGGTGGTTAGAAAGAGAGCTTGACTAGTATCCACAGAATGAGTTATTCTATCCCCTTGATTATTAAAAACTCCTTTGCAAAGGTCACCATTTGATGAACATTCAGATGGATGCAGCTATCTCTATGGGTTTTTGCTTATACAGAGATGTCTATCCATCTATCTCTTCCCCAAATTTCATGGTCACCAATTTTCCATTCAAATTCCTTCCAAGTCTCTGACTATCCAGCAAACAATTGGGTACAGCCCATTATTCAGTATATAATTGCCCATCTACCCAATTGTCTTTCCAAGTAAAGTGAGAAAGCAGGTACACTGCTTCAAAATTCAGCTTAGTGAGCAGGAAAAGACCTCTCTGACCTCAGCCATAGCAATCTCTTACTCGACACATCCCCAAAGGCAAGGGAATTAAAAGCAAAAATGACTTAATGGGACCTTATGAAGATAAAAAGCTTCTGCACAGCAAAGGAAACAACCAACAAAACTAAAAGGCAACCAACGGAATGGGAAAAGATATTTGCAAATGACATATCGGACAAAGGGCTAGTATCCAAAATCTATAAAGAGCTCACCAAACTCCACACCCGAAAAACAAATAACCCAGTGAAGAAATGGGCAGAAAACATGAATAGACACTTCTCTAAAGAAGACATCTGGATGGCCAACAGGCACATGAAAAGATGCTCAACGTCACTCCTCATCAGGGAAATACAAATCAAAACCACACTCAGATATCACCTCACGCCAGTCAGAGTGGCCAAAATGAACAAATCAGGAGACTATAGATGCTGGCAAGGATGTGGAGAAACAGGAACCCTCTTGCACTGTTGGTGGGAATGCAAATTGGTGCAGCCACTCTGGAAAGCAGTGTGGAGGTTCTGCAGAAAATTAAAAATAGACCTACCCTATGACCCAACAATAGCACTGCTAGGAATTTACCCAAGGGATACAGGAGTACTGATGCATAGGGGCACTTGTGCCCCAATGTTTATAGCAGTACTCTCAACAATAGCCAAATTATGGAAAGAGCCTAAATGTCCATCAACTGATGAATGGATAAAGAAATTGTGGTTTATATACACAATGGAGTACTACATGGCAATGAGAAAGAATGAAATATGGCCCTTTGTAGCAACGTGGATGGAACTGGAGAGTGTGATGCTAAGTGAAATAAGCCATACAGAGAAAGACAGATACCATATAGTTTCACTCTTATGTGGATCCTGAGAAACTCAACAGAAACCCATGGAGGAGGGGAAGGAAAAAAAAAAAAAAAGAGGTTAGAGTGGGAGAGAGCCAAAGCATAAGAGACTCTTAAAAACTGAGAACAAACTGAGGGTTGATGGGGGGTGGAAGGGAAGGGAGGGTGGGTGATGGATATTGAGGAGGGCACCTTTTGGGATGAGCACTGGGTGTTGTATGGAAACCAATTTGACAATAAATTTAATATATCAAAAAAAATTCAGCTTAGTGAGAGGATTGCCCTTTACCAATGTCCTTCCAGGAATATTCCAGAAAAGGACTATAGTGTTACAGCTACCTACTCTCAGGTACTACCTGCATATCATGCAGAACCATCTATAAACCAGACCTGACTCTCCTCTTTTGTCTGTCAGTCGATCATCGGGAACTCCCCAGTAAAGCTCCAGGTTCAGGCTCAAAGAGAGAAGATACTGTAGCAGGAGTGGGGACCACGGGCATCTATGCCACCTCTTCACATAACTTACTTATGCCTTCAGGACACGCACAGCCTGATCATGTACATACGACTTCCATTTGTTGATGGAATGTAGCTGTGACAACACAACTTAATGTAGCTTGGTGGATAAGCTAACACCTAGATCTGCTGGGCATTCTGGATCACACAGTAACTTGGTGAGTCATGGTAAGGTACTTATTCTCTAATAAGTTCAGTAGCAAGCCAAGAGCTGTTTCTCTAAAGGGAGAAACACAGGGATGGCAGGACTTTGCTCTGAAATCCTAAGGGCCTGCACAGCAATTCACATATGGGGCTTACCAAAGGCTCTAAACAGAATCCTTATCTGACATGAATACTTCAAGAACCACTGGATATGCTGGATCATATGGACTAAGTGTCAGAGCTGCTTGCGTAGCAGTCTGAATCCATTGCAGAGCCTTCTTTTATTCTGAGCCCTACACAAAACAAGCAACTTTTTGGGTGTCTTGATAAAAAGGTTGGAGTAACACACTCAGAGGAAGAACATGTAGCCTCCAGAAACCAAACAGGCCCACAAACATTGAGATTCTCTCTCTCTCTCTCTCTCTCTCTCTCTCTCTTTTTGGATGAGGGTCTAAATGCAACAACTTGCCCTTTACCTTAGAAGGGTTATATTGACATCTCCCACACCACTAGATCCTTAGAAACTTAACTAAGATTGAAGGCCCCTGAATATAGGTGGGATTTATATCTCTCTATATGCAAATGTTTCACCAATAAGTCTAGAGTAGTTGCTACTTCATTTTATTAGGTGTAATAAGCATAATGTCATCAATTCAACAAACCAATGCCTTAGGGAAAAGGCAATCAAGATCCTTATGAACTAAATTACAATATTACAATACAGGGTTGGAGAGTTGATATATCCCTGAAGTAGGATAATAAAAGTGAATTTCTGGCCTTTCCAGCTGAAAGCAAACTGATTCTCTGAGCCTTATTTACAGTGATTAAAAAAATCCACACATTTTGGGGGTCATGGCACTTGGGAGCATCCCATTGGACAAGATTTTCACTATTAGATCATACTTATGAGGGCACCTGGGTGGCTTAGTCAGTTAAGCATCAGACTTTGGCTCAGGTCAGATCTCACACATTTGAGTTCGAGCCCTGCATCAAGCTCTGTGCTGACAGCTCAGAGCCTGGAGCCTACTTTGATTTCTGTGTCTCCCTCTCTCTCTGCCCTTCTGCCACTCACATTCTGTCTCTCTCCCTCTCCCTCTCTCAAAAATAAGTAAACATTAAAAAAAATTAACAAATATCATACTTATGAAAACACTTAGAACCTGTCCCTGAAGGGGAAAAAAAAAGAAGTATAACAGAGAAGTTCCTTCCTTTTGAGGAAATAAGTGTGATCTACCAAAAAGATTATAGATTTGTCCTCTTTCCAGGACATCTCTTCCTCCTCCACCCAAACTTTTAGAGAACACCATTCAAGAATATTAATTTCAATTAAACAAATAATAATGAGAAGCAACTATGTGCTAGATCACTCTTGAAGCCACGTGGAGAGTGAATTTTCAGGGGCCGGGGTGGGCTAGACATAAAGGAGTTAATTGGTAAATAATAATCTAGGTGATATGTGATGAGGGTATGATACAAGAAAGATACAATGGGAACAGAGAGACTAACGTATCATGGCAATTTTTGATTGAGTAATGAAGGCAGAAGCTACATTGCCATGGACTGAGAATTATTTTTTTCAAAAACTAAACCACAAGAGAGGCTGTGAGCAACTGAAGTTTGAAAGACGTTCCTTTACGATACGTTCACACTATATAGTTAGAAGTTGGCAGAAATCTTATAATTCCATTCCAGAGGTCTTTCCATTGCATTGCCTGCCTTGGCCTTGGTCTCGGCCTCAGCCTCAGCCTCTGCCTATACAAGGAAAATATTTTCTTTGAAAGAGGAAAATAAAATGAATTATGGAATGATTTCTTTTACAGCCAAATACTTCTGTGATCAGAGGCTGTAAGTAAGAAAGCTACTTAATATGGTGTTTTCACTCTCAGACAGAAGTTTTCAGTTAATCATATGTTGGTCTTCTTGATGGCTATTAGATATGTGCTTCTAAATTCCTGTTCATTTCTTGACCAGATCATCTGAAGGTTATCTTTTTATTATCACCCATGTAAATAATTCCCTTCCTATATTCAGGTTCTGTGTTAACCAACCCTTAGGCAGGCTGCCATTGGCTCTAATAGTGGAAAAAAGTACTCATGGTGTTTTGTTTTGTTATTCTTACATTTTTCCTTACAGCATTTCTTATTCTTTCAATTAGCAATTTTTTAATGGCCTATGTGATAATTATTCTGGCTTTTCAAAAATATTCTGGTATTCTTCCCTATGTGTGGTAGAATTGCAGTCCCATGAGCATTTTAAAGTTTAGGTAGGGCCATGTGACTTGCTGTTGCTAATTAAATGTGAGCAAAGTGATTCATCTCATTTCCAGGAAGCCTCTAAGAACCACACAGCAAGTTCCCATGTTCTCCTTCCTGCCACAATGAAAACTGAAGCATGGGCAAAGATAGAACCTAATTCTGCCCAGGTCCTTAAGTGAGACCTGCATTGGATTTGTGGTCTGAGTAAGCAATAAACCTGAGACTCCGGGGCCATTTGTTACTAAAGATACTGAAGTCTGTTCTTTGAGGAATGGTGCTCACGTACACAGAAACCTAAAATGTATGACATTGCTTCTAGTGGTCTACTAGTGAGAAATAGAAAAAAAATACACATATTGGAAAGTAAAAAACAGAATACAGATGTTTTGAAATAATTAAAGATTTGATAAAACTGCCTCCTGTTGTAACTGAGAAAGAAGAGGCAAGACATAACAAGCTGGTAGCTCTAAGAGAGGTCTGAACACAGAATATCTGCATTTCACAATACATTTCAAGAGAAGCTTAGTAAAGATTTGACCAGCTTGAGAAGGAATTAAAGTAATAGAGACAGTACATAAAATTAGGGCCTTTCAAGGTTGAAAAAGGCAACTGTTTCTCATCTCAATACAGATGAGAAGAATATTGACCAACAAAGGCCTATTAAAATTCAGCATTGCAGCAGAATGAAATAAAAGAAAAAAACCAGTATACTTACTGGTAGATCTTCTGATTTGGTTATGGTATCCCTGAAAAAGAATGCAGAATGTGATCTTCAAAAAATACTTTCGACTGGAAAAGAAAAACTGTTCTAGAAAAATTGACAAAATATTTAGCTTTTCCTGTGAAAAGTGTGAGGCTCAAGTTTTCCATCTCTAATTCTAAAGAGAGAAGGTAGGGTCCATAAAGCAAAAAGACATCACAAATTAAGAATAATGTCAAGAAAAGAAGGCTGTTTAGAAAAAAAATCACAAGTATGGGTTTTGACATATGGAGGTCACTGAAATTAACTAGATGAGAATAATGAAAAACTTTTTTTGAGAGAGAGTTGTTTTTCCGAAAGAAAGAGCAGCCTAGACAAAAAAAAAAAAAAAAAAAAAAAGACTGTTTTGTTTACAAGTTAAAATAAGCTGTGGGACCACATCCAGCTGTAGGCAGGGAGGGGGCTGAGAAGTAGCTCAGGGCCCATGGTGAGCATGCTCTTCAATCCCTAGCTGCGTTATAACCAGGAAATGAGTTTCCTAGAAGGTAGAGCAAAGAGCTGGAGAGAATATAGGACACAGAGAGTACTTCCCTGGTACTGAAGTGACTCAGGGTCAACTCAAACTATTTTCCAACCAGAGGGTGGTGTCCTTCAAAATGTCCATCCCTCAGCCTATGAAAACTGCTACTGTCACAGCCTGCTGTGTGTCTTTCTTTTTCCCCCCTCTGAATGGGAATGTTTACATCGGTTGTGTCTTCTTTTATCATATGGGTCTATCAAGTACAATATTTATTAGGCTATTAAATCTGCCAGCTCCATGCCTCTACCTGAACAGTTAATATCAACAAAACAACAACAACGAAAAGAAACAGATTTGCTGTTTAAGTCAGATGCTTAACTGACAGAGCCACCCCAGGTGCCCCTCAACTCACTTTAAACATTGTATCTTCCAGCCCCTTGAGCTAGTGAGAAAACAGACACAAAAGGAAGGAACTGCTCTATCTTCCTCTCACAAAATCTAACTGAAACCACGTTTTTCTCACACTCTCCTCCCTCCAGTCTGTTATGACTGATGAATTGTCCTTCCTTCTGTCAAAACCCTATACCCCACTATGCACATGCCTCCTCTCTGTCCTGCATCAGAAATTTCTCTCCTTCTATTGAATCACTCTTATAAGCTTTGAAATACCCATAAAACCTCTAGTATTTCCCTTCTACCCATTTTTCAATTACTAGTGATAGTAAACATTCGGGAGAGTAGTCTGTAATTTCTCTACTTCTATGTTTCACATGCTCGCCTCCACCCAGTCCATACAGGTCTTCATTTATTGACTCTGCAGAGACTACTCATGTCAAGGTATCTAAGGACCATTGTGGGGGGTAAGCTTAGGAATCCCCTGGGCTTACACCAATGGGTTAACAAGGCATAAATAAATACAAAGCCATAAAATGCTCACATCTAGTTTGGGTAAACTAGATAGGCACTCCAAGAAGAGGGGGGTGCAAAGACACCCTGAGAATAGGGAGGCACAAAGGTGTCAGGAATAGGAAGGTGCAAAGTCACCCCAAAATATAGGGGGGGGCACAGAGCCCCCATAATAGAGAGGGAGAGGCAAAGGCCTGAAATAGAAATGGCACAAAGGTGCCCAATACATAGGAATATGAAATAAACAAGATTAGATGTTCAGGGTGGAAGCACCCCCAATTTAGTACTATGGCAGAAAATCTGTTTTCACAGGAGGATAGGGCCAGGTTAGGTAAATTGGTGAATTGGACTATAGACTGCTATGCTGTAGGCAAAGCAGCCCAGAGCAGAGATGGCTAACAAATGAAAAGGTGTCTTGTTAACCCTGAGGTTATTCCCCCTATCTGTCTCATCCCCTAGCCTAACAAAGATAAACAGGCACAGCACCTCCTGTCTGCTATTAACAACCATCTACCCATCTGCCCGGTGCCTGGATTTTGTTTTATATTGACCCAAACCCCAAACACTGTGTATCTTCAAAACCCCCTTTTCCCCCTCATGTCCCCAAGTTACTGTTCATAGTTTCTTTGTCTCTTTGTACACTCCCATCACATTTGCAAGCCTTCTGATCTGAATAAATGTGGGGCAAGGACCCTTATTTTGGGCTCTTGTCTTTTTCCCGGACATTAGTCATCTCTCACTTTAATCCTGCATCCACTCTTTTGCTGGCTAAAAGAGAACTTTAGACTTAGAGTCTACAACAGACCATCGTGGCGAAAAGTCTAGTGGTCACTTTTTTTTCTTTTTCTTAGTTGAAAGCTCAGTATCACTTGACCCAGCTTGCCATTAGTTCTTCCTTACAACTTTTCTTTCTTGGCCTCTGTTACATCACACCTCTCAGACTTCCACCTACCTCATGGCACTGCTCCTTTCTCCTGCTCAGTTCTGCTTCTTTTTGATCACTAAGTGGCAGAGAACCTCTGTCTTACACCTCCTCTTGTCTGTTTTCATTCTCTTGCTAGATGATTTTGTCCAATCCCATAGCTTTAAATAACATTAATATGCTGAGAGCTCCCAAATATATACCTCTGAACCCAGACCCTGCCTATCATCTCCAGACCACTACGTTCAACTACCTGTTTAATTTTTCTATGCGTATTTTTAGTAAGTATTGGAAACTTCAGTTCTACCAACTAAAACCTCATTTTCTTTCCCAACCAGACCTGCTCTACACTGAGCTTTCCTGACTCAGTAAATAGTACCACCATCCATGTAGTGCTTATGTTGGGAAAATGAGTAGTTTTTTTTTTTAATTTTTTTTAATTTTTTTTTATTTATTTTTGAGACAAAGAGAGACAGAGCACGAGCAGGGGAGGGGCAGAGAGAGAGGGAGACACAGAATCTGAGGCAGGCTCCAGGCTCTGAGTTGTTGGCACAGAGCCCAACGCGGGGCTCGAACTCACGAGTTATGAGATCCTGACCTGAGCTGAAGCTGGACACCCAACCGACTGAGCCACCCAGGTGCCCCAGTAAAGTTTTATACCATAAGATGGCCAATGGGACTAAAACAAGCTCTAGTTTCTAGCTTAGAGACTCCTCTTCCGGGTTCTTCCTGCCCTGTTTGCCACGTGCATGAAAGTCGCCACAAATGCGGAAGATGACGCTATAAATTACCCTTCCCCCCTGCATTCAGGGCTCAGATCTTGGAGAAATTGTATCCTCTGAGCCCACCGGTGTTAAATAAATGTCTGATCCACCAAGATCTCTGAGTGCAGCTTGGTTTTTCCGCCAGCGTTCCAGCCTGGTTCTGTAACATATTTGGTTCTCTGACTGGGAAACCCAAGTACACTGGCCGATTGTTGCCACCGGTTTGGGAGAACGGCGAGGTGATGGCAGAACAAGGAATTGCAAGGGAGAAGTCATGCCCTGCCTGACTTTCTGCAGTCTCCGCTTGGTTGCTTCAGGCTGGCCCTGCTCCGTTGTTCCCGCTGGACTGGAGGAGACTTGGCAGGTGAGGACCTGGACCTGATGTCAGAACCGGAAAGGCTTGGGCCCAATCTAGTCAGGCCCACTTGCAAGTGTGGAAGGGGGACCTGATCACTCCATGGAGACCTCAGGTCTCACAGGTAGGAATTCTGTGGGAGAGAATGTAATAACCTCTTTTGTGTACATGAGTGTGAATGTGTGACTTGGTCTAGCTTGCCTGCTGAGTTCCATTCTATGGCTCCACGGGTGGGCACCCTTAAGGTTCCCAAAAGCCCACAGAGTCTGAGTGGCCCGTCTACGATTCCATGGTGAATGGCATGTAGTCTATGGCGGCATCAGAATAGTTTCCATTCGTAAGTCACAAAGCTGAGACCACTACGGCTAAGTGTCACCTAAGTTCCTTCGGGATACAGCCAGATGGGCATCTGACTGGTCTCATTAGAGGGGACACCCCTATCCCTCTGTCTATCTTTGTAACTCTGCCTCACGGGAACATTATGGGGTCAGGACTAAGCAAAGCAGGGGTTTTTGGGAGACCAAGGAATTAAGATAACCCCTGGCAAGTTAAGGACCCTATGTGAGTTAGAATGGCTCACTTTTGGTATAGGAAGGCCCTCTGAGGGAACCTTAGATGTCCCAATGGTCCATTGCATCTGGTGTGTTGTCACCGGAGACCAGATCACCCTAATCAGTTCCCGTATATCATTTCCTGGTTAGAGAGTGACCAAACCCTTCCCCCTTGGGCACATTTTACCTGCAACAAACAGGGACAGGCTAGGGTCTTAGTTGCCTCAACAAAGCGCCCCAAGAAAGGTCAATAAAAGTCCTGACCTCCACAAATTCTCACCAGTGTTCCAGAGGACCATGTGAAACCCCCAGTTCCTGATACTCCTCCATCTTTGGGGTCCCCACCACCTCCAGACTCGGCAGATCCTCTCCCCCCTGGACCATCAGCCAGATTGTGCCCTCGGCCAGGGGCAGACACTCTTCAGATGCCAGTCCAAGAGCCAAGAGGCTCTTCTCCGGGGGGGATTAGAGCAGGGGCTGAGAAGCCCATGGATATGCCCAGCAGCAAGGGGATTCCCCTGGGGATTATTATGAGAGGCTATGTGAGGCTTACACCCTCTGCTCCAGAGGCCCAAGAAAGCTATGACAAAAGGATGGGGATGGTCTAACCACCAAAAGGGGGTGGGGGTCCAGAACCTCCTTAGCAAGGGGTCAGTGAGCCTACTGCAAGGTGAAAGGACACTAACAGAATAAATGCCCCAACCAGGGAAAGTCCCAGAAACCCAGTCAATATCAGGAGGAACCTCAAGAAGGGGACCTTATTGGTCTGGTGGAGATAGAATCAGACTGAAGGGGACACTGACTCTCTCTCCCTGTTCCTCTGCCTAATATGTGAGGGATTCTCCCTCATTTCCCAGGTTAACAGCTATAATTGGAGCAAACTGTGTTTAGTCTACCTTGGGATGGGGACTTTAAGGAATGTTCCCAAGCAGTTGCTGAACCTCCATTTGTTTCGGGAAAATTCCCAGTCTTCTCTGGCCTGATGTGGACTCCATATTTCCACTTGGTGGAAAAAAACATGACATCTGCTCCTCTGAGTTAAGGTTTTGAATTGGGTTTTCCTTCTCTGCCTTCTACTGGCACCTTGCTTCTTCTGCCTTCCCCTCCCCCTGCTGTTTCTGCACCAACTTGGGTGTGGTCTACATAACTGGTTCCTATACCCTCCTCAGTGCCTCAAGCACCATCAGCTCCTCCATCCTCAAGGTCAAGAAGCAAAGTGCACCCCTTTGGACATCTAGGTCTTTTCCAAATAGAATGAATTGCTAAAGCTTGGATTACTGAAACATAGGTTTGTGTTTTTAACTTATTGCAGAGAAATTAAGGCTATTTGAACCTATTGGAAAACATGCTTTGTGATTAATTGATTCATGAATTCACCATCTAAAAAATTCTGGTGTAAACACCTCTCAGTTGGTTACTAAGCCCTCAGTTGGAGACTAAGGTTTCCTAAGAGTTAAAATTCTGCTAAGTGTACTTAAGACTGATGGAAATAAGGAAAGCAACCCTGAATGTAGGAAAGTAGGAGGTATGTAAGAAAGATATAAGGAATGGAAATACATTTTTTGTTGAGGGTAGAAGAAAGTAATTTTCTCCTAAATGAGACTGGTTGTTTGGAGAAAAATGGCTTTGGGACAAAGTTTGAAGGCAAAGGAAAGTTGTAGAATGTTCGTGAAGGGAAATCTTTGGAAAGGAATTTTGTGTGTGCTCAGGATGGACTAAGGTTGAGATGAATGGGATTTTAAAAGTACACTGGTATAAGGTTGAAATTCCGTTTTTCTCTCTGCTCAAATGACAAAGTTTTCTTGGACTGTTGATCTGCTCTTGATAAGACAATGCAAACAAAGGTTTGTCTTACAGGAAAACCAAAGTTTTAGGTTTCATCTTTACCAGGTCTTTGATTACTTAGTTAAAACTTCTCAATATTAAAAGAGCTAGGTTTTTCTAACAACTATATAACGCTATACATTCACCTTTAGGATCTTTTATTGCCACCTTGGTTGAGTAAATAAAGTTTTAAGATTTATAATGATCTGTAATCCTATTTAGGATGTACTTATAACTTTTTAAGGTTTTAACAAACTTCCCAGGATTTAAATGGTAAATGAAGTCTTTTTGACCAATTAGGCCCTTTTATTTGGGATGCTAAGTTACTTGGAAAAACACTGTTATATGATGGTAAACCTTAGGTTGTATTGCACAGGTAAACGCTGTAACTGCCCAAATATATATGCAATTCCTAAAGTTTTAGGTATAAGGTCATCACTTAATATTCTTGAAGTGTTATGTGTCACAGAAATAAGTGAATTTCTTTGTCAACTGCATCATAATGAACTCTCATCAGATCTTTAACAATGTCTATTTCTGAGATTTTGTCATTTATAATTGTTCTTATTCTGTCACAAAACGTGTTTCTTCTTCAAGGAGATTTATAAAAAGCACTTTGGTGACAAATACAGGTATTCTACATCTTTAAGATTAATACTAAAATGGGTAAGAATGTCCACAACTAAAAAGCTGCATTCACATTGAACAAAAATTAGGAACATGGGATTAAATGAACTGAGGAAGATTATAGTTTTGTGACTCTTGTTGGAAATATTGCTGGTTCCTAATGTTTGCTCAGATTAAGGAAACTTTCGCTTAAGATATCTATGATATACAGAAATGTCATAAAATATTCATTTGTAAACTGAAGCATTTATCTTTTGTCTCCACCTAAACCCTCTGAAGTTCAAAAACTCTCAGTGAGTATTCTTTAATCTTTCATTGAAATTACAGTTGTCTGCATAAGTTCCATAAGAATCTGTTCATCTTTTAACAGGTCACCATTGGAAATACTGGTTATTTTACCAAGGCTTTGACTGGAATGTCATATTTGAGAATGACATCCATAAACTCAGATATGACCAGACAGCTTTAAGGAACTAAGGTTGGCTTCATGAAACATGGAGTTATAAAGCCCCTTGGAAATGTTGGCCTGATACCTTGCTTACAGAGTTCCCAGCAGCTACCAGGTGAATAAAGAAGGTCACTTTCTGGCAGGTGCAGGAACCTCAGGATATCTTGGGGACCTCATGAAGAGGAATTCGCCCAATTCTACAGGTATTGCAGACCTGTCTGATGGCAAGTATTTGGCTTGGTTTCTGGCCTGGAGAACTACTAAAAGTTCAACCCAGAGATTCCTTATAAAAGGTTCCAGCAAAGAAAACTTTAAAAGATCCTCATGATCAATTGCTATTCTTGCTGAGCTTATGTAAATAATTAGGCTAGATTTGTTAAGACTGAGATTGTTCTACAAATGCATTGGTCTCATTTTGGCTATCTCTGGAAAGGGAGGTTTTTAGAGAAAAAAACTTATGTTTCAACAATGCACCACTGTGGATGTTAAATTCTAGTTCTGATTGTCTTTAAATGTTTGTTGTTTGCCTAAACTAGACAACTTGAGGTAAACTTCAGAAAAATTGTCACAGTATTTCATGTATAGACAATCTTCTGTGCTTGTTATTCTGTGGGGATAATAATAAAACCCCATGGGCATATGATCATTTAAACAACTGGAAAATGGAATGAATCTCTAAATATGCAAACCATATCTTCCCTAAACCTGATCTGACAGTTACCAGAAACCCACGCCTTTCAAAGACTTGGAGGTGGACTTTACAGATATACAACGAAATAGAGGATTCAGTTTTAGGTATCACCCCATGGGTCCATCACTCCAGAGTTAAGAAGGCCAACTCAGAGGAACCCTCAACCTGGTGAAGTGATCCAGATCAGTCAACCCGCTTAAACTGACCCTCAAAAAGACACTGGCCTCTGAGATCTCCAGCCCTGCTCCAGCCACACCCCAGACACTGGCTGGCCTGCACATGGCAGAAGCTTGAGGAATCAACGTGCGGACCAGGCCCAGGGGTTCCGATGCAACTCTGCCAGCCCTTGCCCCTTACTGGTGTCATAGCCCTGATCTTGCTTCTTGCTGTTGGGCTAATAGAGACTGCACCAACGAACTGAACATGGAATGAATGGCAGACTCCCTGGTAACCTTACAAAGCCAAATAAACTCCCTGGCAGCAGTGTCCCTACAAAATAGGTGAGCCCTCGACCTCCTCACTTCAGAAAAAGGAGGGACTTGTATCTTTCTGGGGGAGGAATGTTGCTATTTCCTCCCTGACAATCAGGAATCATCAGGACTAAGGTTAAGGAACTCAAGGAAGGAATTCAACGTAGACAAAAGGAAAATATCGTCAATGGAGAGGATAGGATCTCACAGACTGGGCATCCTGGCTCCCTGCCCTGACAGGGCCCCTCCTTTCCATAATTTTACTTGTGACCATCGGCCCCTGTATACTAAATACCCTGGTACGTTTTATTGAAAACACCGTTGTTCGCCAAACTGCAGCACGTACTTGGCCCTCCGACAGTACCGACCCCTAGAGCTAAAAAGTGATGCCTAATAAAAGATTTTTAAAAAGGCATCAAAGGGGAGAATGTTGGGAAAATGAGTAAAATTTTATACCATAAGATGGCCAACGGGACTAAAACAAGCTCTAGTTCCTAGCTTAGAGACTCCTTTTCCAGGTTCTTCCTGCCCTGTTTGCCACACGCAAGAAAGCCGCCACAAATGCGGAAGACGACGCTAAAAATTACCCTTCCCCCCTGCATTCGAGGCTCAGATCTTTGGAGAAACAGTCTCCTCCGAGCCCGCCGGTGTTAAATAAATCTCCGATCCACCAAGATCTCTGAGTGCTGCTTGGTTTTTCCGCCAGTGTTCCAGCCTGGTTCCATAACACTCTGAACAAAAGTTAAAAGAGTTTGCCTTGAGATTTTGCTTTTCCTCGCTCTGTACATCCATTCATCAGCAAGATCTATTAATGGACTATGCACTGTAAACATATTTAAACCTATTTATCTTTCCTTCTCTCTACCAGTACCATCCTGACCCCAAGCCACCACCATCTTTTCCCTCATCAGCTGTAGTAGTCTTCTGGGCCTAATTCTTCCCTTCATTGGCTTCCATGACACTTAGTAGCAGATCTAAATGTCTTACTTTAGCTTTTATAGCCCTCGATAAAATTGCCCTGCCTTTGCAACTCCACCTCTTTCCCTGCTCACCGGGCTCTGCCTCCACTTTTTTTTTTTACCTGTTTCTTTCTTTCTTTTTTTTTCCTCCTGCTTCCTCTGATACACCAAGTTGGGTTCCTCCACAAGGCCTCTATACTCATTGTTCCTTCTTCAGGGAATGACTTCCCACCTACCTTGTCATCATTACCCAACTCTGAAATGTCAGTTCCTCAGTGACTACTTTCCTGAAGATGCTAAAATAGCCTTAACATGGTCATCTCTATCACATTGCATGTGATATATTTCTCCTACCATCTGTAATGATCACTTCTATTTATTTACTCAAGTTTGCTCTGACCCTCTACACTTGAAATTCAGTGCCATGAAGGCAAAGACTTCAATCTTTTTTTTTACCAAATTCCTTCAGTGACCATATAGTTTGGATTTTATTATAGGTGCCTATTTCCTAATATTTATATGGTTTTTAGACATTTGAAAATCTCTTCTGTCTGTGTCCTTAAATTTCTTACAATTACAGGTCTTTCTGTATGTCACTGACTCCTAGACTCCCACATTGCTCTTTGGTCTTCTGGCTCTGTTTCTCTGCTAACTGCCTGCTCATCCCTGCATGAAAGTGTTTTTCAGTGAATATAACATCAAACTGTCACCAGAATCATTCGTGTCATTTAAAACTAGTGAGCAAAATATGATCTGATTCCCAGGCATTTTAAAGCATTAGCCCAAATTTTCACTCATGCAGCAAATGAGCAAGAAATGTAAGAAGGGAATCAGAGAAATGAGTTTATAGAAAAAGCAAATTAGAAACTCAGAGATGATGGAAAATTTATTTAAATGAGTTTGTTTTAATTCAGACGTTGTGTTTCATTTATAGTACTTTTTTATCCATGTTTTGTATTTCTACATCATTATTCTCTGTTGTCTCCATAAAGTCAAGAATTAAAAATATATATATATGTCTTTAATTGTTTTCTTGATTAAAATATTCATGTATTTGAAAATGCGAAAGCACAAAAGCACATAAAGAAATGACTTAAACATGACTGTTTAAAAACCATTACATACGCACACATACACAAATTTATTACATCTACAAGATAACTGCTTGCATATCATATAACTTTAATTTCCAAACATAGATATCTGGCCAGGCCTGTATTGACATCAGGAAAATGTTTGACTAGTAGAGCTAATCCTATTTTAAGGCCTGATTTTTTTCCCCAGATAGACAGTAAATAAGATAATATAGTAGGACTAGATGTAGTTCTACTATAAATATATCCTCATCTAAAAGTAACTTTAAGATACATGTTTTGTATTAAGCTGGGATCCCTGTTTTTCAGTCTGAAGCAAACTGCTTCCATATTAGCCTTACTCACTATAATGACTCCAATACAACTGTTAGCCTAAGGAAACTTAGGGGAAAACATTCATTAAATGCTCTATTTTTGTCAACAAATGTGCTTACTTCCTTATGAAGCGTCTCTCCTTTTAAAATTTCTTTTGGTTCACTGATCAACTCAAGGATATCCTGGTCCAGAGCAGCAAGTCACAGTGTGTTTATAGGTGTTGTTGACAAGAGAAAATGCACCGCATGCACTAGGACAGAAGCAGAGTTGTTACAGAGAAAGAGGAGGATATGCGATGAATTTCAGTAGGAAGGAATTTCAGTCAACAGTTCCCTACTTCAGTTTTTCTCTTTTCTGATATATTCGAAAAGAAGTAGCCTTCCCATACTAAAGACAATTACTTAGAAAGCACTTTTCAAATAGATTTTTTTTCTAATTTGGGTTTATGTAAAGGTTTTATATAGTCAACAACAGCAGATAGATATAAAGAAATGGAGTTATAAGTAAGACTACTATATTTTCCCCTAAAAGGATTAGTGACAATCTCCCTAGATTTAAGAAAGAATAATACATTAAACATCAAGCAAAAAAATGGGAAAAGGAGGGGCACCCAGGTGTCTCAGTCAGTTAAGCATTTGACATTTGATTCTGGCTCAGATCATGATCTGAGTTCCTAAGTTCCAGCCCAGCTGAGGCTCTGCACTGACAGCACAGAGCCTGCTTGGGATACTCTGTCTCCCTCTCTCTCTTTGCCCCTCCCCTGCTAGTGCTCTCTCCCTCTCAAAATAAACATTTTTTTTATGGAAAAAGGGGGGCACCTGGGTGGCTCAATCAGTTAAGTGTTCTACTTCCGCTAATGTCATTATCTCCTGGTACCTGCGTTCAAGACCCGTACCTGGCTCTAGGCTGACAGCTCAGAACCTGGAGCCTACTTTTGATTCTATGTCTAACTTTGCTCTCTGTCCCTACCGCCTGCCCACCTGCCTCTCTCTCAAAAAGTAAATAAACATTAAAAAAAAATTAAGGGGCACCTGGTGGCTCAGTAGGTTAAGCCTCCGATTTCATCTCAGGTCATGATCTAATGGTTCATTGGTTCAAGCCCCACATGGGGCTCAGTGCTGACAGTTCACAGCCTGGATCCTGCTTCTGATTCTGTGTGTGTCTCTCTCTGCCCCTCCCCTGCTCACATGCTCGCTCGCTCTCAAAAATAAATAAACATTAAAAAAAATTTTTAAAAGTTAATGGAAAAAGGAATATCAAGCTTATACATGGAATTAAATCCAGGAATGAAAATGACAGAATTTTGAACAGAGTTCAACTCTGAATTAAGGTTGAGGAGTGAGGGAGAGTAGGCAGAGATTAACAGAAATGAAAGTGGGATTTAAAAATGCTCTTCAAAGAAAGTTATGTGTTATTTTGATAAAGAATGTAAGCTGGTACAGGTTTGGGAGGATAATTTGGCAATAGGTATCTAGAGACCTAAAACTGAACAGTTTTCTGCTTTTCAAAAAGGAAAACTAGCAAAAATATTTTCATAAAATAATTTTCTCCCCAATACCATATTTTCATCTTGGGGATGGCAAGTATGAGTGCAGTGGTGATTCATCTAGAGGATTAAAAAATCATCAAGCTCCCTCACTGCCCAAGACGGATGTGGAGAAATAAACACTCCTTTAAAAATTTCCCCTTTTACTACAATGCATCTTTCCTTTAAAAAAAAAAAAAAACACACTAGAAAACCATCATCACACAGAATGTACTTTGTCTTTCACAGACAAAAGGGTTAAGGGAAGGACTAGTATGCCATAGGCAATTGGGAAGAATGAGTAAAAGGCCATGGCTCCCTCTCTCTCTTCCTTATTAACTTATTTTCCTTTTAACTACATTGTCTTCCAGCCTCCTCTGAACTGGCTGCCCAAATCTAAATTGGACTGAATTTCTATGGTAGAAATATATGCCAAGTCAATAGTCCAGATAAATGATACTCCCATGCTTTCTCTGTTCTGTCCACAGAAAAATACTAAACCAATGCATTTGCCACTATCTCCCTGGATTTAAAAAAAAATGACAGATAAAACCCAAAAATGAATAAATTCCTAAATGTCAATGCCACATTTTATGACATTGGTTCTTGCTTTGTATTTTACTTCTCTCTCCATATAGAAACCATGATATCATCTAGAAACTAGCAAAATTCCCAATTTTTATCCCTACTGAAATGTATTTCTCAGCTGAAAGCGGGAATATTATGGAAAAAGTTGTTAAGGATGTTTTAGAAGATGTCATACTTAAATTAAGAAAAGAGAAAATAAGGGAGCCTATTAAAGAAACAAGTTTTCTAAAGCAGAGAGCACATACTGTTTATTTTGGATTAATCAGTGATTTTAAAAACACAAATATTTATTAAGTAACAACTAGGTACTAGGAACTACAATGGGAGAATAAGCTATTGGTTACTGAACAGGTATGGAAGGCCAAATTATAGAGTATTTGGAAACTAGCAGTAGAAACAAGTACTTAAATACATAGGCGGAATGGAGCATTTAAAATGTTCTTGAGAAAGAGGGAAAATAACAAAGTATGTGTTTGCCATTATAATTGAGGTCTGCAAACTACTGCCTGAGGGTCTAATCTAGGTCTCTCAAGCTGGGAACTTTTTGTGTGTCTTTAAATACTTAGAATAACATTTAATGATGTGAACATTATATGTAATTCAAATTTCAGTGTCTATAAATAAAGTTTGATTTTTTTTTCTTGGAATACAGCCACAACTATTCAATTATGTATGTTTTTTAAGTGTATCTATTTATTCATATTGAGAGAGACAGAGAATGAAAGCAGGGGAGGGGCAGAAAGAGAGGGAGAATCTCAAGCAGGTTCCGTGCTGCCAGCATGGAGGCTGATGCAGGGCTCCAACCCATGAAACTGTGAGATCGTGACCTTAGTAGATATCAAGAGTTGGACACTCAACCGACTGAGCCACCCAGGTGCCCCCTCAATTATGTATTTTTTATGGATGTGTTTGTGCTACAGTGGCAAACTTAGGTAGGTAAGTGGTTGTGGTTCCTAACAAGTAGGATCAATTTTTTTCCTCCATTCAAATTCTAGGCAAGTTTAAGAAAAAAAAAAAAATGAAAGAAAAAAGTAAGTGACATTTAAAAAAATAAGACTCTGGCCTGGGTGGCTCCATCAGTTAAGCATCCAACTCTTGATATCAGCTCAGGTCATGATTTCAAGGTTCTTGAGATCAGGCCCTGCATAGGGCTGACAACACAGAGCCTGTTTGGGATTCTCTCTCTCCCTCTCTCTCTGCCCTTCACCCTGCTTGTGCACATGCACTCTCTCTCTCTCTCTCTCAAAATAAATAAACATTAAAAGGGGGGGCATCTGGGTGACTTAGTCGGTTGACCATCCAATTCTTGAATTCAGCTCAGGTCATGATCTCACAGTTCATGAGTTCAAGCCCCGAGTCAGGTTCTGTTCTGACAGTGTGAAGTCTGCTCAAGATCTCTCTCTCTCTCTCTCTCTCTCTCTCTCTCTCTGCCCCACCCCCACTCATTCTCTCTCTCTGTCTTTTTCTCTCAAAATAAATAAACTTAAAAAAAAAAGACTCTGTTAACTAATAAAGCTAACATTGGAAAATAAGTTTTATACCTGTGGGCTAGAGGACATCCTAATAGTGAATCTCATTTTAGACTAGATTCACGTATTAAGTCATAAGAAGTACTGAGCAAGGCGCCTGGGTGGCTCAGTTGGTTAAGCATCCAACTCTTGATTTCAGCTCTGGTCATGATCTCACAATCAAGCCCTGCATTGGGCTCTGCACTGGATATGGAACCTGCTTAAGATTCTCTTTCTCCCTCTGTCTCTTCCTTGCCTGCTCTCTTTCTCTCTTTCAAAAAAAAAAAAAAAAAAAAAAAAGCAGCAGCAGCAACAACAGCAATGACCAACTATAGGCCCCTGTGTGTGGGGTGGGCCCCTTTTACCATATAACATACAACAGAATAGGATGCATATTTTCTACAGGTTAGTTATTTCCCAAAGAGGAAGATAGGATAAGAAGAGGAGTTTTTTAATAACCAACTCAATAATCATATAAGTAAACCCTACTCTCCAGAGGGTATTCACAGAGGTAGAAAAACCATTAGTGCTTTTCTTTTCATGAGAGAAGGGTATGTTCTACCCAGCTATCCTCAGCTTTTTTGGTTTCTTAACCCTCTGGCCTTAAGGAGTAAGTGAAACAGAGCTATGATTACCCTCTTCAGGACCAGGCATCAGCACATGGACAGTCTTTCCCCCACCTTCCTTGAATAAAAGACACTGATCCTTTGTGATTCCTCTTGGAATCACTGGTATAGAACATAGATTTTGCATCTAGAAGGCCATAAAATACCTCAGAACGGTATATTAACAACACTAATGCCAAATCCACTCTGTAATCAAAGCTTTACATTCAATTCCCACACTATTTCCCATTCAAGAGCTTTCTAACCAAGTTTTCCATTGTGGCCTATCCGAGCTTCTATAAACAAAGAAATTATGGACACCATTATAATGTTTCCATAATAAAAATTTACAACCAAACTTCAATGGCAAATTTCCAGTGACAAAAAGGTATTCCAAATAGGAGTACCAATATTCTCCTCCCATTATTAAATTCCCAGAATTCAGAGAGAACTTCAGTTTTGAACTTACAATTCCTCAAAATTAAAGTCTAAAGAAATCAAAGTCCCTGTTGTTTACATTCCTCAAGTCAATATCTCTTTCACTTTCTGCCTGCTTTTCTTCCTGGATTCCGTATTTCAGTGATTACTGCTACCCACACTCTGGTCTCTCACACTAGAAACCTGGGAGTGATATCCATCATCTACCACACATTCCACAGATATGTGACTGCCAACTCCTAGCAATCTTGTCTCCTCACTCACCCTTACATGTGTCCAGTTCTCCTTTCATTGACATTTGTTCAGGGCAAACTTTTGTCACACCTCAGCCGGATTATTGTATAGCTTCTTACAGGTCTCCCGCCACAAATCACCTTCCTAGCCCCCCATCATTCACACTAGACACAAATTAAACCTAATTCAACTATATCTGCTGACACAGACTGGTAAGCAAATCAAGTTACATTTATGTAAAAAGAAAAAAGGTATCAGCCCATCTATAATACGAAAGGAACAATCAATATGTATGCATGTGTACGTATAAATGGATAAAAGAATCCTATGAGTTTTTGGATACACCAAATGTTTATGGTGATTTCCTCTGGGGGGAAAAAGCAGGAAGATTAATTTGGGCTGGGTAACTGTGAACATGGAATGTTATATTTTATTCCATATATTCTATATAACCTAATTATTCTAATGATAGAATATAACTTTCTATTGTTGCATTATTTGTTAAAAAAACAGACAAAATCTGGAAGTGTGGAAAGCAACAACAGCATCATAAAGATGTAGCCAGTATGTAAAACTATACAAACCCTGGTCACAGAGACTATTCAGTGGGCTTTCCACAGCTCTGGGTGTGAAGTGATAAACTTCTTTGTAGGAAGGCAGCAATGGATAAGGAAAAGTGGTGTCAGGGAAAAAGCGGAAAAGTCAAAACACCTTTGAAATGGAGAAACATCCAAATAAGTCACTCAGCCTAGCAGATAAAAGAGAATTAAATATCAAAGGTAACATCAAGGTTTCCATCTTGACAGCAGTGATGATTTATAACTGAAATAGGTGGTTAATATATGAAGGTGACATACCTCTTCAGGTGATGTTTTTATTTCCATATTGATGGTCTATGTTTGGGATGATGAGAAAACAATCAGGTGGAGATGTTTGTGTATGTAGTCAGAGCTGCAGCCTTAACAACGAAAGATGAGAGATTTGCTTGTTTCATTATCATGAGTATAAGGTAACAGTTAACTCCATGAGAAATGGAATGTGGGGACAGAACAGAACTAAAGACCAAAAGGCTGAACACATCCTTTAGGGAGTCACGAAACAACTAAGAAGTCACTATGAGAATTAAAAATGTGAAATGCACAAAGGACTCAAAGGAAGAGAACATTTCAGGCAGAGCTGGGAGATCTGGATTTTAGAGTGATAAGTAGGATGACTGTGTTTGAGTAAAGTTCTTTGGATTTGACACAAAATGGTTTTTAGTGACCTTGAAAATAAAAGTTGTTGTAAATATATACCTGTCTTTTTAGGAAAAATGGGTTACATACTAAAATAGGCTATATTGTATGAGTGAATGAATATACTATACGATATTAAACATACATTCTGTGAGAAGAAGCTAACGTGGGCAAATGGTATGAACATGATAAACAGACAGTAAACCACAAATAGCTATCAACTATATGAAGAGATCCTTAAGCTCATTTGTAATCAGAGAAATGCAAATTAAAGTAAAATAATTTACCACTTTACAACCATCTGATTGGCAGAAACTAGAAAGCTGAATAGTGGTAATTATTAGTGGGGATGTGAAGAAACCAGACAAGCTTAATCTTACTCAAGAGCACTTTAGCAATATTTATTCAGATTAAAACTACTTATACCCTGTGTCCCAGTATTCCTATTCCTGGGTATGTAGCCCAAAACTATACTCACAGAGGACTAAGAAGGGGCATCTACGATTATTGTATTAATCAGGAGAGATTAGATTATGCGGTGGTAACCTCCAAACCCCTTACTTGAAATAACATAGGTTTGATTTGGCTTTTGTTCACACTACAAGTCAATCACAGTTTGGCAAGCCGACCTTGCTCACTGTACTCACTCAGTATGAGGGTGTAGCCACCTATCTTGAACACTGGCAGCCACTGTGAAGAGGAGAAGATAAACTCTGGAGGGTTTCAAATTGTGACATACGTCACATCGGCCCACACTTATTGGTCAGAATTATATATAAGAAGTGGTCAGGCGATACAAACCTCCTGAGATGTATTTGCATACTGTGATAACCAGAAATATCTCTGAACAATGCCAAGGTCTTCCATAAAATAATCAATGCGTCATTGTAGTAGCAAATATGTACTCAATTTAGGTGTCTACCCCAAAGTGTATCTCAGTGAAGTAAATTACCGTGTAGGTTTTCTGTGGAGTCCTAGGCTGCAATTAGAAGCAAAGACTAGAATATATGCAAAAACATATATAATAAAAATAAATGCTGGGGCACCTGGGTGACTCAGCTGGTTGAGTGTCTGACTTTAGTTCAGATCATGATCTCAAGGTTTGTGAGTTCGAGCCCCATGTCAGGCTCTCTGATGTCAGCACAGGGTCTGTTTCGGATCCTCTGCCCCCCATCTCTCTGACCCTCCCCTGCTCATGCTTTCTCTCTCAAAGATGAATAAACATTAAAAAAATAAGTAAATGCTTACTGGAGAAAAGGAATAAAGGTTTTCAACATAATAACATTTATGTAACTTAAACACATATACCTACACCAGATAACAAGGATATATACAAATTTAGGGATACATATCCAACACATCTAAGTTAGTTGACTATGAAGGAGAGGAAAGAAATTGAGAGTAAGAAGAGAGGGCTGTTATACATTAAATCAATAAAGCAAAAGGACATCTCATACTGACCATAGGTGCCGTGAATGGAGGAATAGGTCTATTTTCATAATTCACATGAGGCTATATATAGGAGTAAGCAGCTAACTAAAGTATATCTAACAGAGCCTGAAGAAGTTCAAAATTCAGTGGGGAAGTTGAAACTTATTCTAGGAAGTGCCACTAACCTATTGGTGTGAGGCAATATTTTGAGAATTAGAGAGAAAATGTGAAATGTTGTAGAAATAAAGAGAGGCAACTATGGTTGTGGTAAAATGGACCCATGATAAGAGAAAGAAAAAAGATAGAATTAAAAAAGGGACAAATAAGTCTGTGTTTGAGAAAATACATGCCTTTTTGTCACCTTTTGTGGAGGCTGCTTAAAATTACAAGCGAAGGAGAAGAAATTGTAAGAATGAGAGCTCGCGATGAGGCAAATTATTATTAGCAGCCACCCATCAGAAATTTTAAATCAGTAAGGAACACTATATTGCTGCTCTTGGTTTTTAAATAAACTACACTTGCTAACGTAGAGAGATGTGAAAGCTCTTACACATCATGCATGTTCCCTGCCACTTGGCACCAAGGGCAGTCTCTCTTTAGGGCAGTGGCCATAACTTCTACCTTCAGATTCTATTTTTCTTTAATGCTGAGCTTCTTTGCCTTCTTGGACTTGTGGTGTTTCTCCCCAGGATAAGTCACTCTGTCTATATTTGACTCATGTCAGCATGGCTCACAGACTTCTCTTTCTTTGCAGAAATTGCCAATTACATGGTGCTCTTGTTGACTTTCAGCCTGACCTTAAACTAGAAATACCCATCTCGTGAGCACTTGATGCCTACCTGTCACCCTTCCATATCCCACTACGGAATCAACACCCACAAACAATATCCAAGCAAAACCTGCCTAGGGATCATGTTTCTCCTCTTCCTCTTGTTACATGTCAGGGTTGGAAGTTGTTGTGAGCATGGATACCAAGCTGGTAGACGGCCAGAAATCCATCACCACAGCTTTAGAGAACATGCTGGTGAAGATCATGCCTTACGTTATCTTATTTTTATGTAATATGGAGCCATTTTCTAAAAAGTGCTTTTGCATTGACATATAGGATCTTTATGAATTTCCTGGTTAAATGAAAAAAAAAAAAAGAGAAAATTAGTGAGCAGACAGAAGTGTGGCATTGAAAGAGCTGGAAGTGATTCTTATGGTTATTCAAGAGTTTCACACTTCTCTTTTGGGAAAAACATGACCTTTATTTTATAGATCCAGAACTTGACTCCACATTGCAAATATACTCAGACAAAAGAGAAAAATCATAATGAGAGGAGGAAGGGCAAAAGGACAGAGCTAAAATTATGGGCTTCTTGTAAAATAGCTTATTATTTACTTGAATTTTTAATTCCACTTTGTACTAAGTATTTGAAATAAAACTTAGGGTCATTAATTCTAATATTCATACAACCTTAATGATAATTTATTAACACTTGCTTCTATTTGGAACTTAAAATAATATTGACATCGGAAAATGTGTTATTAGCTGGAGATGCATATGGCTTACAGAGATTATAATAAACAAACATTGATTTTTGCTGAGGTGAAGATCAAGGTAAAAATCAATCGATATTTTTCCATTTCAACAAAATCTTAAAATTACCAACCTCAAAATCTAATGAGTCTGATTCCTTACTCTTTCTACTGGAGAGCTTATGGGAAAATGCAGCATCCCCTGGAGAAGCGAGAAAACTGTTTCTCTGGAAACTTCTCGTATACTTTTTTGACTATCATCCTGCCTCCGGATTTAACAGTCTTGCCAGATACTTTGGCAAGAGTGAAATGACTACACACGGAGAGAGGGATGGCTTTTCTTTAAATGTTCCCTTCTATGAACTAGGAAAAATTATCTACCTCTTCAATAATAAAAAAAATAATAATAATAAAGAGGAAAGGAAAGAAAGAAAAAAGAAAGTGGAATGGAAACAGAGTGCTGTACTATCAAATGAACAGTAGAGAGTCAGTCATATTTCTACGTATTTCTTTCAAATCTTACAGAATTTTTAACAAAGCCCTAAAGTACCCTGTGGTCTCGAAAGCTTTTAAGAATAAACTATACAGGGGCACCTGGGTGGCTCAGTCAGTTGAGCGTCCGACTCCTGATTTCAGTTCAGTCATGATCCCAGGGTTATCTGATCGAGCTCCACATCAGGCTCTGCACTGAGCATGGACCCTTCTTGAGATTCTCTCTCTCCCTCTCCTTCTGCACTTCTCCCCCACTGAACTCTCTCTCTCTCTCTCAAATCATAAAAATAATGTATAAACCATACAAAAGTTGATGAATGTTGTTTCCACTATCATCATGACAAAAACATTTAATTTTGAAACTTTTTGTTTTACTTTGATTCTGCACGTGTCATTGAAATATAGATTATTGGGGCGCCTGGGTGGCTCAGCTGGTTAAGTGTCCGACTTCGGTTCAGGTCATGATCTCATGGTCTGTGAGTTCAAGCTGCACGTCGGGCTCTGTGCTGACAACTCAGAGCCTGGAGCCTGTTTCAGATTCTCTGTCTCCCTCTCTCCCTGACCCTCCCCTGTTCATGCTCTGTCTCTCTCTGTCTCAAAAATAAATAAACGTTAAAAAAATTAAAAAAAAAAGAAATATAGATTATTTTCCCCACATTAGATGACTGCCTTAATAATCAAAACAATTTTTACCCATTCTTTAACTTTTTTCCCTAATATTTACATCTATAAAGTCAAATTTCCTCAAAAAACTGTCATATTAAAATATATGTAAAACATACATACATACACACTCATAGCCTAAACAATGAACATTTCAATGAAAAGACTATGATGCCCTCCCATGTGAAATGCCTTTTTCTTTCCTCAGTCTCCCCTTCTCACCCCATTTGAAAGGAAAGATCAAACAATTGATTGTTTAGGCATATGCTGTGACCAGGTGTTACCTGCTTCATAGACATAAGAAATGAATCAAATCACAAAATGCTAGAGCTGGAAAGTTTTCATTGTGTACCAGTCCTACCTGCTCATTTTAGAGATAAGGAAATTATACAGAGAAGACCGCAGAGCTGGGAATAGAAAGGAGGTCTCTGGTATGCAGCTTATAAAAATAAGGTCTCCAGCTTACAGTCTGAATGCTTTTCCAAATGTGAAATTGAATTTTGAGAAGGTTCTATATTTCTATTAAAGGGAGGTTTGCAGAAATGGAGAAAGTTTAAGAAAAGAGAAAGAAGAAATGGGAAACTGTCACTAAATTCTGATTGGAGTTAAACCTTCCAAAATAGAAAACCTTGTTCATAGTTTAATATACGCTGCACTATTGTTCAGTCCCTGTCTCCACCTTTTCTCCAGATTATTGATTGCCAAACACTCCTTATTCTGAAATTTACCTTTACTTCACTCTTTTTCTTTTTCTGATTTGGCCCAAGAATTTGAAGTGGCTGCTACATGTGAGCAGTTATTAACCCCTGGTGACTGTGCTACTAACTAGGACACTGGAAATTCCCTTCTCCGTATTTACTTTGGCTGTGGCTCTGGGAAGCTGGAACTCGGAACCGCAGAGAGAGAATCCAGTACAAACCACACCCTTTCCTGAACTGCCTTTCAAGCTCCGTCTAGTTCTATTAAGAAACAATGCCCTAAATCAAACATTAAGCTTGATTCACATTGAAATGAACATGCACATGTCTTTACTGGCAGGACAAGTGGCAACAGCAGGTGCTGATTCAGAAGAATTAGTCTTAACTTTCCACTTATTAGGTTCTGCCGTTTGAAATACAGCACATTTCCTCCCTTCAGTTGGCTAATTTTGCTATGCTCTCTCCTCACTTATACCTATTTGCATTCTAAAGTAGTCACCGGATGCATGAAGCAGTGATATTGAGGCACCATTTAGTTTGTATATTTTCTATATACCATTTTCCAGAGATTTAATTATTAAGAACAACCATTGTTCCCATTTTATAGAAGATGGGAGCAAGAAAGGGTAGCATTAAAATACTTGTCTAAAATTACATCACTGGTAAATGCATTTGCTGAAATCTGAAGCCAAGTTTAGTCAACAGTATCTCCACGTTGATGCCTTTCTCTCTGTGTTCTCCAACCCAGGCTCTGCCCTGACCTTCTGACTCATGCCCTCACTGCCCACTTGGCATCTATGTTTAGATGTCAGGTAGGAATCTCGAGCTTAAAATATCTGTACAAATGAGGATCTTATTACCATACTCTTTCTCCAACCATTATTTCTACTTTATTAGTAAATGGTACCACCATCTGCTTAGCTGCTCAAACTTAAAGTCTTAGAGATCTATTTATGAATCTTCCCTTTCCTTTGATCCCATCACGCATACCCAATTACCTTGGAAATCTGATCAGTTTGCCTTTACACACACACACACACACACACACACACACACACACATATATGTATATATCATCTATCTAATTCTCTCCATTTCCTCATTTCTCCCTAGTGACCAAAATACCATGGAACCTGTTCAGAAGTACTGCATCTTAACTAGTCTCCCTGCATTTACTTTATCCTAAAATAAGTAATTTTTCATAAAACAATTTAAAAATACAAATCAGTTGATATCACTTATCTGCCTAAAGTGTTTTTTCCATTTCTCTTAAAAATATGAATACTTGGGACACCTGGGTGGTTCAGTTAGTTAAGCCTCTGACTTCAGCTGAGGTCATGATCTCAAGGTTTGTAGGTTCAAGCCCTGTATTGGGCTCTGTGCTGACAGCTCAGAGTCTGAAGCCTGTTTCAGATACTGTCTCTCCCTCTCTCTCTGACCCTCCCCTACTCATGCTCTGTCTCCCTCTCTCAAAAAGAAATAAACATTTTTAAAAATTTTAAAAGAAATCCAAATTCTTTAATTTAACTTTAAGTCTGTATGATCTGGTCCCTGCCTTCATTACAAATACTTGCTTTTACTATGCTGTATTTACATAAACATCCTTTCAATTATTTTATTTTTTTAATGTTTACTTATTTTTGAGAGAGAGAGAGAGAGAGATAAAGACAGAGCGTGAGCAAGGGAGGAGCAGAGAGAGAGGGAGACAGAATCTGAAGCAGGCTCCAGGCTCTGTCAGCACAGAGCCTGATGCAGGCCTCGAACCCACCAACCATCATACCATGACCTGAGCCGTAGTCAGATGCTTAACCGACTGAGCCACAGTCAGATGCTTAACTGACTGAGCCGCCTAGGGGCCCTTAATTTTGTTAATACCTAAAACCCTCCACTCTGGGTCTGCACATACCTCTTTCAGGGATCATCCCACAGCCATTCATAGCATTCATAGCCCTTATTATTCTCATTTCTCAAGACTGAATACTAAAATCATCTTCTCCAAGAGGTCTTCCCTGACCATCCTACATAAAGTAGCATATATTGTTACACTTTATCAAAATTAAACTGTGTCATTTCTATAACTTTTATCACAATCTGTCATTAACTTTATTATTTACTACATTTGCTACTTCCTTGCACTGAAACATAAATTTCATATAGCCAAAAATTCTTGAGTCTTGTTTATTGGTGTATTAATGCTTACTTAGCATGGTAGCTGGAACATATTTTGTGAGATTTAAGAATCCAAAATGATAAATATAAAATTAAATACCTACTAAGAGTGAGAAAAATATGGAAAGTCAGAAACTTTAAACACAGCAAATATCAAAATCAGAAAAATCAGCTAACTGGCTGGTAGATCTGTGTTTCTGAGTCATCATCATTGTTGATATGTCAACACAGCAGTAGGAAGGGTATTTCTGAAAGTCATTCCACTTTGGGCTATCTACCTAACTATTCCAAAATTGACTGCAAGCCACATAAATATATCCCATATAACATAACTTCAATCTATCTTTAACTCAACATACTCTCACCATATGCAAAAACTAGCAATGACCACTAAATAAGAATGCTAGCTGATTGCAGGGGAAGTCTAATAGAGGAAAATTTAGAGTACAGAGACACTGTAATCATAACCAACTATGGTTAAAATATCCCACTTCTATACATTTTACAGACATACCATCATGTGACCGCGCTGATAAGGTCTCTTGCAATAGCATGAAAGAAGCCTGTGCAAGTGGTGAGTCTCAAACTAAACTTTAGTTGGTTTCATAGTAATCTATCTTGAATTTGTCCACTGTCACACAATTAGTGGCAGGACCTGAACTAAAACATCTTGTTGACTTTCAATTTCATGTGCACACAAAAGTCTCAGTAAAAAAGTAAAAAAGTTCTAGTGGTACAGGTGTGTGTGTGTGTGTTTTGCTACGTAATGAAGGATTTATTGACAGACTTAACTAATGGTTTTCAGTAAAAAAAAAAGGTGGAAGTTAGCTAATATTCACAAAGGTAGTTTGTATTCATTAGAAAAAGTACTTCATGGGCTATGAATAAATAAAGCTGTAATTGGATATTATATTAGGAATAATAAGAAAGTAGGTTGGAACTTGTTTTTTTGTAAATTAATTTGGCAGGGATATGCTCCTTGGGAAACCAGGCATGTTTTGGAACAGTGCTGAGGCTATGAATCATAGTCTCTTTGTTGACAAAATATCCAAAATGTGGAATCAATTCGTTAATAAAGTCATGTACAGACAAGTATAGATGTTCCTTTCCTCTCTGTCTCCCCTCTCCCAAACACTTTCACTCCTGCTATCTTAAATGAAAGAATATCTTGTTACAAACAATTGGTTATGTGGCAAAGGTAGGAATCCATAAACATAGGTTAGAGAAGAACCATGGGAGGTAGCTTAGATCCTGAAATAGGGGTAAGAATAGGAGACCAGGGAGAAGAATAAACCCTTTTGCCATACACAATGGCCTGAAAGGCTAAGGCAGAATCTTCAGCGTTCTGAGAAACAGGAATGGAAAAAACAGGATTAATGTGAATAATTCTCTAACGCAAAAGCTTTCACCTAAAGTCATATAAGTAACACAAACAGAGGCTGTCCTCCTGGACTGGATGGGGAGAATTACAGAAATCGAAACTGGCGATTTTGCTCCAAAATTGTGATAGTATTTGAAAGAATATAGTGTCTCAAAGAATATCACCAGCTTTAGGAATTTTACTATAAATGAAGATATGATTTTCCATCATTTCTGGGAATTTTAATACTGTTTCAATCAGCCTCATTCTGAGTTTTTATGATGCTAAATTGATCTCTGAAAAACACTCAAATGGAACAGCAGGAGGGTGACTTGGACATCTGAGTTTTATTAAGGATGGAAATTCTATCTTTATTTTAGAGGATAATCAGAGTATATTGATTGTTCTGATTTTCCATTTATTCTGTCTTGACAATATTCAGGTAAGTATTTTTTTGTTATATCACTACAAACCTGCAATCAATTCTTGGTGAATCCAAAAATCTCTGATTAAGTGTTTGGTGTATCTCTCATGTCTTAAATGATGTTTCTTTTTCTTCCTGTGACCTTTACATAGATAGTTTTTCAGTCAAATGGTATAAGGCATTCTAAAGCAAATAAATAATATTAGGGATAGATTCTCATACTTAAAAAGACAGGGACTGGTCTGTAGATTTTATCTTTAAAAATTTGTCACCCAACAAAATGGATTATGTAGATTTGTTTCCGTAGGAGTTACAATATCATTTGTATTGCTAACTTCTATATTGCTTATTTTAAAATGATGTACAATGAAATTGGTATGTAATTTATAGTTACATAAATTAACTATAATAAAGACATTCATTTTTCTCCTGGTATTTCATATCAATAAGTCAGAATTGGATCTTTATTACCTATTCTCTAGAAATTTTAAAACAAAAAGCAAAAAGAAGTAAATTTTAATCCAACCTGTAGGCAATAGGCAGTTTGTTGTAGGGAAACAAAAACATTGGTTTGGATGTCCATCAGCTCTGGGTATTATATGACAGAGAAGAGGATTTAGAAGTGGCCTCCACAGTTTCTTATTTGCTCTTCGTGCATTTGGACCTACTGATATTTGAATGACCATATTATTTATTTTCAGGGATTCTAAGTATGCAAAAGTGGAGGTGATGAGGGCATGAATCCGTAACAGCGTCAAAAGTAGGCAAATTCTTAAAAGGTTCAGCTATGAGCGGTTGGGTTCATGAGCCATAGTACACAAGCATTATATAGTTGCTCGCAGAGCAACTTGGTCAGGTGATATGCCAGAAAACACAAGTGAGCAAGAGAGATATCAAAGTTGGGGCACCTGGGTGGCTTAGTCGGTTAACCGGCCGACTTTGGCTCGGGTCATGATCTCACAGTTCGTGGGTTCGATCCCCGCAACGGGCTCTGTGTTGCCAGCTTGGAGCCTGGAGCCTGCTTTGGATTCTGTGTCTCCCTCTCTCTCTGCCCCTCCCCTGCTCGCTCTCTCTCATTCTCTCTCTCTCTCTCTCTCAAAAATAATTAACACTAAAAAATTTAAAAAAAGAAAAAAACAAAGTTGCCACACGTTGTATTTGTGGTATAGATTCCTTGTCAGCTATCTTCTGAAGAAGTAAAGATGACCTAGTCACGTCTGAAAATAAATATAACCAAGATAATCAAAATGAGCAATAATTTGTACAAATGGAACCACCTACTTCTTGACTAGCTGTTATCTCACTAAATCTATAGAGCTATATAAAGGTCAGAACCTACAAGAGTTTTCCTAATTCTCCTTAATGAGGAAGACTCTCATTGCAGGGACATAAATGCCTGGGGGTAAAAAGGCAGACAGGAGGAGAAACAAGTTCTGTGATTATGTTTCCTGTGCAGCTTAAGTTTATTATCATGACAAAAATGGCCAGAGTTACATGAGATATTGATGGTGATGGGTGCACAAGTAGGGTCAGATTTGTGAAATTAGAGATCAGGAAAGTTTTGGATTGTTGGCTAAGAGATTCATAATTACAATTCAGGAAAAAATCTCTATATAAAGATCATCTTTGGCATCTGTGCACAAGACATTTTGATGGTTGATAAGGAGTTAGGATAATGAGCTCCTAGGAAACTGTCCAAGGATAGTTTGAGACCTAAAATGATGAAATAATTTTATAATCTCAGTGATAAACTATAGAAAAGTGCAGACAAGTGATCTGGGAAGGCAGGAATATCAATTAAAATTCTAGTTTTGGAAGACTCAGAGCTATGGACTATATACAGATAGTAGAGGATACACTGGAGGAATGGGTACTGGTGATCAGGTATGAGTGGCTTCTGTTCAGTGATTTTTATTAATTGTATAGAACTTTGGCCTATTTGGGGGTTAAATTGTATGTTCATAATCTATTTTATAACCCCTAAATTTAAAAATAATTTTCTTTGTCTCATCTCTTGCTCATTTCTAATCCCCACACATTATGACTATCTGACTATCATGGAGGAATCCTAGCTAGTATTTACAACTATTTTATTCTCCATGCTTCCTGTGGCTTTCCAGTATTTGAACAAATACATAATCTCTCATGTTCTCAGTCCATGCAATTCTCTTAAAATTTTAAGATTTTAAGTAAATCTGCATGATTATTGTTTTGAGATTTGAATTAGAGCTATAATTTTTTAGCAATTATGTTTTTTTGTTTGCATTTTATAAAAATGTGTCAGCTCTGTTGAATAGAAGTAGTTTGTAAAGCTTGCATTCTCTAGTCTTCTATTTTTATTCATGCTTCCTGCCTCTAATTTCTTTGATTTATAAAAGCAATGATTATAAAATCCAGAAAAGAATAATTCTGTTAAGTCTCAAAAAAGCTGTCCACTGTCTCACAAACATCCTGGTAAATATGAACCATTTTGCATTTCACATTACATTGATAGGTTTCACTGATTCTAAAATCACTAGAGACATTTGTTTAAAATAAAGATATCAAAGCCTAGCATAGATCAGTTCCCCATGTAATTTTCAGGATGAGCTAAATTTGGGATATGTTATTTCATACATCATTGTCTTGCTCTGTGCACAGAAACAAAATAAATTAGGAGGATACCTTTTACATATGCAGAGAGGCATTGCAGAGTCTATTTTACCAATAATGGCAATTGGAGACTTGATTTATCTAGAAAATTTACTTCAGTGATAGACCTTATTGAGAATTAGTTTCAATAGAATCTATGATATTACTCTACTATCCACTGGGAACACTTTAATTTAAAATCTTTAGTAACTAGAAGTCTCCAGTATGGTAAGTGATTACAGCTGTGAATTATAGTTGCAATAGCTCAGGACTGAGACAAGCACTGCATGACAATATGCAGAAAAACTTGTTAACTTTCATTTTAAAAGATTAATTGGAAAGTATTGCTAAAAACTGCTCTGGTGTCTTTTGGCTTAAGTTAGATTAAGAGATTTAGAAATGACAGATGCATTTTTTAACTCAACAGGTTTAAGGTGAAAGAATAAGACCTAGTAACCCAATTTATTTGTATATCTCAAGGTTGAGGAGAAAAAAATGTTTCTTCTGAAGCTAACGTTGTATTACGGATCGCTGCTTGAACTGCGTTCACATTCTATCACTCTTCTTGCCTGCTCACACCTGTAAAATAATCTTAGGACAATACATGTTTGAAATCTCCAATATTTTTTGAGCTGGATCAGAATTTGGCAAATTGTGGACACAAGTAAACTCCCCAAAACCCATAGTCCTATTATTAGCTTCTTTTCTTCCTCTAGCACTTGCCTACTGTTTTTGAAAACACTCCTCTAAACATAACAGCCTGAACTACCATATTTACAAATGCACAAACAAGCAGTGGGGTGTTTCAAACATGTCTCTGTAACAGTTGCTTTAGCATCCAGGACCACAACTGGCTTATCAATCGGGGCCATCTTTCCTTCTCATCTAAAGCAAAATTTTACTGTGGCACACATTAGAGAGGTTAAAAGGCTTAATGAGGGACAGTGGTATCATGCAATCAAATCAATAGACAATAAAACTCCCAACAATTTAGGTAATACCTATCTATCAACACGGACTTTTAGAATTTGATTTGATTAAAAAAATACTGTTTACTATGTGCCACTGTTTTAGGCACTTACCAAATAAAAACAATGAATTTTAAGGACAATCTGGTATAGTAAGTAACATTACTACCATCCCTATTTTATAAATGAGGCGGAAAGAATTAAGATTAAGTTGCCCAGAATAACAGAGCAATGAGGTGACAGGGCCAGGATTTGAACCTAGGAAAAACGGCTCCGAGTCTTGAGTTTTGAGGGCTACTAAATGCTGCCTCTCATGAGATTATTCAGTACCACACTGAAGTTAATGGCACAGCTCTGCCACCTATATATAAAGTGACACTCCACTAGGACCTAGTGTCCTTCTCTAAGCCCAAGCCATCCTGAGAATATCAGGTCATTGGATATAACATGACGCACAATCCATCCATCCCCTCTATACAAAGTGGAAGCCACACAGACTGCTTGTAATGTCTGAAAGATTCCCCTTTCTCCTCATGATCATTCTCCACAAGTTTCTTTTGAAAAAATCACATGCTGAAAGAAAATACTTTAAGTCACAAATCAACCAGCTAACCTTTAAGGAACCTATCATAAGAGAGACTTTATGGCCGCTTGGAGCACACCTAAAGATGACTCATTGCGATCAATCTTGTAGGATTTTGAATGAAAACCAATAGTTAACCTGTTTTCGACTGGAAGAGACTACTTGCTGCTACCTCTGCTGTCATCTGGGTCCTGCTTATACATTTGAATTGACTTGACACACACTTGAGAATAGAGTTTCTTATCATTTTACTATCATAATCCCATTTGAGAAACAGCTAATAAGTATAGACCGTCTCTCCAGAAAGATGCATAGATGGACATAGAGAACAAAAGTTGCCTGTAACATTTATAGGCTCTACACCCTCCCCACCCTTTGCCACATCCAGAAATGGAACCCTTGAGGGCCATGATCTCGTAATAAAACATCTTCACTCTAGAGAAACTGGGGAATGTCCCTTTAAGTTGTGATTGCAATGTGAAATTCATTCCTTTCCGATAATCCTGACTTCTTTTGCAATGTGGTCACTGATCACTGGTGACTCTCATGGAAACCTCTTAATATAGTTGTTTCTGCACTTTCACAGGAAAATTAACCTCAGAATAATTGTGTTTTCTCTCTCTCTCTCTCTCTCTCTCTCTATATATATATATATATATATATGTATATATATATGTTATATATGTTTATGATCTATATGAAGTATATATATACACACATATATAACATATGTTATATATGTTTATGATCTATATGAAGTGATAGAACACTATATATAAAAAGAAAAATACTTATTTAGCATTGGGTGTGAAGTGGCAAAACAATGACACCTCTAAGTTGTGTACCTAGAGAGGATAATTATAATGCTTTAAAAATAGTTGTCAAGGAACATATGGGTTTGCCCACCTGGATATTAATTTTAAACTCCAACTCAAAATGAAAGACCCCTTTTTTTTCTCCAAAAGAATCAGCAGTAAAAGCCATGTTCAATTACTGAGTGTGGAGAACACTGAAAACAAATTGGAAATATGATAGAGAAAGCTCAGATTATATACCATTCCATAAATGAGAAAAATACTGAGCAATTATACTATGTTCATATGAGAGCCTCAGTACTGTACAGAAAGAAAGTAGCCACTAGATTGGAAAATTTGCTCCTGTTATGTATTTTCAAAGAAACCTATACTTGGTCTCTAACATTTATTAACTTTTATTGGTTTTGTTGTTTAATTGTCTGACCTGCCTGCTAAACCAGCTTCATGGAGGTGAGGATCACATACATCATTGTAGTATCTGTCTTATCCTGTTTGTAGTTCTCATTAGGAAAAATATACTTTGATATGTAATAACAAAAGTAGCAGAGTTCTAAGTATGTTCCAGGTTCTGTACTGAATACATTCTCATTCATGTTTCCTTTAACCGCAATTGCCATGAGAATGTCTTAGCATGTTTTGAATATAGTAGTATATAGAGGATCTATGCATTAATACCTATTTTTTGACTGAATATATTAATGCATTTTTTCAGAATTTGCAACAATTTTACTTGGTGAAGTTATAGTAATTTAAATGAATTTTAAGTGATTTTTTTTGCAATTATTAATGGGTATCCACATATGGACACCACATAATTTATTGCTGTTGCAGAAGATAAACATGAAGGATACACTGAGTCAAATAGAATGCAAGAAAATAAATTCAGATGTGATTAATCTAAGGCAGAGATTATTTCCTTGGTCATATGTTGCTAAGTATTATCACCATTTTCTTGGTGAGGAGAAATTGAAATATTACACCAAATCTCCAGATTTATGGTTTATATCATTTACAGTTTAAATAAATAATATTTGCTTTGGTTAACTACCATAAATTATATGCATTTCTTAATCTAAATGCAGGTGTATCTATAATCAATCCCCTGACTGTATTCATGAAATCTCAAGAAACTGTACCCTGGGTCATGATAAGTGGATATTGGAATAGAATGGACTCCTTAATTATTACTTTGAATTTGGGGGCCTCAAATGAATAGAGGTGAGTACCCTTTCCACTATGTTAGGTATGCTTATTTCTGCTTACCTGTGCCATATACTACAAAACCCAAAAGATACACAGAATGTCCTTACATCTAGAGAAGACCACCAAATAGCTTCTTGATGTTCTAATGATCATGAAGATACATATGTGCTAACCTGCTTTATTTCCTCTTCTCATATCAGAAGCTATTGGGAGGCCCATCTTGCTCAGGTTAATGCCATTTACTTTTTTTTTAAGTTTATTTATTTATTTTGAGGGGGAAGGAGTGGGGGGATGTGGCAAAGAGAGAGAGGGAGAGGGGGAATCCCAAGCAGACCCCACACTGTCAGTTCACTGTCATGAACTATGAGATCATGACCTGAGCCAAAATCATGAGTCAAATGCTTAACTGACCGAGCACCCCGGTCAAAGTCTATGAAAGTCTCATGCCTTTTCCTTGAAGACCTACCACTTCCTTGCTTTGGAATTTAAAATCTAAATACAAAATAAATCTGTTAAGTATCCTTCAGGTAGCTCTGTTAAATAATCACGTGGACATGAGTCTCAAGGTGAGGACTTCCTGCTTTCTGCACCCAGTTCTAACCCAAAGTAAACTCTCCTGTTATAATTGCTCCACCTGCCCAGCACCTCAGCCTCTCTGATTACTTTCATCTTCTAGAAGGCTAAAAATGTAATTGAAGTACAGTATCCTCTTCATCCACTAAGAACAAGGCAACGTTATTCCGAAACCTCCCCATGATTTTGAGCTATGGAAGAGAACTGGAAAAGCCATCCATATAACAGGGACAAAATTGACTTCTGCAATCAATGGAAGTTATAATTGAGCTGTGGATATTTATCCCTCCTAAAGCCTTCCATTTCTCAAATATTTAAATGATGACTTTGCAATACGACTTTCACTTCATCAGTGTCTCTGCAGAAATTGGAAATTACAGTATGTGATACAATTAAAATGTATATCCACAACCACTCAGAATAATCATGGCTAATTAGAAATTATGAATCATTAAAATGACATGGTTTTCTGTCAGTATGTGTGCACAGCGCATTCATGTCTTCTAACTTCCCAATTCAATCTCAGTAAATCTAAGGAGGTACATTTGTTTCAATATTTCTATTAAGCCCCTCCATTAAGTAAATTACCATTACAGCCAAAGTTTAAAGGTTATCTGGGCTAGCAAACTACTCAACATAGCTAATGCATATAATTAGCTGTGGCGAGATTCCACATTAAACTTTTCCACTGCTATACTGAGCATTTCCAAAAACAAATCATTTATGCAGGCTTATAAAAAATACTACAGTGCTCCTAATGGGATTCAAAATATTTTCTTCATAATAAATCTCTAATTTCTATTTTTGCTTATATCCATCATTAATTTTAAGGTTGAATAAAATACAAAAAATTCAGCCAAATACTTCAATTCAGTATGTATGAAAAAAAAAAAGAGGTTATTCTCTGAGGAATGAAGAAGTATATTAAAAAAAAAGAAAAACAAGTAGAACTAAGTTGAAACTATGAAATTTTTATTTGAAAATTCAGATAGTTTTTTAACGAAAAGTTTAGAATTTAAAGGAAAAAAAAACTATAAGACTTGTTTCTATTCAAATAGGCTAGAATTAAGGAATATTCTCAGAGAACTTCAACTGTCCAGTTCTCATAGTAAATTCTTCATATATGAGAGAGATTTTGGTGAAGAATTCCAAATAACTATATAGGTCTTCTTTCCAATTGCCAATAGAGTCTACATGTTCAATTGTCTCTGTTAAACCAGCGTACAGGTGGCCCATGCTTGTGCAGCTCCTTTTTAAGCTAGAGCTACCGAGGCAGAGGGGATAATTAATATGAAGGAAAATGATGAACACAGACCTGTTCTCTCAGAAGCAACTGCTGATGGTTGTGAATTCACACTCCAAAGAAGAGTTTCAGATATCTCCTTCCCTGAAAGGTGACAAACATGCTCCCAGTTCTAAGTGGAACATGACTCCAGAAATATCCAACTTGAGTAAAAAGAACTTGACATAAGACTACCATGTTTGAAGAAATGAGTGGGTAGAGAGATAGCATTGAGTGGAAGAAGTGTCTGATGGTAATTGGCATGTAGATGGGTTTGCTTCTATTATTGTATCTATACATACAGATAAAAACCCATGGCTAATGCATAAAATGTTCAGCTAATGCAGGATTGATGCTGCCATCATTAACTAAGCTGTGGTCTCTCAGCTTCAGATCCACACTTCTAGTCTCTTTTTTGCGATGCTGAAATTGGGACTCTATAAACTTTCTGCTTTGCTAGCTGGAGACTTGTTAGGTTCTGCCAGCAGGGACCTCTGAAAGGAGACCGGAATGCTAGCGGGGGAAGAAAGGCCTTGCTCCTCTTTGTTCCATCATTCTTTTCCTTTCGTTGTTACTTCAGCAGATGTTCTTCACCTTCAAGTGGCTTCCAGCACCTGTTTCTAGTTTGTATTTCCACATCCCAAGAAGGAGCCTCATCATGACCCCCCATAGAAACCAGCACTGAGCCAATACTCTTTCAGAGATCGAGGGCCCCAGCACTTCAGAGCCTCCTCCTGTCTTTCAGGTTCAGACAATCCCAAACTTTTGAGGGGAGTGAAGGGTTCTCCCAGACATACAGGAGCTAGCTGTCTCTTGTAGTTACCATTTCTGAGATACCTCAGTGTTGCCATCCTTCAGTGCCCAATGAGCTAATCCTGTTAAAAGAACTAATGTCATTTTCTGACTGGTCCCCCAATATGGAAAATAAAAACTATTTTAATACTGATGTGTGCATCTTTGCTCTGCAATTTGAGGTTCTCGCTTGTTGTCCATCATGGTGGACATAAACTCCTGATCCAGTATCCTTTCCTTTGTCAACCATCTCATTCTTTGAATCTTGTGAGGAATGAGGTGGTGCTGTCAAAGATGGTATCAGATTCTTTTGACAGGAGTGGACTAGACCCTGAGTTAAACAATCAGATCTCCCCAATCTCCTGCTACAGAGATCGGTTTAGGGTTGTGCATGAGACGCAGCTAGGCTAGTCATAGTCTTCTTCGGGACTTTGTTATTAGAAATGGGGATGTTATGGTCATGTGTGAGACAAAAGTTGTAGAAAGTAGCTTTACACTTACCCTCTCACATGGAATTTTCATCTACAGTAGAAGGAAATGAGAGAAGTAAAAAAGACAAAGACAGAGACAAAAAACAAACTTTCTCTGAACACTTAGATCTAGTGATTAGACCACTGGGGCCTACTCAGGCATTTGTGTAACTTGAAACCAAAAGTTGTCTAACTAAAGTGATAGTGATGACCAAGAAACATGTTTTTGCTGTAATGACAGAAAATATACAATTCAGGTTTGATTTACAGAGTTTAATTTCATTTCTATTACTTAAAAGGCATGCAAAATGTATTACCAATATTTGGGAGACTGGTGTAGTCTTTTTGCTCAAAACTGACATCAACAGAAAATACTATGTTGGTTATTTTACATGTTTTATAGGTGTATTAATTTTTTTAATGTTTATATATATATTTTTTTATTTTGAGAGAGAGAGCACAAGCAGGGGAGGAGAGAGAGAGAGGGAGAGGGAGAGGGAGAGGGAGAGGGAGAGGGAGAGAGAGAGAGAGAGAGAGAGAGAGAGAGAGAGAGAGGATCCCCAGCAGGCTGCCAGCACAGAGCCAAATTCAGGGCTTGATCCCATGAACTGAGATATCATGACCTGAGCTGAAATCAAGAGCTGGTTGCTTAACCGACTGAGCCACCCAGGCACCTCTACACACAGGCATAGCTTGTTTATTGTGCCTCTCAGATACTGAGTTTATAAATTGAATGTTTGTAGCAATCCTACATTGAGCAAATTTATCGGCACCATTTTTCCAACAGCATTTGCTCACTTCTTGTCTCTATGTCACGTTTTGTTAATTCTCACAATATTTCTTTTCTTATTTAAAAAAAAAGTTTAATGTTTATTCATCTTTGAGAGACAGAGAGATACAGAGCATGAGTGGGGAAGAGGCAGAGAGAGGGAGACACAGAATCCGAAGCAGGCTCCAGGCTCTGAGCTGTCAGCACAGAGCCCGACGCGGGGCTCAAACTCATGATTCATGAGATCATGACCTGAGCCGAAGTTGGAGGCTCAACCGACCAAGCCAACTAGATGCTTCAATTCTCACAATATTTCAAACTTTTTCATTATTATTCTACTTGTTATGGTGATCTGTCATCAGTGATTATGACTTGCTAAAAGCTCAGATGATGGTTAGCATTTTTTAGCAATAAAGTATTTTTTAATTAAGGTACATACATTGGTTTTTAGACATAATGCTATTGCACATTTAATAGACTAAGTACAGTACCACATAAATTTTATATACACTGGGGAACCAAAACATTCATTTGACTTATTTATTGTGATATTTGCTTCATTGTGGTGGTCTAGAACTGAACACCAGCAATATCTTCAAAGTATGTCTGTATACACAAAAGTAATTGTAAGTCAAAATTCAACCTTGCTTAAGGACACATCTAAGAGTAAAAATCCTTGGTATCTAAGAGTAACAAATTCTGGGTTTTACACGTCTCAAATGACCCATTGCAAACCATTAAAGAATCACATCTTTTCATGTGGCAGTGTTATTCATGATAATAAACGAATTAGAACAGCTAAATCAAATTTTTAAAGCACCAAGCTTTAGAAGTCTCCCCAATATTTGAATTTTCACTCCACACACTTGTATATAGGTATTTATTATCCACCACTCCTCCTAAAAGCTGACGATCTTCTTCCTTTTGTTTGATGGAGAACGCCAGAGACCGAGAGCAACTCAGGGTGACATGGGATTTCTCTCCTGGGATGGAGATTTCTTTTCCTGGCTTCAGAATGGAAACTGCTCCAGCCATAAGAGGGGGTTCTTCAGGGTATGCATCCTAACAGATTTCCACATCATTTCAAAGGGAAAGACCCTGAGAAGTTAGACCTCAGTTCTGCCTGCTCTTTTAACCACTGGAAACAGAGCATCTATCTGCCAAGTGAGTTTTCATCTCGCTCTAGCAGAATCTGACTGCATCTGACAGCTGCCCCTCAGAGATCTTCAACTGAAAAGCCAGAAGCGGTTCCAGCAGCCCGCACTCTTTGTGTGACGCATGGTATCCAAAAGCCCAGTCCAATTCAGTTCTGTCACGGTTGTTACCAAGCCTATTTACACAAAGCTTGCAGTCCAATTGGCAGAAGTGATGACGCATTTCTCAATCTTGGGTTAGAAATGTGAGGATCAGATCTCTGTTTTTCAATGAATTTTCCAGTCCCCCTTCCCCCAGCATACACATATTGGAACTCTCAGATGCTTTTTCTCTTTGAGTGTATGCTAAATGTTGCTTCTGCAATTTATTTTTTGAAAAATCTTTAACTTAACAAATATTTACATATGAAATTATGAATCTGTTTGCATCCACACAACTGCGGCAGAATCAAAGATTTGAAAGACGCAATCCTGTACTATATCTTCCAACCTGGATGCCCATGCCTTAACTCTTTTTTCCTCTCCTACAATACCCAGTGACCATAAATGAAACAAAGATGACTGTATTGAGTTGGCGTGACTGAATCTTATATTTTCAGTTTATGCCATGGTCATAAAAAATAGGATTTCTCTCTAATCTTGAAGGCACTCATGCCAATTTTCTGTTCTCTAACCGGGCCAATATTAATATATTAAGTTAGTAGCTCTTTGATTTTAATTTTCACTCTCTCTATATTTTTCTATCATCATAGGAGAGAACTCCATCATAGCTTGAACTTACCTTCCAATCATAACAAAAAAGCATTTCTCAATGATTTTGCAATTAACTGGGTGCTTAAAGTTTGGTTTGTAATCAAATAGTGTTAAGAGCTCCAACACAAAGACTTTACCGTCTATATATGCACAATCAATGAAATAGACCATATATTGCAGTTACATAAATGTTTCAAGTATTTAAAACTATATGTGAATGACCTTTACATGCATTAGGATTTTTTAATCATTGTTGTTAGGTAGATACAGCCATAATCAATCAAATTAAACTGAATAGTTCATACAATGTGTTTATTGGTACTTTGCACATAGTGTCTACCAATTTCAATTATTAATTTTACTATTATTAATTAGTTTGTATTTAGGCTTCCTTTGAAATGATTAAAAATATAAAACCCTTACCAACAATAACAAGAATTTCTCTTCATTATAAAAATTTTATATATGAACTGTAGCTTAACTTTCATACAGCACCTTCATAGAGTTATCATAAACCTTCTCAGCATTGTACCAGGACAGCTCATTCCATATAAAATATAGGAGATATATTTCAAATAATGCTTCAACTTTTATAGAATTCATTTTCCACTTTCAAAAGAAGAGTTTCTTCTAAGCATTTTGCCTTATTTTACCCATTACATTGTCTCTTTAGCTTTGCAAAATTGTCATTCTAACATCCAAGCTTAAATATTCACTTTAATGATTAAACAAATTTATGTTCTCTGTAAGCATAACAAAGCATCCACTTACCTAGAAGCTTTGTGCACAAAACAGTAGTGATATCATGAAATTTACTTAATATCAATGATACTTGACACACATCTCTGGGCATCATCTGATTGATACGCTTCAAATACTAGAGTTAATGTGTAAAATTTTATTGAAAATAATTTCTCTCATTTGCATATTTCCTCATTTTCAAATATAAAGAATGATGAGAGGGATATTTACATATTAAAAATTGAAGTCATGGGGAGCCAGGGTGGCTCAGTCGGTTAAGTGTCTGACTTCAGCTCAGGCCATGAACTTGTAGTTTGTGAGTTTAAGCCCCACATCAGGCTCTGTGCTGACAGCTCAGAGCTGGAGCCTGCTTCAGATTCTGTGTCTCCTTCTCTCTCTGTTCCTCCCATGTTTGCACTTTGACACACTCTCTCTCTCTCTCAAAAATAAATAAAGATTAGAAAGCAATTTAAAAAAAAGAAGTCATATTAATTTTGCCAATGATCTTAAACATTGACCAAATCTATATGTAATGGGATAGTTACATACATTTGAATAATTAAAGGAGAGGGAATTCAGTGAGATAGCACCAATAACAATTTATATTAGATATCATGATAGTAAAAACATAAGATATCATGATAGTGAAAACATGATAGTGAAAATATCAGTGAGATAGCACCAATAACAATTTATATTAGATATCATGATAGTGAAAACATAAGTGGGTGTTGAATACTGTCCTATAAAAAATGAAAACATTACATGTGACAGCTAAAAGAAAGGTGTATAAGTTATATCAAAGATGAAAATAATTTTTATAAATTATATTCACTGGTTTACTCTGCAGTTGGAAAGACATATTAAGTTTCAAATATATACTATTTTAGAATGTCATACTTTGATATACATAATGGAATACTACTCAGCAACAAAAAATAATGAAATCTTGCCACTTGCAACAACGTGGATGGAACTAGAAGATATTATGCTAAGTGAAATAAGTCATTCAGAGAAAGACAGATATCATATGATTTCACTCATATGTGGAATTTGAGAAACTTACCAGATGACCACAGGGGAATGGAAGGAAAAATAAGATACAAAACAGAGAGGGACACAAATCATAAAAGACTCATAAATACAGAGAAGAGAGGATTGATAGGGGTGGGGGTTTGGGGAGGTGGAGAAAATGGGTGATGGGCAATGAGAAGGGCACTTGTTTGGGATGAGCACTGGGTGTTGTATATAAGTGATGAATCATGGGTATCTATTCCTGAAGCCAAGACTACACTATATGTTAGCTAACTTGACAATAAAAATAAATAAATAATAAAAAAATAATAAAATGTCATACTTTGTAAGACCTGTACTTTACTTACACCATAATTTTATTTTACAACAAAAAGATATTTCATAGAATAATTGTAATTGATTTGTCTTAATAATTTTTCTCTCAGAAAATAAGAATATTCTATTAAAATCTTGTATTTCCTTTTTTTAATCTTTTATATATTCATGAGTGTACTCAAACTATGTCTGAACATGTTTTTATTTGAAAGAATTCCTGTTAAACCACATTGTATTTTGGTCACATTTGATTACCACTTTCATAAACTACATGACTGAGCACTTTTCCTAGTATATTATTCCAAATACAGATGAGATTCTTGGTCATCTATAGTATAATATGAATTAATTTTCCTTTATATCCTATGTAGCTGTCCTTCTTAAGCTAGGGTAGCTATTTCCTCACAAGAAAATGAATTCAGTTCAGAATTATATTGAAAAAAATAATGCATAAAAGGAAAAATCTATTTATATAGAATGCATAATTCAGTACTTGGAAGTCACACAAATTTTTGACACATATAAACAGATGCCTTTGCTTTTTATTTATTCAAAACTATGGAGATCAATAGGGAAAACAGAGCTATTCATCTAATTAATGGGATATTTGTGAATTCAAAATTATAATAAATTCTGGGACTTCAAATACTCTTTAAAACTTCACATATTCCATAAGAAAGAGAAAAGTTAGGATAATTATATTTACTGTTTGCACTTTAATTATTATGCCATCATATTTATGAAAATAATCAAGAGTATGTTAGTGGAAAACCACCGTTATCTTTGTTGCACCTTGGGCTGTGTAGACATTAAAAAATATGACTCTAATAACTACAGAAACACTGACTTAGAAATATTTAAGAATCTCAGAAAAATCGTTTTGAATTGCTGCTATAAACTACAACTTTTGTCTAAAGAGTAAACCAATTTAATACTAGAGGGAAGAAAGAGACTGGATATAAAACTATAGTGAGTTGCCCAGAAGTGGTAAAATTTGGGAAAAATTAAATAAGCTATAAGTATTACTCAAAAAATGATGTAATTTTAACCTGTTTTTATGAATCCCCAAGTTGTACAGGATGGCAGTAGATTATAATTTAGGATTAAAAGAAATTAGAATTGGAGGTCTACATCTATTCCTGCCCTTGGACAACTGACGGCAAATACTTCATTCTTGGAATATAAGGAGGAAGGATAAAAATGGATAAGAAATATCATTGCAAACATTTCTATATTTATAGTATAGTGTCAGTAACATTACCATAAATGCATATATTTTCATAAAATAAAATATCTGTAGATAATATAAAATAATTGTCCTTACTGAACATTTCATGTTAAAAAAATAATGAATCACCAAGCTAAAATCCCCAAATTAATAATTATGCCAATAAAAAATAAAAAACTGGTCTAGGGAAACAAATCACTTCCCACTCATGGTTGCTAATATTTTACATCTACCCATCAGTAACAATCTCAATAAAAATAATAGAATATACATAAATATATTTATCTTAAATTATTTCAAAAATCGACTATATTTTTGTAGAATCACTAGACATACTGTTAATGTTTATTTATTTTTAAGAGAAAGAGAGAGACAGAGCATGAGCTCGGGGGTTGCAGAGAGAGAGATGGAGACACAGAATCCTAAGCAGGCTCCAGGCTCTGGGTTGTCAGCTCAGAGCCCGATGCGGGGCTCACTCTCACAAACCATGAGATCATGACCTGAGCCGAGGTCAGATGCTTAACTGACTGAGCCACCCAGGTGCCCCACTTAGACATACTTTTAAATGTAAGTTATCCCTCATGACTCTTATAGAGACAAATATTTTTCACAGTTTAACTGTTTCTACTAATATTTATATAGATACTAATAACTAAAAGGTTTTTTATTTTTCTAATTTTTTAAACCCCAATCTATTGACTTCTTAATACAGATGATGAGACATTATTTAGCTCTCATTTGTGGTCCACGTTTTATGCAAAGACATGCACAAATATGCAAACAAACATAAGAGCTTTAAATCCTCCCAAGTCTATATTGTAGCAAATGTATTCCATCATTTTTTTGAATAATTGAGAATGATATTATTTAATTTTTGTAAAGGTTATTTTCAGGTAACCTGTATAGTGTAACATAATATTTCCTTTAGTTAATAATTTTGTAGTTGGAGTTTATTTATAATATTTTGCTATTGGAGTTGAAAACTCCATTTATGTTTTCATTTAGTTTATCCTCTTATTCATCCTCAAAATCTTTAGCAGAAATTTAAACTCCTCTAATTCCCCTCCACATTTACTTCCCCGTTGAGCTAGTATTCCTTAAATCCTTTATTTTCTGCAATTTGAATTGGCTTCCTGGCATGTTGCATGAATGTGTTAGTGATATTTCCTTTCTCTAATTTCCTGGGAACTCCCTTCATTAATGTTTTGGGTTGGACCATCTAATTCTTGGCTCTCATGACTTTCTTTTCCTTAGGAGAAAATCCAACTGGAGTATGTTGGAAAACAAATGATTCATTAACCCAATTTCTACATAATAGTCTGGAAGATAGTAAAGGAGGACGCCATGATGGAAGAACACATAGTGGCAGTTTAATATACTGACACTGTCCTCTTTCTTAATATAATTGATAAGAATTTGAGGATTATTTAATTATTGATTGTTAAACTGTACATATACATGTATATATTTAGTTTACCTCTTAAATAATTAATATATTTTGCAATTTTTAAACAAAATTTGCCAAGCATTTAATCCAGACTATGTCAGAGAACCTGAAATATAGGGAATTTGGTACTCTGTATTACATGTGCTTTCTTCCAGAAACGGAGGGACACAATAGCTTCTCAAATTCTGATCATGTATCTAGCATTAGGGAAGAAAATAAAGTGGCAGGGTCCTAAATTTAGTGCTTTTGAAATGGGTTCAAACTTATGTGATTCTCAAATTAAAATAGACTGCTACATATCTAGGATGTTATATATAAACCTACTGAAAACCACAAATCAAAAACCAATAATAGATATGCAAAAAATAAAGAGAAAGGAATTCATGTATATTACTAAAGAAAATTAGCAAACCATGAAAGAAGAGAACAAGAAAATAACAGAGAAGGTGTACAAAAAAACCATAAAACAGGTAACAAAATAGCAAGTACATACCTATCAATAATTAAATGTAAATAAACTGTTTAAATAAAAGGCATGGGGTGATAAAATGGATAAAAAGCAAGACACATCTATATACTGCCTATAATAGGCTCATTTTATACCTAAAGACACATGCAGATTGAAAAGTGAAGGGATGGAAAAGCATTTATCATGCAAATTGAAGTGAAAATAAAGCTGGGGTAGCAATACTTACATCAAACAAAATAGACTTTAAAACAAAGACTAACAAGAGACAAAAAAGAACAGCTTATAACCATAAAGGGAACAATCCAGTAGAATATATAATAATTATAAATATTTATGCACCCAACATGGATCACCAAAATACATAATGTAGCTGTTAACAAACATAAAGGAAGTAATCAATAGTTCTACAATAATAGTAGGAGATTTTAACACCCCACTTACATCAATAGAAAGATCACTTAAAAAGAAAATCCACAAGGAAGCAGTAGCTTTGAATATAACATTGGACCAGATGGATCTAAAAGATATATTCACAACATTTCATTCTAAAATAGCAGAATATACATTCTTTTCAAGTGCACATGAATCATTCTCCAGAACAGATGACATTTTAAGCTACAAAACAAGTCTCAACAAATTCAAAAAGACTGAAGTCATGCCATGTATTGTTTCTAACCACAAAGCTATGAAACTAGAAATCAAACAGAAGAAAAAAAATCTAGAAAGAACACAAATACATGGTAGTTACATAACAAGCTACTAAAAAATGAATGGGTCAGCCAAGAAATCAAAAAGAAAATAAAAACATACATGGAGACAAATGAAAACACATGGTCCAAAATCTTTGGGATGTGGCAAAAACTGTTCTAAGAGGAAATTTTATAGCAATACAGGCCTACCTCAAGTTGCAAGAAAAATCTCGAATAAGCAACCTAAACTTATACCTAAAGGAACAAGAAAAAGAGGACAAACAAATCCCAAAGCCAGTAGAAGAAAGCAAATAATAAATACTAGAGCAGAAATAAATGAAATAGAAGTGGAAAAAGAAAAATAGAACAGTTTAATGAAACCAGGACCTGGTTCTCTGAAAAGATCAAAAAATTTTTAAAACTTTAGCCAGATTCATCAAAAAGAAAAAGAAAGAAAGAGAGTGGACTCAAATAAACAAACTGAAAATGAAAGAAGAGAAAATAACAACTGATGCCCAGAATTACAATGGGGGTAAGAGATTATGAAAAACTATATGCCAATGAATTGGACAACCTGGAAAAAAATGTATAAATTCCTAGAAACATATAACCTCTGAAAATTGGATCAAGAAAAAACAGAAAATTTGAATGGACTGATTACCAGCAATAAAGCTGAATTAATAATCAAAAAATTCCTTACAAACAAAAGTCCAGGACCAGATGGCTTCACAGGTAAGTTCTACCAGACATTTAAAGGAGAGTTAATACCTATTCTTCTCAAGCTCTTTCAAAAAATAGAAGAGGAAGGAAAGCTTTCAAATTCACTCTATGAGGCAAGCATTACTCTGATACCAAAACCAAAAAAGACATACAAAAAAAGAGAACTACAAGCCAATACCTCTGATGAGCACAGATGCAAAAATCCTTAACAAAATATTAGCAAACCAAGTCTAACAATACGTTACAAAAAATCATTCACTATGACCCAGTGGTATTTACCCCTGGGATGCAAGAGTGGTTCAATATTCACAAATCAATCAACCTGATACCTGACATTAACAAGAGAAAGGATAAAAACAGTATGATAATTTCAATAGCTACAGAAAAAGATTTGAAACAGTACAATATCCATTCATGATAAAAACCCTCGAAGAAGTAAAACTTTCATTATTTACAGATGGCATGGTACTATATAGAGAAGATCCTGAAGACTCCACAGAAAAGCTACTAGAACTGATAAGTGTTTGGTCACAGTATACAAAATCAAAATACAGAAATCTTTTACATTTCTATACACTAATAATGAAGCAGGGGAAAGAGAAACTAAGAAAATCTCATTTACAATGGCACCAAACATAATAAAATGCCTATGAATAAACTTAACCAAGAAGATGAGAGACCTGTATCCTGAAAACTATAAAACATTGGTGAAAGAAATGGAAGACAACACAAACAACATGGAGAGATATTCTAAGCTCATGGATTAGAAGAATATTGTTAAAGTGTCCATCCTACCCAAAACCAGCTGTAGACTTAATAAAAACCCTATCAAAATACCAACAGTATTTTTCACAAAACTAGAAGAAATAATCCTAAAATTGGTATGGAACCACAAAAGACCCCTAATAGCTAAAGCCATCTTGATAAAGAAGAACAAAGCTGAAGGCATCACCATCCCAGATTTCAAACAGTACAACAAAGCTACAATAAAACAGTATGGTTCTGGCACAAAAATAGACATATAGATCAATAGAACAGAGAGCCCCAAAATAAACTCACACTTATGTGGCCAATTAATCTTTGACAAAGGAAGCAAAATACTATGAGTAAAAGATAGTCTTTTTAAAAACTGGTGTTGGGAAAACTGGACAGCTACGTGCAAAAGAATGAAACCAGGCTACTTTCTTACACCATATAAAGAAATAAACTCAAAATGGATTAAAGACCTAAATGTGAGACCCGAAACCATAAAAGTCCTAGAAGAGAGCACAGGCAGTAACTTCTCCCACACTGGCAGCAGACATGTTTTTCTAGATATGGCCTCTCAGGCAAGGGAAACATAAGCAAAAATAAACTATTGGGATGACATAAAAAAAAAGGTTTTGTGAAACAAAGGAAAAAAAATCAACAAAACTAAAAGACAATCTACTGAATGTGAGAAGATATTTGCAAGTGATATATCCAATATAGGATTAGTATCCAAAATATATAAAGAACTTATACAATTCAACTTCCAATTACAAATGGACGGAAGAAATGAACAGACAGGTCTCCAAAGAAGACATACAGGTGGCCAACAGACACATGAAAAAATGCTCAACATCACTAATCACCAGGGAAATGTAAATTAAAACAACCTGTAAATGTAAATGTAAATGTAAATTAAAACAATTCCTGACAATTGTCGGAATGGCTAAAAAAAAAAAAAAAAAAAAACCCACATAAGAAACAGCAAGTGTAGGCAATGACGTGGAGAGAAAGGGACCCTCTTCACTGTTAGTGGGAATGTAAGTTCATATGGAGAAATTAAAATTAGATCTACTCTATGATCCAGTAATCACACAACTGGGTATTTACCCAAAAAGTGCAAAAACACTAATTCAAAAAAATATATATGCACCCTTATGTGGGTAGCAGCGTTATTTACAATAGTTAAATTGTCAGAGCAACCCAAGTGTCCATGGATAGATGCATAGATAAAAAAGATCTGGTGTATATGTATCAATGGGTTATTATTCAGCCATAAAAAGGAATGAAATCTTGCCTTTTGCAACAACATGGTTGGATCTAGAGGGTATAATGCTAAGTGAAATAAGTCAATCAAAGACAAATACCACATGATTTCATTCATATGTGGAATTTAAGAAACAAAATGAACAAAGGAGAAAAAGACAAAAAAAAAAAAACCTCTTAAAAATAGAAAACAAACATGATTACCAGAGAGGGTGTGGGTGAGGGGTAAGTGAACTAGGTGAAGGGGATTAAGAGTACACTTACCATGATGAGCTCTGAGTAAGAATGAATGGATGAATGAATTGATGGATGGATGAATATTTTAAAAAATGCTTTTCATCTTTGGCTTACAGACTTTTATGTTATTAATTAATTAAAATATGTTATTTTAATTATTTGGGGATATAAAGAGAAAGCAAAAGAAACTAAGCTAATTCTGTTTGGAATATGTAAGCCCTTAGAACATAGTTGGATTCAAGAGTTTGTATACCAACCCATACTAATATAATACAATTAAATTAATCAAACACAGCATAATATTTTATTGAAGCCATCTATTCCATGGTATTTTGTTATAGCAGCCTAAACCTAAAAAGACTAATATAACATTTTTTTCCCTGAATGTGAATCATAACAGAATATTTTTATGGATTTTTAAAAGTATTTCTTTATTATTGTTAATAATGTTTGATGCTGGGATTTTTTTCATTTGTAAAAATGTTAATGTATATTTCTAGCTGCAACACTTATATAAGTCAAATCTATTTACTAGTGAGTGGTAACAATTTGAATTTAGGCCCTGGATCCTCTTAATCTGTCCCCCATTCCTTTATACTACTTAGATTCACATATATTGGTAACTATGTGCTTAATTATGAATTACATTAAGTTTAACAATCAACTAAAAACTGTGGCCACTCTCCAGAGTCTCTCAGTAAACCTAACAGAAGTGTTTTGGTGAGAAGTCAGAAGGTCATGGTTAAATAAGTAAAATGGTGCAGGTTATAGACAAACATACATGCCAGGTTATTGAATAATAATGCTAAATAATTTCTTTTTCTCCACTGTCTTGTGGTCTCTTTTTAATCCAGAATTTTTTCTGTAGTTCTTGGGAAGATTTAATTTTACCTCTAGTACTAAGAAAAAAAAAGAAGTATACTATGTCAAGATGTTATTCCCTCCTTAAAAAACAATTAATGTGGTAAGTCAAGCTTTTCTAATTATGTTTAGTATCAAGATAATTTATTTTGGTTAGTCAGGAATGAAATTCAAAAATTAAAGCTGAGTGAGAATGGGAATGAAAATCATGCTTCCTTCCCCAAGCAAGCTCCCCACATCTTATTCCCACTTTCAAGTCAAAGCCAGAAAGGTAGGAGCAAGCAGAAAGGGTGTGTTAGATTCTCCAGGCTGCTGTAACAAAATATCACAAACTCTGTGGCTTAAAATGACAGGAGTTTATTTTTCTACAGTTCTAGAGACTAGAAAGGGCTGTGATCCCTCACAGGGCTCTAGGGGAAAACCAACTTCTCAGTGGCTGCTGGCTCCAGGAGTCCCTGGGCTGAAACCACATCACTCCAATTTCTGCCTCCCTGGTTATCTTGCTTCCTTCCTTCCCTGAGTCTTTCAAAGCACCTTGCCTTTCTCTTATAAGGTCTGTGTAATTGTATTTAGGTACTACTGAGCCGATACAAGGGAATCTCCTCATCTCAAAATCCTTACTTTATTACATTTGCAAAGATCCTTTTCCAAAGAACATTTACAAGTTCCATGGATTAAGACTTAATATCTCTGGCCATTATTCAAAGGGGCTTTATTTTGTTTTGTTTTGTTATTTTGTAATCTTAAAAAGTGAGATCTCTCAAAGTAGGCATACACATAAGTGTTTATAGCAGTGACAACAAACTGGAAACAACAGCAATGTCCATTAAGAGAATGGATAGGGATGCCTGGGTGGCTCAGCCAGTTAAGCATCCGACTCTTAAATTCCGCTCAGGTCATGATCTAACAGTTTGTGGGTTTGAGCCCCACATCAGGCTATGCACTGCCAGTGCTAAGCCTGCTTTGGGATTTTCTCTCCCTGCCCCTACCATGTGCTCTCTTTCTGTCTCTCTCAATAAATAAACCTTTTTGTTTGAGAGAACATTCTAGAATTATAGAAATATCCTATATTTTGATAAGGTGTGGATTAAATGGGAATATACATTTGTCAAAACTCATATAACTGTATTTAAGATCTGTGAATTTATGATACATAATTATACATCAATTAAAAGGGGAGGAGCAAGGGCTGAACAGAGAGAAACAGTACCCATCATCCCACTTTCACTGCAAAATAAATCTTAGGCTTTGTGCCTCTGTGGATATTCCCCACACTCCACACTCTGAAACATGTTCTCTGGCATATAATCAAAAACACAATCACCATGACAATAAAAAAATACATCTGAATTTCTCAGTCTTTACTCAATATTTCACTTGCTTGTTTTCTTTTATAATTGCTAAATCTCCAAAATATTCCAAGAAGACATATTCTATTATTTTTATTGCTGGCAGTTTATAACACTACTGGTTAGCCAGTGTATGCCTAGAGTTTATATGGTCTGTTTACAATTGATTTGAAGCAAACCATGACCTCACTCCTGCATAATACCCTGGTAAATTGAGAGTTGCCTGTGGTTGTCTCATTTCATCCTTCTCCTCATATATCCTACAGAATTTACATAAAACTCCTATAGATTTCCACTTCATAAAATTATGCTTTCATGTCTTTGTACACAAATGTATACCTCCACTCCCTTCCAGGTCACCTTAATCCAATGACCCAGAATATGTCTTTCATTTTCTTTCATTTATTTTCATCATATGATTTTCAATTTGGATTTAACATGTTGTCAAGTGACCTTTATTTTTTTTCCCTGGCACTAGTTAAACCAGATTCCTTTGTGTATAGTATCATTCTACTTGCTATCACCAGAATTGTTGAGATTTTTATTTATACTAGACAAATTGTGGCCTTATTCTCTTTTTAACAAAAAAAAAAAATAGATAAAAAGAGAACTACACTGTTTTGAAAGAAAAAGAGGAAATACCACCAATAACAAAAGAATACTAAGAAATTTAGAGTACATTGTTTTTTTTTAAAAAGGTGAATGGTGAATAAGATTCAGATAGGTACTAGGAAATAACTCTGGAAACAGCAAGAGCATGAAAATTATTCTCTAAAATTGCGTGGAGGGTGGGAGATTAGGAGTGAATAACTGATAGAAATTTGGTTTGAATTGCTCACCATCAATGTTTTAGGGGAGGATTTGGAGACCCACCTCCCCATTAATTGCAGCAACATAAAATCTATGTGAGCTAAATTACACACTGAGGATAGTCTACAGGGATTTAGTTGGGTTAGTAAGTGTCAACTTCCTGGGACTATGAAATAAGCTGGAAATAATTTGCCAAGAAGTTTCTTGAATATGAAGTGGCTTTAATAAGGTAGGTTGATGAGTAAATGAACCAGAAAATTGAGGGCTAAATTTTCCTTACGTTTCAGACATATTTGCAGTGATGGTAAGGTCAAAACATTTGGATTATAATTTGAGAACCATCACCTCTTGAGGTAAAGACTATTTAACCAAGTCATTGGCAGGCACTAAAATAAAACACAAATCCCACTGACTCAACTGTAGAGCTCACATCTGAGAAAGGAAGACTGAACCATAGTGCTGCACATATTATTCAAATGCATAGATCAGCAGCAATATTCCAAGACTGAGGTGTGCAGAAAATCACGTCTACTACTAATCAAGTATGCAAATCATTTTAAGTAAAAGTGAGTAAATTTAAAGTTCTTTTTATAAAGCATCATATACATTTTTCTGAAATAGAATTATAAGGAGCACAGATATTTACAGATAATTGGAAGACTCTCTCATCACTGCCAAGATTGTGTGTTGTTAATGATTGCTGTGATCACAAATTATTATAGTGTTTTACTTTCTTGAACATATTTTTTTAATGACAATATAAGCATACATCCAGAGCAATGGATTGCCCTTGTAAATGTCATTTATACACTATAATATATACACATATAACATTTATACTTGTATTTTGTATATTATATATTGTAAATGTGGCATATGTACAATGTATATTTATATATTGTATATATATTATATATTGTACATGTAGTATATTTACCATATATATGTATATATACATACATATACTATACATATATGCATAGTATATATAGTATATGAGAAATGAGAGATAAGCCATGGACACTGACTCTTCCACCTGAAGCCACCCACTCTATTTTCCACAAAACTGTACCAAATATATGAAATACAGTTTTCATGAGGATGTTGAAAAAAATCCAAATGATATGTTCCTTCCAAATTATTTATTTACTTATTTACTTCTGATAATGCTTGATGATTTTTCCCATCAGTCAGACATTTTATATTCATGTTTGATTACTCATTGTACTATAATACAGAAATGTAGCTTTTATTTGCAACATAAATCTGCATTTTATCATCTTCTGCTTTCCTTCCAGTCGACATTTTCAGTGTGTAAAACTAATCTCTTCACCATTTGTGTCTCTTCCACACTCTAGCGGAGCAAAGAGTAAGATTTAGAGATTGCTCACCTAAACTCCAAGTTTACTATCAGGTAACTTTAAGAAGAACCTGTCCTCTAAAATAGAATCCTGCCTTTCCTCTGGTGCATTTGCCTTCGTTCCTGAATTTAAATTCCTACTGGAGAAGCATGAAGGTGAATGTTTTCTGGGTGGAAACACAAGGATGTGAAAGGGAAGTACACATCCTATATATCAATTTTACATTTTGGAAGGTTTTATTTGGCTCTCTGTACAATTTATCTGCTGCAGAAAAGGAACAACTGAAAAAAGAATGTTTTAAATTTTTCAAAATAAAAAGTTCAGGCCGAGGTATTCTCTAATTTCGAATTTTATTTTGCAAATACAAACATTTACTCAGTCTTTCCTAATTTGTGACTTATCATGTTGACCTTATCAGAGTTCTTTTTTCATTTTTTATAGTAGAAATAATAAAAAAAAATAAAAATAATCATGGACTATTATACTAATAACAGTAATTAAAAATATAAACATGTCCTTTCAAACCTTTAACCCTTATAAATTCAAATATGGCATGAGTGACATATACATTAAAATAATTTTTTCCACCAAATTGATAATTAAAAATTCATTGATATGTTGCATATTAGAGTATTTATTTTAATTTAATTTAATTTTAATTTTAATTTAATTTAATTTTATTATTTTGAGAGAGAGTGCAAGCAGAGAGGGACAGAGGGGGAGAGAATTTCAAACAGACTCCACGCCTAGTTCAGAGACCCACATGGGGCTTGATCTTACAACAATGAGATCATGACCTGAGTCCAAATCAAGAGTCAGATGTTCAGCCAACTGAGCCACCCAGGTGCCCTTAGAGTATTTCAATTCATTGAGTCAATATTATAGCCAAGTTTCATTAAGATGGAAGAGATTAGTATTTCAAATCTGCTCACATAAACATTTAAGTTATATTTTACTTTCAAACCATAACACTTAAGTCAGAAAAAGGGAGAGGGAGATATTGGTAGACTTGCAAAAGAAGTGTCCATTACTAATACAAAGCAAATGTGTTAGGGAAGAAATTAATACTTTCCTTTGCATTAAAAATAACAATACACACCATAAAGTACATGTCTACATAGCAATAAATAAAGGCTTCCAGGTGAAAATATGTTATAGTTATCGAAGCTTTCTTATTTAATTATTAATTGTTATATCAGTCTGGATGCTTTAACTGTAAATAACAGAAAGTCCAGCCAGAAATGTTTTAAAAATTATTAGCTTCTGTAACAGGAAATCCAAAAAAAGGCATCTGTCATGGATTCAAGAGTTTAATGATATCATCAGGGACTTTAGTTCTTTGCTTCCCTTTGCCCTATTCTTCACTGTGTTGGCTTCATCTTAAGGCTGGTTACCCTTGGGGTCATATAAAGGCTCTTACCAGCACGTGAGAGTATACCTCCTTACTAACATCCAGTGGAAGGAAGCCTCTCCCTCACCAAGGAATGTGATCCTTTCCCCAAGTCTGAACAGCCAGGATTTCAATAACCAGGAGAATGGCTTATGGTCATTGATTTAAACAAATCATGAACCACCATTAAAACTGAAGATGGAGTCAGCTTCTCCAAAATGAAATGGCTGATTAGTTATTAGAATCTGAACAAATCTAGGTTTGGTTATGAAGAAAGTAAAGAATAGATTCAAGCTAGGCAAATAATGCTTTCTACAATTGTGAGCTTCTTTCTGCTGAGTGATCTTAGGTATATTCCTCATTATTCCCTCATCATAGCACCAGAATGAGAGCTCACACTAGTTTGGTACTTAACAGATGTTTCCTTGTCCTGCCTGATGGCAAATTTGGAGGAAGCATTCCTGCTATAGATAAGAATTGAGGAAGAACTGAGTAGTGAAGAGTAAATTTTAAAATGCTAGCTAAAATTGATTTGTTATCTTGGATTTAATAATGGCCATGCTGGTCACAATCAAAATATGTATGAGAAGCTTAGAAAAATGACGTGGTTCAGTCCCATAGAGATGCTGTGGACCATGAAACATAACCTGTGCATTCAAAAATAATTTCAACATACATCAAATCCTTTCCTTACACTTGTTCACCTTCGTGATCTCATGGCTCACTTGGAGCAGTGGCTCACTGTCATTGCCCACCATCATGGGAGAATATTGAATTGCATCTCACTAGCCTAGGAAAAGACTACAATTCAAAATTCAAAGTACGGTATCTACTGAGTATGTATCATTCAGTAGATTCACTTCTGCACTGTCATAAAGTTGAAAAATCATTAAGTAAATCATGGACCATCTGTACTCCATTATCACTGTCCAGAAATGTTGGTCTTTCAATTCAGAAATGTTGGTCACTGTTTTGAAGATGGGAAGGACTACCCATACTTTTACATTAGTTTTTTGGTTTGTTTTTATAACAAAATAATTAAAGGGGAATTGAACTGCAAGAATGTGAATCACCAAAAAATTAGTTAAATTCTCCCTATTTACCAAACAGTTTATCCCTAAATAATGAAAGCAGGTGAAATTTCTGAACCACTATAAGTATTATGGTATGAATTTTGCAGAATGGGCATTGTGTCATATTAGTGGAAATTATCTAATTAGCATATACATACTCTCATAACCACATATTTTGTTTTATTCTCTTTTTCCTTTAATTTATTTTTATTTTTATTTTTTATTTTATTTTAGAGAGAGTGTGTGAGTGTGGGAGAAGGACAGAGGAAAGGGGGAAGAATCGAAAGCAGGCTCCACACTCAGGGTGAAGGCAGAAGCAAGGTTCGTTCCCACAACCCTGGGATCGTGACCTGAGGTGAAATCAAGAGTTGGCCGCTCAACCAACTGAGGCATCCAGGCACCTCATCTTTTTCCTTTTAAATGACAACACTCAATGCTGATGACAGGGAGGAGAGAGTGCAGTGTAGGACAGGCACTCTCATACACAGCTACTGGAGGTGTGAGACTGCTTCTAGATTAGAGCCTTAAATTGCTTGTATCTTTTGATCCTCCACTGACACTTCTCTGAGTACAACTTAAATAAAATATATATATATATATATATATATATATATATATATATATATATATAAAGCAGAAAGACAAGTCTACATTTTTCTCAATGCCATTCATAAGTGTAAATTATTTGAATAATCTAAATATATAATGTCAAATATATGACTTCAAAGCTAATGATTAAATAAATTCTAGTTCATTCATGGAATAGAATAGAACCTAGCTATCAAAAATGCTATATACAACAACATTCAGGATGGCACAGCCAGGAGAGGAAAATCACCTGAGTCTTTCATATTATTGAGCTCATAACTCACCCAAATATTAACATGTCCTGCTTGGACTTTTTGCTTTGTGAGCTAATACATTTCCTGTTTTGTCTGAATCAATTTTAATTAGAATTTGTAGATACTTTCAGCCTAAATTATTTTAACTAATTTATAGACCTAATTCAATAGTGTATTAAAAAAATAGCACATTGTAACCAATGGATTTACCCAAGAAATTAAGAAGGTTTCATCATTTAAAATTATAAATATTTACTAATTCTCTAGATTAAATGAGCTATATATATATACATATATATATATGGTTACCTAACATGTTAAGTTTGCAAATACTTATTAGAGGTTCATTTCTTAATAAAAAATTATCATAGTAAGCTATATATAAAAGAAAATTTCCTTAATATGATGAAGATACCTACAATAAATATTAGAAATATTTTGTAACATTTTAATAGTTTCTAGTTTTCTAATAGTTTCAGGCATAATATTTGGAAGTTTGGAACAAAACAAAGATGTCTGCTATTCTACTTTTCAATGTTTTTTTTTAACACCATCACTTAATAAGTAAGAGAAATAGAGTTGCAAAAACTATTGTCTTTATGTGATATGATTTTGAAGTTAATCAAATGAAAAATAACAGCAAGACGAATCAGGAAGTAGAGCTAGGTGTATAGATAGAAATACTTAAAACAAATATAGCAAAAAAAATCAATGAATTAATTCATGAAATGTGTGTGTGGTGGGTGCTGCGGTTTGTTACATCCCAATAGCAATAAAACTATAGTATAGCTTTGACCTACAAAAATATGTGTTGAAGGTCCATATAAAATGTATTTATTGCTGTTAACATACGGGTTTAAAAAAGAATCTGAGGTAAAAATGGAAAGATATGTTATGTCCTATAAAAGGAAGAACCAACAGTGTAAGATATCTTCTCTCCCCAAATTAACTTTTAAATTAATGTCTTCCCGAACTAAATCTCTGTGGGTGGAACTGATGAATCACTACCTTGTATACCTGAAACCAATATGATACTATATGTTAACTAACTGGAATTAAAATAAACACTTAAGAGAAGCTCTGTGGGAAACTGAAACACTGATTCTAAAGTTCATCTACTACAAAGATGCAAGGAGAGTCGTTTAAGTAAAAATTATGTTAAATATAAAAAGTAATAGAAGACAAATGTGTCACCATGTTAAAATTAATAATCATGGGGTAGCGGGAGAATGGATGAGTCTCATTTTTTTCCTTAAATTTAGATTATCTGCAATAGACAAGTGCTATTTTCAATTAAAATATTATTAAATATGTCTTTTTCTAAAATAGATACAGGTTCAACAAATTAACAAAAATAATTTAGTGTAAACACAAAATAACTTTATAATGACTTGTACTGTAAAATATTGTGAACCATTAAAATTAGGTACCGTATATAGAGCACCTACTCTTTGTCAGACATGCCTTTGCATTGATACCATACTCTACTCTGCTAATATTGCAATGCTCAGATTTTTTTTTTACATAGAAAAAATTATAGATTTGACTATTTTAGGAATTATTTCAAGTTTATAAGAAGTTATATCAAAACACATCCACATTAATGAATAATTAGTACTTTCTTTGAAAGTGCAGCTTTACAAAACGAATTATTCAGAGTTTATTAACATATTTCTTAAACTCTACAAATATTTCATGTGTGGATAATTTGTATAAATGAAAATAAATCATGAAATTAATTCAAAATGAGATCATATATAATGAGAAAGCTTATTCATATTATTTAAAACTCCCTCTGTTTTCTATTACAGATAAACCTTCAAATATTTTGCTCATTAAACACTTTGGACCACATTTTACTACTAAGAATTTCAAAATAACTGGTTGCATTACGTCGATATAAATAAAAATGAGATATCCCTTTCTTTCTTCTTTACCACACAAGTAATAGCCTTAAAGAAATAAATAAGTGAAGAAAATCTTACTGTATGAAAATAAGAAAGACACGTATTTTTAAGGGACAAAGGTAAAAAGCACACAGTTATAAAACCTGCAGTTTTTAAAGATGTAAATTAACAGGATAAACCTAATACCAAAACTGAAATGAGCAGAGACAATGGGCTATGAACAACAGGCAAGGGGCATTGAACTGTTCAGATGATTAAGGTTTATCTATTTATTTTTTTTCCTAATTATATATCAATCTGACCTCAGGGTCTGGTCCAGTTTCCTTGGCCAGCTATGAGATTTGTTTTCAGATATTCCAACGGGGGCATCAGTGGTTTCTGAAAGCATCAGAGGACAATGTCAATGTCAAGAGCCAATAGAATCTATCATAGCTGAATTATGTTGCAAGATCTAGGAAACATGATACTAACAAGAGCTGAAATAGTCAGCAAGTGGGATCAGATGCTCAGACTGAATAATCCCTGGATTTTACCCAAACATCCTAGGAGAAGGTGAGCATCTCCTAGGCAGAACCAGCAAACTCCTGAACACTGATTCTGAGTCAAAGTTGTATAAGGCTAAAATCTCAAAAATATTTATCTCAAGACATGAAATTAAACAGCAGGAACATGGGTCAGAGGCCAGGAAATCCCTCGTGCTTATTATTATTTTTTTCATACCTTTGTGGATTATATATGGACCTGTGGTAAAAAAAAAAAAAAAAAAAAAAAAATTTAAGCCAGTGAGAACTCACACCTGTTTCAGCCACCAATCATGAGGTGTTTATCTGAGAACTATGAATAAGTCATTTGTTGTGACTATGGAGTTGTAGTGACAAAGTTTTGACTGAATACTATTGGAGGCGGCAGACATATAAAATACCTAAATTTGTTAATTTATTCAAACATTCAGTCTTCGTCCTCATTAACTCAAGTATTTTTCAAGCACCTATTGTGGTGCTTGGCTCTGGGAATACAATTGAGAAACAAGGAAGCAATATTCCTCCTTACAGAAAAATCTAGAGGCAGTTTGCAAAAATAAGCAAGCAATTGAATTAAATAATAATATTTGTAATGACAGGAGACGCCAATACTAGACTGGTAAATCTTTCTAGAAAAGTTGACAGGTGATGTAACACCTGTGATATGAATGTTGGAGACCATGAGCCAGGCAAAATGTGTTTTCGTATGTAATGGGGGTTAGAGTGGGACAAAGAGATTTGTCATCAGAGGTATTGGATGCAGACTGAAGATGACATCTAAAGTCCCAGACATAAAAGTGTGTGCGGCTTCTGAATGAATTTCTGAATGAAATTCTTCATTCTGACTGGATCTCAGTTTTATATGAGTAGATAAAACTTAATCTGACATGGAAAATAAAAGCTAGATGTAAATGGTGTACACTTCTTTTGTACACCTCAAGAGTTTGGACTTTTGAGATCACTGAGAAGCCCTGGAAAGATTTACTGTCAGGGAATGTTAAGATTCAATTCACATTCTAGAAATCACTCTGGCTGCAGCAGCCTGGATTGTCTTCAAGCAGGCAAGGCTGGAATCAGAAAGACCAGTTTGAGGGCAGTAGTAATGTAGTAATTGTAGGAGTAATGAAGGGAATATAGTAACATAGATGATGGTTGCAGCTCAGTCACTATTACCGTGGTTAAAATTGGCTGTGGATGTGGCCAACAATAAGAAATAATTACTGTATTTTCTTCTTTCAAAGTTTAAAAGCTGGATTATTTCCCTGCTTGGCCAATTATCAGCTATTTAATAGTCTTCTATCTGGTTTCCCACATTCATCTACTCAGGCCACTCCTCCCACACTGAAAACAGAGATACATTTAAAAATGTAAAAAGGGGATTGTTTGCCCACTACCATATGGTCAATTAATCTTCAACAAAGCGGGAAAGAACACCCAACGGGAAAAAGAACAGTCTCTTCATCAAATGGTATAGGGAATACTGGACAACAACAGGCAAAAGAATGAAACTGGACCACTTTCTTATACCATAAACAACAATAAACTCAAAATGGATTAAAGACCTAAATGTGAGATCCAAAACCATAAAAATCCTAGAGAAGAACACAGTCAGTAACCTCTTTGACATTGGCCATAGCAACTTCTTTCCAGATATGTCTCCTGAGGTAAAAGAAATAAAAACAAAAATGAACTATGGGGACTTCATCAAAATAAAATCTTCTGCACAGCGCAAGAAACAAATCAACAAAACGAAAAGGCAACCTATGGAATGGATATTTGCAAATGACATCGGATAAAGGGTTAGTATCCAAAATATATAAAGAATTTATAAAACTCAACACCACCCAAAAAATAATCCCATTAAAAAAGGGGCAGAAGACATGAATAGACATTTTTTTCAAAGAAGATATACAGATGGCCAAGACATGAAAAGATGCTGAACATTATGTATTATCAGGGAAATTAAAATCAAAACTACAATGACATATCACCCCACACCTGTCAGAATGGCTAAAATTAACAACACAGGAAACAACAGGTGTTGATGAAGATGTAGAGAAAGGGGAACCCTCTTACACTGTTGGTGGAAATGCAAACTGGTGCAGCCACTCTGGAAAACAGTATGGAGGTTCCTCAAAAAGTTAAAAATAGAACTACCCTATGATTCAGCAATTGTATTGCTAGGTATTTACCCAAAGGATACAAAAATACTGACTTGAAAGGATACCTGCACTCTGTTGTTTATTGGGGCATTATCAACAATACCCAAATCATGGAAAGAACCCAAATGTACATCAACTCATGAATGGATAAAGGTATTGAATGCTCATAAATAAAAGAACCAATATTGTTAAGTTGTCCAAACAACTAAAACAAGCTACAGATTTAGTTCAACTCCTACCAGAATACCAATGAAATTTTTCACAGAACTAGAATAAATAGTACTAAAATTTGTGTGGAACCACAAAAGACCCCAAATAGCCAAAGCAGTCTTGACAAAGGAGAACTGGAGGTATTACAATCCCCGATTTCAAAATATACCACAAAACTGTAGTAATCAAAACAGTAAGGCACTAGCACAAAAATAGACATAAAAATCAATGGAATGGAACAGAGAGCTCAGAAATAGACCCACACTCACTTGGTTAATTTATCTATGACAAAGGAGGCAAGAATATACAGTGAGTAAAAGACAGTATCTTCAAAAAATGGTGTTGGAAAACTGCACTGCTATGTGCAAAAGAATGAAACTGGAGCACTTTCTTACACCATACACAAAAATAAACTTGAAATGGGTGAAACACCTAAAATGTGAGGTCTAAAGCCATAAAACTCCTAGAAAAAAACACAGGCAGTAATTTCTTTGACACTGGCAGCAGAAACATTTTTCTAGATATGACTCCTCAGTCAAGGGAAGCAAAAGCAAAATAAACTATTGGAACTAAACCAAATTAAAAGCTTTTGCAGAGAAGGAATAACAAGGCAACCTACTGCATAGGAGAAGATATTGAATTTATACACACACACACACACACACACACAGACACGCATGAATATATGTATATGTCTATATGCATATGCAATAATCTATTTAAAAAACAAGTATATGACCTAAATACACATTTTCCCAAAGAAGACCTACAAATGGCCTACAGACACATGAAAATATGCTCAACATCACTAATTATCAGAGAAATCAAAACCACAAATGAGATATCACCTGAAAACTGTCAGAAAAATGTCTAGAACCCAAAATACAAGAAATAATAAGGGTTGGTCAGGATGTGGAAAAAAAGGAGCCATTGTGCATTGTTGGTGGGAATGAGAATTGATACAGCCACTATGGGAAAACAATATGGAGGTTCTTCAAAAAATTAAAAATAGAATTATGATAAGATCCAGTAATTCCACTACTGGATATTTACTCAAAGAAAATAAAACACTAACTCAAAAATATATGAACTCATGTGTTTATTGCATCATTATTTATAATAGCCAAGATATGGAAGCAACCCTAATGTCCATTCATATATGAATGGAAGAAGAAGATATATACATGATAAAATATTACTTAGCCATAAAAAAGAATGAGATCTTGTCATTTGCAACAACATGGATGGACCTAGCAGGTATAATACTAAATGAAATAAGCAGAGAAATACAAAAATCATATGATTTCATTCATATGTGGTATTTAGAAAACAAATGAACAACAAAAAAAGAGACTAACGAAAGATTCTTTTTTTAAAATTTTTTAAATGTTTATTTATACTTGAGAGAGAGAGAGAGAGCACGTGTGTGTGCACGCATGAATGGGGGAGGGGCAGATAAAGAGGGAGATACAGAATCCGAAGCAGGCTCCTGGTTCTGAGTTGTCAGCACAGGGCCCCACAAGGGGCTTGAACTCATGAACTGTGAGATCATGACCTCAGCTGAAGTCAGATGTTTAACCGAATGAACCACCCAGGCACTCCATAAAAGAAAGATTCTTAAATGCAGAAAACAAACTGGTGGTTGCCAGAAAGAAGGATGGATGGGTGGGAGATGGATGAAATAGATAAAGGAGATTAAGCAAAAATAATAGTAATAATAAAGCATAATTTCTAATTAATTAAGGTAATAATTCACTAGGACAATATTATACTTCTGAACATGTATATACCTAACATTATTGCTAACGTGTATGGGTGTTTATATATAGTGTAAATACACATTGTATATTTGTATAAAATGTAAATATATATAAATTATACATAATATAAATATAATTTATATGTTATACATAATATAAATATATAATGTAAAAATATATGTACACACAGAGATATATGAACTGACATATACATAAGTCTTGAGTTAAAACACATATATAGATTGGGGCGCCTGGGTGGCTCGGTCGGTTAGGCGTCTGACTTCAGCTCAGGTCACGACGTCGCGATCTTGCGGTTGGAGCCCCGCCTCGGGCTCTGGGCTGATCCTCAGAGCCTGGAGCCTGCTTCCGATTCTGTGTCTCCCTCTCTCTCTGCCCCTCCCCCGTTCATTCTCTGTCTCTCTCTGTCTCAAAAATAAATAAACGTAAAAAAATAAAAATAAAAAAAACCCCACATATATAGAATACTCAATGTAAGAACTTACAAGCAAATAGTCTTTAAAAACAGACCTGAAATATGTATAAATTACAATGTAGCCTTTCACAGAGAGTAGGTGTCCCCATGGACATGCTAGAAATCAAGTGACTGGCAAGGAATAAAGGGCATCAGTGAACCAGAGGACACCCTGCCAGGCATCATGGGGGGCAATAAACTACAATACATTCTCTTTGTTAGAATGTTATTACTTATTTAGAATTCAAATTAATTATACATACAAGAAAATAAGTTATACAAATTTTCAAGGAATTATATTGATTATGATTGTTGTTATTCTTATTATGTTTACTTTGAAATGAGTTGCAGAAATAACAGGGAAATTTGTATAAGCACCGTTTGGTTAGTTCCTGTTCTGAATGCTTCCTAAGGAACAACGTACAAAGACGTCAAGGCATTTCAGTGTGTTCTTTAAAGGTTAGAACTGTAGGTGAAAAACAAGTACGGCAGTAAGTTGCCATTCTAAAATAACATATCTGAATGTTTCTAGTAATTATTTGAATTGATTTGCAATGTCATGGAATTTTTACTGGTAATGCACCTGTGTAAACGTAATCAAGTACACATGGTGTTGGATAGTCATATAGCACAGCCTAAATCACCAAGATATATTCAACTTATTACCTGTGCCTATTAGAATACACACATGGTTCCTGCCCATGCTTTTAAAAACACTAATGATATATCAATAAGTAGAAGATTATGGAAGAAATTAAGATAATCATCTGAATCATCCTAGCAAAAAAAGTCACTTTTTTTTTTTTACCTGAAGTACTGAGTGGATCAATAAAATACCATTAACTTCTATAACTTGTGATGAACTGGGAAAGCTGTGTTCAAGTTTGCCTTTGTATAGTCAATTAGGTAAATGAGGCTTTACACAAATTAATACTGTAAATAAGTGAATTGTGGCCTGCATGAGTTAAGGGCAGATAATTGTTCTCATATATTTATAAATGCAATTGGGAAAGAATAATTTTCTAGATTTAAGGAATATACAGTCATAAAAATATATTAATTATATTACTTATACAAATATTATTACATATTATAATGCATTATTAAAGGACAATTAAATTTACCAAAAAATATCTCATTCAATTGCCCTGTTTTTACTACCTTATTGTATTTGAATGTACTAGTATTATACAGAATCTAATGAAATGTCAGTGGCTTGAAAATAAATGGTAGTCATTACTGTTCATCTTTTAATTTTCAAGGTCAGAGATTCATTGTCAAATTGGTAACCTAATAAACATAAATTAATTTCTCTAAATTTAATTAATTTAAATAATTGCTTCATGTGTAGAAGTAACCAGTTCATATAAACAAAGTTGAGTTTTGCATGCCTGTGCATGAAGTTCTAAATCCTGATTTCTACCCTCACCTCCCTTTATCATCCTTCTGTTTACTCATACATCTTTCATCTATTTACGGATTTACTGATCTATCTGCATGGCTATAGCTTCCTAAATATAAATCATTTCTGTCATTAGTCCCATTTCCACTGAGGGAAAACTCTAACGAAGGTATTAAGTAACTTGATTAATGGCCTACAGCAAATATTAGGAAAGCCCAGAGTGGAGCTCAAAAATAGCCATTTTCTCAGTCACTGGACTGGGCTGCTGCTACCACATGCTCTGTGACCTAGAAGTCACAAAGCATTTCCCGATCTGCTGGCATACTTTGCCCTCCATTCTTACTCCATTTGTTCAACACACCCAGAGGTCCATCACTTGTATCAGCCTTCTGAATTTTACAAATTCTTACTATCTTCTTATAATAACATTCACTATGCCTTTTCCAGTTCTTCTCAATGTAAAGATTTTTTGTATCATTCTCAACCATTGGATCTATTCCCCTACTGTGTCATTTGTCACCATCTGTATTCTTTTTTTCATAAGTCCTCTCTCCCCCACTAACTTGCGAGCTCTTTGATAAGAACCAACTTGATATTTCCTTTTAAACCCACCAAAATATGTTATAGTGTGTGGAAGAATTGAAAACAAAGAATAAGTTATCAATTTTGTTCAGTTCAAAGACTAATTTGCATTATATACATATTTTTGAAGATTAAGACTTCTTGTCCTAACAATTTTTCCAAAAATGTATTTACATTTACATTGTAAATATTTTCGTTATTTAAGCATCAATTTATATAGTATCTAGGTCAAAATATGAATATCTTTAATAAAGTCTAGGATTGGCAAACAGAGGAGGATGTTGTCTGCATGACAAAATTTTATATTGAAAATTGTTTTATCTTTCTACATGAGTCTGAGGCAACTGGGTGTAAGTTTCTCAAAAATAAGAGCTATAAGGAACTGAAAAAATGGATAAATATAAATGCTATAACATTAAGAATATTGTTTAAAAGGGGGTCCTGGGTGGCTTGATTGGTTAAGCCTCTGACTTGATTTCAGCTCAGGTCATGATCTAAACTATCCTGAGACTGAGACCTACATCAGGCTCTGCACTACTTGGGAGCCTGCTTGGGATTGTCTCTCTCTCTCTCTCTCTCTCTCTCTCTCTCTCTCTCTCTCTCCCCTTCCTTCCCTCCCCTCTCCCTCTCTCAAAATATGTAAATAAACATTTTAAACAAAAAGAATATTGTTTAAAAAACAAGAACTTCCATGTCTATTCTCGGGAGCTGAAGCGTGGTTCTAACAAACATAGAAATGAAACCTTGTTTCTTGTTTCAGTGAGAGAAACAGAAGTAGTGACAAAGGTAAAAAGATCACGACCAGTAATTATGAAAGAGGTCATACCCCGGTAAGAACAAAATATCCCAAGACTGGACCATGTAATGGGAACCTGCAGCACAGCTTGGGAGTGACACAGTACAAGAAACTGATGCTCACTGGTTACAGAAGCTAGTATCAAAACCTGCTAAGGAGAATCAATCAGAAACCAAGCTTCCTGCCATGAAATGGGAGAAGGCTTGAGAAGAACTTGGAATCCTGATAATTCTGCTTGGAACAACATAGACAAAGAGTTAGATAGAGAGTATGACTGTAATTGTTACTCTTGTTGTAATCATACCCTCCTCATGGCTCTTTTGGCTAATATAAAAGATCATGCTACACAACATAAAATAAACATTACAAGTAAAAGATTATGATGTCATTATTAAGTTATTAATTTTTAAAGTGTTCGTCTTTCAATTATTAAAAAACAGCTGATCTAAGCCATAAATCTGTTAAAGATCAGCAGGAGGATCATCTGTCATGCTGTGACTTCTGAGAACTTCATGTATAAACTCCCAGCCCAATGGTCCTTTGAAAACATGCCTCTCCACAGGAATGTCCCAGCACATCCACAAGGTGATGTGCTGACATTGACCAAGACCCACATCCTTTCAGCTGGGGCCTGAATTTGTTGTATCAACTCTTCTCTCAGCCCTTCTTTGCCTCCACAGATTCATTTTCACCTCCCAAACAGTCTGTCTCCTTTTCCTAGAACTCATGTCTTTGGGCAGGGAGAGTCAGAAATTTCATCTTGGATGAATATTGTGCCCAAATGCTAGTAAGCAGGTCTAATGTGATTATAAAGGTCTCAAAGTGTATGTATCAATCTTTAGATGAGCAGATTCATTTCCTACTTCACACTAGCATCCAGCCTTCTCCTGTGTACCTGTTTGGTTAATTATTTCTCCCTGTTACACTATAAATTCCACAAAGCAACCCTGCAGCATTTTCTTTGTGAAATAAATCATTATCTTTTGTCAGAGGAGTGCATAATTGCAACAAAATAACAGTTCAAAACTGCTTACAATTGGCTTTTTACATTTGACGTCTGCAGGAGAGAATAATTGCCTAAGAACAATGTATAACCTTGATTTAAATGACTTATTATGTGCACTTTGTATATATGCAGTGAACATAATCTTCACTCAAAACAGTTTCCCCTGCTGACAAATGGATTTGTTTAGGTTGAAAATAGTATACATTTATAATTCCCTTGTCTGTTTTATAACTTTGTGCATCTTACACTCACTCCCTTTTCACCTCATTGCCCCACTTTTTCATTCAAGAGATCGTTTTTCATCTATCTTACCTTTTTACATAAAATTTGGTGCAACTCTGAGGAAAATAAAGCAGTAAGTCATACAAACAGGACAGATAAAATGAAGGCAATAATAGTATTCATGTTATTTCCCTCCCTTTAAATGTACATGCCATTGGTGCTACAGTGACAGTTACGCAGAAGTGTAGGCAATACCACACTTTCACCAAATATCACTTAATGTCCTGTAGACCATCAGATAACATATTCCAATTAAGAGAACTCCAGTTTGCCTCTTTTTCTTTCATAACAGGTAATGATAATTCTCTGAATGTTTACAGGGTATTTGGGGGAGTTACAAGTAATCTGGAGTAGATTCCTCATAGACTTTCAAGTCCCCCATCTTAAATGTTGTCAAATTACTGCTCATGATGAATTGGAAACCAGAGTATTGGGAGAGGAATGTCTTACGCCTCTTGAATGAGAGCACCATGAAACAGGAAAAGGAAATGCCACTAACAGAGAGGACAGACCAAAAAGACAAAATATTTGAGAATGGCAATCATGCTTTTTGATTGCTGCCTCTCTTTCAGTAAAATGCAGACTCCAACCATTATTAAGTTGTATTTAAAGCTTTGCAGATGGTGGTCAATATTAATAGATGCTTACTTGTGTCAAGCTGTTGGAAAGTCCAAAGTAAAAATTGCTCAATGAAGGGATATATGTAGAGAGGAAGGTTCCAAACGGTTTGAAAAGTTTGACATATGGAGAAAACAAGCCAAAGAACTAAGGATCAGAAATAGAGGGCAAAAGCAGCTGGTCCCCAGGCAGTGCATCTGGGCCTTTTTTTAGAAAAGACATACTGATATTAATATCAGCTGAGCCTTCTAGCAATGGAGGAAGTGCCTGTGCCTGATCAGAGTATCTCTGCCAGATCAGAGGTTTTGAAACAGGACTCAGTGAATGCCCAGCTATCTCCACACGGTTCTACAAGGTCTGTATGAGAGGTTTTTAAGAAATATGTTACTTTAGGAAAACAGATAAGACAAGCATGTCCTGGGTAATTTAATCATTTTATCATGAAATGAAGTGCAGTGAGGTACTTCAAAGCTGGCATTTCAATGTCATTGGATACAACTGGATCCATATGTCCACTCATCATTCATTGATTCCATCATATATATAAATAGAAACAGAAATATATATATATATATATATATATCACATAATATATGTATTTGTATATACATGCACACACACATAGTCTCTGCTATATGACAGATACTCATTGAAGACTGAGTATACAGGAGTCGCAGACAAAATTCTTGTTACTCTTCTATATCCCATAATACATGGGATAGAACAAATCCTTTCCAGAGAACTAAACAGGGTGGTGTGATAATACAGCATGCCTGAGTACTGACTCCAGAGAAGGAGCTCTGCAAACCCTTCTATTAGATGTTATTTAAAGTGAAACCTGGGGCGCCTGGGTGGCTCGGTCGGTTAAGCATCCGACTTTGGCTCAGGTCATGATCTCACAGTCCGTGGGTTCGAGCCCCGCGTCGGGCTCTGTGCTGACAGCTCAAAGCCTGGAGCCTGTTTCAGATTCTGTGTCTCCCTCTCTCTGTGACCCTCCCCAATTCATGCTCTGTCTCTGTCTCAAAAATAAATAAACGTTAAAAAAAAATTAAAAAAAAAATAAAGTGAAACCTACATAATGATAAAAGATATCACCAAGAAATAAAAGAGTTAAGAGAAACCCAGGCCGACGAGTTAGCATGAAGACCATCAACACCAACAGAGAGGAATCAAGAAAGAACGCTGTGGCTATCTTGGTGACAGTACTCGATATTTAGTAGGTGAACCAGGACCAGATCATTCTGGGCTCTGTGGTCCAGGACAGAATTTCTGAATTCTCCAAATTGCAATGAAAAGGAATCCACATTTTAAGTTCCCATATTGCTATTTAACAGATAGTCCTGACTCTTAAGTGGATGCTGGATTATGGAGAAGTTAAAAAAAAAGATTTAGTTAGGGAGCTTGCAGGAATCCATTCAAGAAAGAAGTATAGCTTATACTATGATGCCAATAGACATGGAAAGAAGTAGATGCATTCATTTGGTGAATGTGGAAGATGAGAAGACAAAACATTAGAGGAAGAGCAAGGAGTCCCTGGTACTTCTCAGATCACATGGATAAACAAGGTCCTATTTTCCTTTTTTAAAGTTTATTTATGTATTTTGAGAGAGACAGAGACAGAGAAAGAATCCCAAGTAGGCTCTGCACTGTCAGCATGAAGCCTGACTCAGGGCTCAAACTCAGAAACTGAGAGATCATGACCTGAGCTGAAATCAAGAGTCAGACGCTTAACTGAGCCACGCAGGTGCCCCAGACGATGTCCTGTTTTCTGACTCAGAGTTAAGCAGTTTGGTGGAAGAAGGGGTACTGAGGATAAAGAGCTCATGTTTGGACAGTTAAATTTTGAAATGCTGATTGGTCATCAAAGTGGAAAATTCGTGTAGGCAAGGAAAAAAGGGTCTGAAGTTTCAGGGAGAAGATTCAGGGCAAATCAATGACAGAAGAAACATGATAATGCTGTGGATGTTTCAGAATTGTTGAAAGGACAGATTCTCTTAGAAAAGTAAATGATCCACTTTATGATCTTAGTGCTAATGTCCAATATGAAGTGAAGGGTACGGTGTCATCCTTTCAAATAGCTTACTCAGAGTAAAACATAAAAAGCCCCAAATCGAAAAGACCACACTAGAATAATTTCTTGTTCAATTTTATAACTTGCACATCTTTGCATTTATAATCTAAATTTTATAAAATACAATAAACATTTTTCTCTTCAAGATAATTCCAGTCAATACTTTTTAAAATAATGCATTTTGACATTTTAGGACCCATTTATACAGACTCACTTTAATTGTCAAATCGCACTTCCAAATTTATTAGTATAACTGGAAACTTCTGTACCATAACTTATTTACATATCTCCCTCTTGTTGAAATATATCTTGGGGCGCCTGGGTGGCGCAGTCGGTTAAGCGTCCGACTTCAGCCAGGTCACGATCTTGCGGTCCGTGAGTTCGAGCCCCGCGTCAGGCTCTGGGCTGATGGCTCGGAGCCTGGAGCCTGTTTCCGATTCTGTGTCTCCCTCTCTCTCTGCCCCTCCCCCGTTCATGCTCTGTCTCTCTCTGTCCCAAAAATAAATAAAAAACGTTGGAAAAAAAAAATTAAAAAAAAAAAAAAAGAAATATATCTTTATTTTCCAAATTTGGCTATTTTGACAGGATGTGGTAGATGTTTTGACATTTAAATAAATGACCAACTTTGGGTAAAAGGCTAACAGAAAGACTGACCTCCTTTTATTAAATACTTTTTGTTCTATGATTGTTTTATATCAAAATATCATTCATTCTCCCCACTCTCCTCCCCTTTCTACAAAAAAATTGGACTTAATAACCTTTGCCAGCTACTTCACAGTTAAACTGTTTTTTTTTTTTGCAACTTATAAATGGATTGGACTTATAGTGATCTTATTTAAATAAACTCTTTGTACTTTTTTTTCTTTTTCAATATAAAATATGGCTTCAGTTATTAGCTCTTAAATAAAAATGTTTGAAATGTGATTTACTTTTAAGAGTTGAATGCTTTGAACAAGTCACAATGTAGTATGTTCTTGCTCATAGAATACAGGGGAAAAATGAAAGACTTTTTTGCTACTATTTTTAAAGTGTGATTTTAAAAAATCAAATGTACAGATGAGTCTGGGAAAACAAATATTTTAAGATGAAAAAAAAGACATTATTTATGGATTTTCTCTGATGATGCTAAAGATAATTTAATGATAGTTTCCAGCGTGAAAAAATCCCTTTTACTAAATTACACGTTTCTTTGATTAATATTAAGCCACGGTTTTCTGACCTGTTTTTGCCAATCACCTGCCAGCCTCACTCAGCATGTCTTCTTGGCAGTAGGTTGTTCTGTGAGCTGGTGGAGGATGTCGCCCTCTGCCCTTACCATTGCCCTGTCACTCTGTCTCCATAGAGCATCCAAAATGACTTTTATATGCATTACGTCTCCTTATTCTTCTGCTTTAAATTTTCCAGTTTTTTTATTTTCATTTTATTTAACATAAAATCCAACTCTTTCACAAGACCTATAAGGTCTTACACATTTTGTCACTGCTTCCTTCCCAATCCCATCTTCCACCAGCCTTCTCCTATTTATGCTAAAGCTCTGGGTACACTGGCCTTCTTTCTGTTCATTGAAAATAAATAGACCAGCTTATGCCTTGAACTTGCTTTCCCTTCTGCTTAAAACACTTGACTTCTTATTATTTAAGTTTCCATTTAACTGCCCTCTCTTCAGAGACATGGTCCCTGACCACCATATCCAAAGTAAACCCATTAACTTCCATTGCTTTTAAAATCCCATCTTTCTTTATTCCCAGTTTTGCTTCATACTCATCACTACCTAAAATTATTTTGTTTAAAATTTTATATTTCTACTTGAAATAATTATTTATTGGCTTGTGCATTGTCAAAACATACTTTTATGTAACTGGCGCCCAAAACAATGCGTGTCACACAGAGAGAGTCAGGAAATATTGATTGTTGACAGATAGCTTCAGGGCCATTAAAAATTTTTAAACCTAGTAAATGTAGTAAAATTAGCTTCCATCACCTTTATCTCACAAAGGCTAATGAATTCACACATGACACTCTTTTTCAAAACTGCCATTAAATTGCTTATTTATTGCTATGTTGACTTATTGCTATGAGGTAGATGACATTTTCTGATCACCTAGTTATTAAGAAAATTGTGGAATAATTATAGGAAAGGAGAAGAGTACTAGCATGTATCTAAAAATCTATTCTATTCTGGAATTTTGAGAAGTTTATTAGACATAGTTCACTAAGTAGATGTAACTACTCTACAAGCTGCACATAACTCCTCCTGGCCTCCATCCTTTAGGATCCCTTGGGATGGTTTGGCATGTGGTCAATGCCTTGAGCCTCTTCCTCCAAAAGGAGGCACAGAGCACTAGAGAACTTGGCTTGGGAATGAAGCATGTCTCTGAGGTAAACATTATTTCCTTCTACAGATGAAGAAATCAAGGTTCAGAGGAACCAATAACTCCTCTAAGTTTCAAGAATGGGATTATGAGAATTCAACTCTCTTCAAACACTCTTTCCTCTCTGTGTTCCCTGTGTCAGGTCTTGCTATCTCCTGAAACACCTTCTTGGGTTTTTTTCTGGAATGTTCTATGGACAAATCCAAACCAACATGGCTAAAAATGAATTCATCTTCAGTATTCCTCTTCATATTTTCTGTGTTAGAAAATGGTATTTACCTAGTGAATTATTCTTCATCTAAATGTGCAACAGCTGTTGAATTCTATGCATCCTTATTCTTAAATATCCCCGGTTTTAGAACAATTTTGCTTGGGTGCAGACTTCATCCCCTTTATCCCTCTCATAATTTCATCTTTATTTCCAGGTTCCAACACAGAATCAGAACTGTTTCATCACTCCAAATTCTCATGACCAAAAAATGACCAAAAATGATCTTGCTAAGGGAAATGTTAATGTTCATGTTTCCTCCTTAAAATACTACTAAGGCTTTCCAGCTATCTCTAGAGTAAATTCCAAATACCTTGGCTTAATTTTTTTTAAGTTTATTTATTTATTTTGACAGGGGCAAAGACAGCCCAAGTGGGGAGGGGCAGAGCAAGAGGGAGAGAGAGAATCCCAAGCAGACAACACTGTTGGTATGGAGCTGGACACAGGGCTCAAACCCACAAAACCATGAGATTATGACCTGAGCCTAAACCAAGAGTTGCATACCCAACTGACTGAGCCACCCAGGTGACCCACTGGCTTAATTTTTTTTAAAGTCCTTCATATTCAGGGATCTATCTTCTGCTTTAGTACCACACCACCACCTTTGCCTCCAGGCATGTTGCATCACTTGAGGTTCCTAATACATTTAATACCATTCCAAGTCCCCATTTTTCACACTTCTTGCTGAGTGTGAAAAATATCCTATCTTCCCAACCAAGTTCTACTCCTCTTTCAGTTTCCAACTCAAATGTCTCATCTTCTGGGAATGTGCCCCTAGACCTTTATATTTGAATTAGAGATCTTTTTTCTGTTCCTCTTCACTTTTGGACACCTATTTCTCAGCATTTACATACTGCACTAAAATAAAATAGTTGACTAAACTACAAACTCTTGGGTGCAGTGAGTGGTTCTTTCAGTTGAGTATCCCAGGATCCCAACTACTTAACACAATGGCTAGTATAGGGGCTCTTAACACATGTTGTTTGAAGACATAAAAAAAAAAAAAAAATGTCAATGAAAAAAATGTACTTTTCCCTGATTCACAATTTAGCCTGGTATCAGCCTTAGTAGGCATCTAGGAAAAGTAAAGCCTTTGAGGAGACAATCATTCTATTTCTACTAAATTCGGCTATCTTTGCACTTACTTCCAGATCTAAAGTCAATCGGTCTATCTACGGCTTCATGTTAGTTCCTGCCACGTTCTTCGTCAGAAATGAATGTTCCTAAGCTTCATTTCTGCATCATCACAGAACCTCAGGAAAGTCTGAAGGCATAATGAGGTTACCTAGTCCAACTTCAAAGAAGCCCAAATCATCTGTTTTGATAGGTGTAGTATTAAATGATAATTTATTACCCATCTGTAATTCTGCTGTGACAAATTTTATGGAAGCAATGAAATTTTAGTAATCCAAGGCAGCTCCACTATGATCTCTGCTACTGAATATGTTTTCTTGGCGAGAAGAAACCCAGGGAGAAGAGATTAAGACTATTATTTCAATGAAACTGAGGGGGAGGGGTGCTCAGATTTATATGATAATAAATTGAAAGTAAAAAAAAAAAGAGTATATAAAATTGGTTGCTATAAAACAGAACTACAGTGAAAGATTTGCTAATGGTTTTATGATTGAGATTTTATATTGAGGGCTTTCTTTTCAGTTAGAGATTGTTATAATCAAAGGAAATAAAAGTGTTGCTATTCATGCAGGAGGAGAAAAAGCAAACAACACATTCATATAATTGAACTAATTGAAAGTTCTTAGGAAAGGGTAAGGGGAGCAAAGTTTGTAATCTCTTAATGTGTTTCTTTCTTCAGTTCAAGACCCAGAGAGATAAATATGATAATTTTAGCCAATTACATAAACATATCCTAAACTTTCTTCACCTTTACTATTCTTCTTTGTTATTCTTCGCTCACCAAATTTTCCTTCTCTTTAAATCCCATATGAAAACCATTAACTGGCATTATTAACATAATTTAGCAATATCTTTTATTATAGTGAATACTGAGTTAGAAGTAAAGATTATCCACAGCATATGAAAAAAGGGCATGATGAGATGAGTTCCATAATTAAAGGGCTTCAAAAAACCAGTAAAAATATTTTCATTTTGATTGTAAAATACTAGCTCAATTCCATAGCCTTATATGCCCTAGAACTTATACTTGAATAAGGTGGAAAATAGGAGTAATTTTGAAAGTCAGTATTAAAAAAAAAAAATCCAATTACCTAATTTTCTAATAATCTTCCAATTTTATTCCCATTGTTAAAGCTCAAACTCACATCACCTTTTATCTATGCAACTGCAATGTAGTATCTCACATCCAGTGCAAAAATATATATCATGTTAAAGATGTCTTTTGCCATAGCAATATTTTCTCATTTAGTTATCTCATTAGCTCAATGATTGATACTGAGTAGCAACTTTGGGAAGACCCAAAGAAAAGTGAGCTTGCAAATGCATACTTTAGTCCTGATTCTGGGATGTTTTCCCCCTCACATCACACCTGCTCATTTTACTTTATTGCGGGTTTTAGACAACTTCTTCCATATGGAGGAATCTTAGGTGGATTTGGTGCTTCTTGTATCTCGAAAACAAAGTTATCACTCTCATTCATTCCTTTCTTTCACACAGTCCAGCATCAATACATGAATTTGTTATCAAAATAATATAAATCCTAAATAGTCCTCTGATTAAAGGAGAAATGAATGATTACTAATTAGCCATCTTATGATGAAATGTAAAAAGGTAGAGGATGCTATAGCAGAGGTGAGGGGGGATTTACTCAGGATAAATTTTACTAAGGGCCCCACATCTTTTGCTGGGTCACCAATGTCACTTACCTCAATTACGTGTCTGTTTTAAGCCTCCTCGATATTGCAATTTTTGTTGAACAGATACTAAAAATATCTTTGGCTTTATTATGGGAGAGATTTCTTTGCTGTCCCTACTGAACTACATTCCAAAAGGAAAAACAGGAATCAGTTACTAAATAGTATAGAAGACATAGCCATATTGTTCATATTTCTTTTTTGTCTCTTCACTTATTTATCAAGAAACCAGTGAGAAATGATGTCAGATGTTTCTGTGACAATATGCCTTTGCACGCCAAACACCTGAACATACACTGGTGACTCAGAAAAAAAACTTTCCAGAAATGTCTGGTCATGCCGAGAGACTATTTAGTTGCTCTTGCTTTTCTCATTAAAACTTTCAAGGTGAATTAATATGTGCTCCTAAAATATCACCATTTTAAATCCTGCTTGTTTGGAACATTTCACAGTCAGCCCATTGATACCATCTTAACGGATACACAGCTGGAACTTTTCCCATATGAGTCTAATGACTTTTTCCTTTAATACTCTACCTCCTTCAGTTCCGCCTTTCTAGACAGCACAACATACTGAGTGTTGATTTATACCAGGATACAGGCTGTTCTTGCCTTTTCTTTGTCCAGATTGTATGAAGGTCACAGTGAACAACAACTTCTCTCATGTACTTGTGCAATATTACAGAAGCCCAGGGCTTCTCTCAGCCTCAGGTTATTATTTGGAGATTTGAATCCTGACTTTCTTAGCCGCTTGATTTATTTTTTGCCTTCCCCTAAATTAAAAATACTACCGGTGCCTATATATTTCACCGGGTGTTTTCATCAAGTTTTCAAGTTGTATTTGCTTTATCACATTGCCTCTCCCATGCTATCAAGAGGAATGTAAATTTCAGTGAGTTTCTTATCATAGCAAATAAATATCATCTTTATATTAAACATAGTTTCAGTTCTCCGTCCATCAGTTTCCTGCTGCCCTTCTCTTTATGTGGAAGTTCAGGACTGAAAGGGAACTAAAACTCACCAACCTCAGGGCCCATTTAATGGTTGAACATCTGGAGTTCTGCTCAAACATGTCCTATTTTGCAAAACTAAATTCCTCACTGAGCAACATATTCCATTTCCAAAGGCTCTTATTGTTAACAAGGCCCAGGCTTTTATCAAAATTAACACTGTTGCATTCATCCACTGTTTTGTTTTTGTTTTTGTTTTGTACATTTTGAGCGATATAGAACTTTCTCAATTCTTTCCCCCGGACACCTGTTGAAGACGTTTCCTGTACTTCCTTCTTCTACCTGCTCCAAACACTTTCTCACCTTCACCACAAGATCATCAAGCTATCCTCCCAGTGGTGCAAACTTCTCCTTTTAATTTGCTCTAGGTTGTCAGCCTTCCCAGCACACAAAATCAGCAAATGGTGTTGCTACATGAAGAGTAGAAGAAGATCATATCATTTCTTTCATCCTATGTATTATACCACCTTCAGTGTAAATTAAGCTTAAAATTACTTTTTTTATAACAAAACTATGTTTTTTTATAACATATCATATTATAATTTCTTGGCAATTATAATCACTACAGTCAAATTGCATAACCTCTGTCTTATAGAATCTAAGTAGGGTTTCGTACCCAAACGAGAGCATTGCATTTATTTTTATTACTTTTCACTCGTTAGGTTTGACCTGATCTTTCCCAGAGACTCACACCGAAGTATGCAACCAAGGCAGAGTGGGAGTCTGGAAAAGACAACTAACTTAAGTTATGGTACAGATTGAGAGGCCTTATAAAAATAAGCAAGTTGTGAAGAAACTTTTCAATAGACAATCTGAGAAAGGGAGGAAATGAAAGGAGGAAGAAAATTCTTCCTGAGACTTTAGAGTAGAAAATGTGTGTTCCTTTGCATATAGCAGAAAATAGATCAATATGAGGTGCTACAATTTATTTAACTATGTGTTAATTATTGTATACATCTAACAAAAACTTACATCTTGGCCCTCATAATAAAGACATATTTATCAGTCATCAGCCCAATTTTCAAATATAAAATCAAAATATTTAGCCACAGAATTTGTTATTTCTATCTATTGAGCAAAAGATATCCCAGGGAAGGCAGGTTACATAACTTATGTGTCATTTAGATAACACTGTCGATATGCAATATAGGTCTTTATGTACACTTAGTAACAATAAAGCAAAATAGCATGACAATTGTGTAAATAAAGGAAAGCAAGTATTCTATTTGTGTGAGAAGTAGGACAAGGTGGGCATGGGTCCAATTATTTTTCTGAAAAAAAAAAAAAAACAGGAATTTTTATTTAAAAGCCATTTCTCGAGCAACATACCACAGAATATACCAGGCATTGTTCTACTCCCCAGGCAAACAGAATAGACAGTCACTTCTCAGAGGAGAGACACAGAAAAATACCACAGAATATACCAGGCATTGTTCTACTCCCCAGGCAAACAGAATAGATAGTGACTTCTCAGAGGAGAGACACAGAAAAATCAGTTAACTGGCACTGAAAATTAGATGAAGAAAATAAATCAGGGAATTTGGACCAAGAAAGCCAGGATGTTCAGTTATTAAACAGGGTCATAAAGCAGGAGAGAGAAGAAATATTTGGGTACTATTTGAAAGATGTGATAGAGCAAATCAAGCAAATATTGGAAGAATAGTATTCCAAGGATGACGAGAAGCCAATACAAAGGCTAGAATGTTCCTGGGCTTTTCCTGGAACTTCAAGAAAGCAATTGTGCATAGAACATGATGAACAAGAAACACAATAAAGAGATGTCAGAAACACGATGATGGTCCCAATCATAGGGCTTTGTAGGTCTTTGAAAGGACTTTGGCTTCCACTTTGAGTGAAGTGAGAAGACACTGAAGGCTTCTGACAGAAGTCATATAATTTAACTTGCATTTTAAAGAAGTTACTCTAGCTTCTCTCTTGAGCTTAGATTGTAGGGGGTGGGGACAACATAAGAATAGAACCAGCAAGAACAATAAGGATGAGATTGCAAAAATCTATATGAGTGCAGTGGCATCCTAAAACAAGGTTAGAGCAATAGAACTTGGGAAGAGTTGATAAAATTCTGAAGCTATGTAGAAAGCAAAACATATATTAATACAAATCACATTGGAACGTTTTTCAGAAAGAGAATAAAATCCATGCAGGTCTTTACTCCCTTAATCTTATTCCAGGTTAAATCAAAAGAAATCAATGTATGAAATAGTAAGAATTCCAAAAAATATTATAGTCAGATATTCAGCTGTAATTTTCGGACTGATCAAACTAAGAGAAAATAGTTTGTCTCTATTCTTGTCATATGCATTATTTATAATATGCTAAATATGACCCTGGTGTTATAATTGCGTGATGGGTTAAACTAAACCAATCCCCAAATCTCAAGTAACATAAAAAAGAGAGAGAGAGAGAGAGAGAGAGAGAGAGAGAGTAACTTAACACTTATTAAATTGCATACATGATTCTTACACGTAAAATTTCAGTCTTGTTCTTCCAGGGGAATCGTAAGGCTCAAAAACAAGCCCTGCCTTTTTTTTTTTTTTCTTTTCCTCTTGTTTTTGGTGTAATCAAACATGTCTATGGGAAGTAGGGACACACTATTGCTTTTTGCTAACATGCTGACTGACATAAGATTTATAGGCTAAAATTAAGAAAAAAGAAAGAAGAGGTAAATTGAAAACAATGAAATCAAGTTCTGTTTTCCTGGTTGTTATAAACATATAGCCTCTGGTCAGCAACCTTCTCCAATGGCTCCCAATGATCCTGTGCTATTTGGTAGCATGCACAATCTTGTGTAATCCCCTCACCTTGAGTGTGAGCTGGCCCTATTGACCTGCTATGATAAATGGAATACGGTAAAAGTGATGGAATGTTACTTCTGTGATTAGGTTACAAAAGCGTGTGACTTCCATTTTGTTAGCATCCTTTCATGACTTTCTCATCTTCTTGCTACCTGCCGCTATGGTGTAAGAAGCTATATGGCAGCGCCCATATCAGAAGAACCAAAGTAGGCATCTAGGCAACAGCTCACGAAAAACTGAGTCCTCAGACCAACAGCCATGAAAGAATAACCATGAATCCTCCAATGACCATTGATGAAGATCTTTCAAAGAAAAGACTTGAGATGCCTATATCCTTATGATATTCCCAGAACCAGAGGACCCAGCTAAAAAGCATGTGTGAAATAACAATGAGAAAATGAATGTGTATGTTTTCAGATGCTAAGTTTTAAGCTGCTGTCATGCAATGATAGACAACAAACACACACTTATTTTAGTTCATGAACATATTTAGAACTGTTAACACTATAGTGAACAAGCATTTTTAAGTAGATTGCCTGTTAATTTAGTGGTCTGCTAATTCCTACTTAATCCCTGGTCTTAGATGTCATTCTTAAGAGATAACGGTCAACTATAAAGCAGCAAAAATAGGCTTTTGAGAATAATAAACCCAAGTACATCAAGTTGAGGTAATGGTTCAGCCCTAATGAGAACATACTCAATAGCTGAAATGTAAGTCACTGCTTTCCATTTTATTTATCACTTGTAACTATGTAATAAGTATGGTAGCATGTATTAGTTTATTATGATTCTGCACTATTAACATGATTCACAATCTCAAGTTTCACTAAAGTCCGAGAAGTATGTTTTACTCCCTTGAATTTGAAGGATGGAAAGAAGTTTTTCTGTTTGGTATTCCTTTTATGTCCCCCCCACCCCTATTTTCAATGTCAATTGTGAAAATTTAATTGGTCATTTGCTTAAATTTGCTCGAAGAGTTATCATTCTAAGAGGCTATAACTTTGTTTATGGCAGCTAAAATATCTTTTCTGTATTATATCTCAAAGTTAGCCAAGGAATATATCATAAGGGAAATTTCATATAAGCACTGAGTGAACATATTAATAACATACCCTATGAGAAGCCTGGCCTATCCCTAATTATACCCAATGGCAGGATTATAACAATGAATTTCTCCTAAGGATTTGCTTTATATACTCAACGAAATATTCTTGATTTTTATAGAATTCTCTCAAACAGTAAGTTCTTATATTAGTTTAAAATAGAATGCTATTCTCAATGCAACTAGCCAGCACCCATTAACAGTGGAAAATGGGATAACTAACTAGTTACTTCCCATGCTTGTTTTTCAAAGTCTTTCATAAAACATTCATTAAGCTGAGCTCCATTCTTCAACATTAGCCCTCCTAGCCACAATTCTCAAATGTAGAAGTCTTTATGCTACAGATCCTAGATTATTTAGAAAGCTGCTAAGGCCAGTTGTTAGCAATGCGATCTTAGGGGAGTTAACCAATACCTCTGAACTTTAATTTTCTTATCTTTGAAAAGGGGGTCATAAACTATAGCACATATGGTTTAATTTTTTTTTCATAATCATGCCAGATAAGAAAAATAAGATTTAAACTCAAATTTTAACTTAAAATCATGAAAGTATTAGTGTTACATAGTATGTTACACTATCGTGTAGTAGGAAAGGAGATGTGAATATTTTCTCTCTATTGAACTTATATGTCCTTCATTTGAAAAAAAAAATTAAAAAGGGATGATTATAATCAGTTTTCATTCGAGTCAGTAGTAAATGATTATAAAATGTGTATTCTGCTAATGTGTTATTAGAACACAACTTAGAAATAAAACTAGTAACATCAAGGAATCTGTAAGTTCATGGCCCCTACAAATGAAAAGCTAACAGCAAGTGGTCCAAATAAGTTGAAATAAAATAGCATCTTGTGTTCCTTGTATTTGTGCTTTTACATTCAATCTCAAAAGAAATCACTTGAACTAGAAATATTTGCAGTTTTCTCATGGAGCTCACTAAACCCTTAGCCCTGGGTTTGCTCTTGTCATACACCCTAGGGAGAAGTTTTCTCTGCATTTTACTACCCTTTCACTAGAGATAAAAAAGACCAGGCAAGCATATTCAAAACACAGTTTTTCTTGAGTGAATAGGGAAGAGAGACCTCTGAGATTCTCGTATTCTGCTTTTTAAACCACCAAGAATAGGTATACATGATTAAAGATTGAATTTGCTTAAGAATAGTAGCTAAGCAAAAATGACTTCAATATGAATGAATCAAGGGTCAGTTCTGGCACCGTAGGCTCGTTGGAAATATTAAACCTATCATTTGCTGTAGATAGTTCATACAAACCAGGGCCTTCCAGACACCCACTTAGTCTTCTTAGTAATATTATCTAAACAATAGTGTCCTTTATGATCTCAATAAAAAGGCCATAGAAAAGAGACATCTTAGGTAAGATTTTTTGCCTTCAAATATTTAGATTTTATTTTTTATATATGTACAAGAAACTTATGGTTAGAGCTGCCACAGTCCAGGCATTTCTATCTCCCTCTCTTCTCTGGAATCTATCCAAACTACAAAATGCATGAAGCTCAAATAGGAATTTTCTATCTTCAATGAAAGTATGAAAACCAACTCATCTTCAAACCCTAATCTATAAATAAGCTGCCAAGAACAGTGATACTGGGACCAACTTGTGTGGCATGATGCCTAGACTTGATCTCTGTGTGTCTGTATCTATATCTGCATTTGCATCTCTTTATGTACATGAGACCAGCTAGCACACACCTAAAATGTCTATGACCCACCCAGTTGGTGATCAATTACTGATTTGAGATAATAAGCTTAAGGAGCTTCATGGGAACTATGTGGGCCTTATTCCACACAGCAGAGTGTCACAGAGGAAGGACAAACAAGGAGCTGACAAATATTCACAAGAACAAGCCTATAAGTGGGAGAGAGTGAAGGGGACAATCTGTCACAACAGCCAATCATGGTCCACTAAAGAGACTTGTAAAAATACAAGACTATCCAAAATAAAAGTTTGTGAGAGAATGACTCAGTTTGGCCTAAGCTTACTTCCTCTGTACCCCAAATATTCAGAGCACTGAGTGGATAATGGTGTATACATGTGCTCAGCATAGATAAGATACCGCATAGATACCTCAGCATAGGTAAGAAAGTGTTCTGAGAAATATTTCTGTCCTATCTCATTTTTCAGCAAAGAGCTGATGCTGACAGAACAGACCTCATTTAAAAATGAATCAAAATCATGGCACGTCTTGGTGGCTCAGTCAGTTAAGTGGCCAACTTTGGCTCAGGTCATGTTCTGCATAGTTCACAAGTTTGAGCCCTGCCTCTGGCTCTGTGCTGACAGCTTCAAATTCTGCTTGATTCTGAGCCTGCTTCAGATTCTGTGTCTCCTTCTCTCTCTCTGCCCCTCCCCTCCTTGTAATCTGTTTCTCTCTCTCTCCCTCTCTCTCTCTCTCTCTCTCTCTCTCTCTCTCAAAAATAGGTTTCAAAAAAATTTTAATGAATGAAAATCAGAAGGCATCCACACCCAAACTGGATAAAGATAGAGTAATATAAAATGCACCAAGTAATACAACAAATGGAGAGCAAACAAAAGTAGCTATTAGAATTAGTAACAAAATTTTAAAAATCATTCCATGTAGATACATTCAAAGAAGGTTTTTTTTTTTTTTTTTAGTTTATTTATTTTGGAAAGAGAGAGAAAGCCTAAGTGGGAGAAGGGCAGAGAGAGGGAGAGAGGGAGAGAGGGAAAGAATCCCAAGCAGGTTCTGCACTGTCAGCACAGAGCCCAGTGTGGGGCCTGAACTCACAAACTGTGAGATCATGACCTGAGCCAAAGTTGGATGCTTAATCATTTGAGCCTCCCAGGTGCTCCTATCAAAGAAATTTTTAAAACCACTGCCCGAGACAAAATATCAAAGAGAAAATAAACTAAAAATTAATATGACCAAAGGAGATAAAAAGTGAGCTAAGGCAAGGAAACAGAAAAGAATGAACAAAAATAAATAAACATGGAAGTAAATACCACCTTATAGCTGCAAGAATTATAGCAGACATAGCTAAAAACATAAGCTTAGAAAAAAGCATAGAAAAAAAGATATGAGAAGAGTGAGCCAGGTAAAAATGGATTCACACTACTGATAAGATCAGGGAACTTTCACATCTCTTGGCCTTGCATAAGACCCCTGGGACAGCCCGGGTTCTGAAAAAGTTTCAAGAATAGCTGAGTATGAAATTAAGAACAATATTGCAAGTTAGACGTTCTAAGTGAAAGGTTGATATAGTGTGGTTAAATTATGCTACATACAAAAACTAAATTATATAAAGTTCTTAATTTCCTATAGCTGATGTGATCTTCTCATGTGTTTCCAAGCTGTTAGACAATGGAGAACTTTCAACCTTTACCAATTTATTTTCTCACGATTTCTTCTGATAGATGAAGATTTTTTGTTCCCTGTTTTAAACAATCCCTTTCAGTTAAATGCTAACCCTTTCTTTCACTTTGCTCTTCCTTGAGACAAACACAATGTTCATTCATCTCCAGATGTGTGTAGCTGTACGACAGATCTTACCATACCTTCATGGAGGTGGAACAGAGAGCCTCGCATTCACATGGGAATTGCTTTGCTGCTGAGTCTCGGTTGTTCTCTTCAGTGACAGTAGTTCTGTCTTTTTGGTTAAATTATGCCCTAAAGCAGTGATATCACACACAACTGGTCAAAGTTGTGGCCAATGCCAATTTTAGCCTTAGGAGAGAGAAGCCTCTGCCTTTGGGTCCTACAATTGTATAATTCCACTCTAGCCTTATTCTAACTGTGCCTTTCTTCTGGAGTGAGGGCTCCTCTGAGCCAATGGAGAATGACAACCTGGAGTTCATGTGCTCATTTTCTATACACAGACCAAACACGCAGGATTGAGATGTTTCCTGTCTCAGGACAGGAACGGTCCTGAGCCCATTTCCAAGCTGGGCATGGGCCTGTTTGCCTGGTCCTTCCTTCTTCTTTTTTTTTAATCTTTATTTATTTTTGAGAGAGTGAGGAGTGAGACAGAGTGAGAGCAGGGGAGGAACAGAGAGAGAGCAGAATCCGAAGCAAGCTGCAGGACCTGAGCTGTCAGCACAGAGCCCGATGTGGGGCTCGAACCCACGAACTGTGAGATCATGACCTGAGCTGAAGTCGGACACTTAACCAGCTGAGCCACCCAGGCGCCCCTCCTGGTCCATCCTTCTAAGAGCAGCATATGCCACTTGTCTATGAACCTGAGACATACAGACTTTAAAGTGACTCCATGATCAATGTCTCCTGATGTTCTCAATCTGTGTAATTCTCAATAGTCTCCCCTTGTGTGTAAACAGAACCTGTGAGTACTTCTAACAATCAGATTATGATAGGGGACCCTGAGTGGCTCAGTCCATCGAACGTCTGACTTCAGTTCAGGTCCTGATTTCATGGTTTGTGAGTTCAAGCTCCATGTCGGGCTTGCTGCTGCCAGAGAAGCACAGAGCCTGCCTCAGATCCTCTGTTTCCCTTTTTCTCTTCTCCTCCCATTTGGGCTCACTCTCTCTCTCTCTCTCTCAAAAATAAGTAAACATTTGAAAAAAAAAATGACAAAATTAATGGGATGTCACTCCAGTGATTACATGTTATATGGCAAAAGCAATGGTATGTTATATTGTACATGTGTATATGTAATACATGATTATGTTATAGAAGACTTGGACTTGGTGACTCATTATAAAGTTTTACTCTCCTCTTGCCTTTGAAGCAGCAAACCATGAATCCTACCCCTTTAAGGAATGAATTATATGAGGGTATTACTAGGCTGACACCTTAACTGCTACCTTCCAAGATCTATACAGAATAGCCAGTTAAGCTGCACCTTGACTCCTCATCCAAAGAATCTATAAGATGATGAGTGTTTTGAGCTACTAAGTTTGTGCTGCATAGAAAACTAATACGGTACCCTAAGGTCTAAGGGGTGGCCCTAAGAATGACTTTAAGGGAGGGTAGTTAGGAAGACTGCATGCAGTTTGGGTATGTGGACTGGGTGTCCTCAAGCATCATAGGAGGCCTGTGCAGAATGTGAAGGAGGCAGGAAGATGAGCAGGAGAGAATAGGGAGGCAGGCAGACTGGGCTGACTTCTCCTACACTCCTTTGGTCTGATACAAAACTCCAAGGAGTGTTAGAACTATAAATCTAAACATGACCTTCTTGGCTGTGATGAAGGTAGCACAATAAGACACATTTCATCTAATGACATGTTAACATCAGGTATAGCTTTTAAATATGGAGACTACGATATGTGGATCTCCATTTGTATTTGTGCCCTGGGCCTGCCATTCCTGCTAACTCGGCCCTATTTTTAGCAATGGAAGTCTTAGGCCCCTGAGGTTGCAATATCTTTAGGTCCCAGGAGAGTAACCTGTACAGATGCCCTTGGCCAAAATCATTCCAAAGATCATGGAGACCCAGCCAATTCCCTTGCCCATACATAGCTTGATACTTTAGGTTTTCTCACCAACAAAGTTAACCTGGTTTTTCCCCATGGTATTTTGGTTCAGAAAAGGGAGGTTAGCACATATGTGACACTCCTTCATTCCATTCCTTTTACACATTGTCTTTGAGCAGAAGAGCCAGGCTTTCCATTCTCTCTACACGATGTCATGAGCTATTCAGGCCTATAGTAAAGTAGTATGTCCTTGTTTGATAAGATTGATTTTTGAATGGTATATCAGTTATGGATACTGTTTTTCCATGATCAAAAAGTCACCTGTGCAACAAAATTGAAAAATGATCTTTGTTGTAGCCCCAGGATTGGAAAGTCCCTCCTATCAACCTTATAGCTAAACTTGGAAGGGATAAGGCTAGAAGAGTACATGAAAGAGTAGGAAACCTGGCTTAATACCACCTGAATGAAACAGTATAACCAAAATATTTCCCTGTAACTGTAATAGAAAACCTTTTTTAAAATGTAAGTCTGTATGCTGAGGGTAGTATTGCTAGATGCAATCATTATAACTCACAATCTTAGCTAGCATTCCACCAAAATGTTATGATTTTGAAAGTGAACAGATAAATCACTTTAGGGAATACCACATTAGATTGCCATGGAAGCAAAGACATCCTGGGGTTGTGTGCACAATAGTAACAATAAAACATGTCTAGCTCTTGCCAAAAGAAATATATATATATATATATATATATATATATATATATATATATCAGAGTGAGACTAAGTGGTCTAAATGGTAACAAAAGAAACATCTAGCAACACCATGAGATTTAAGTGAAGGTGGGAAGTGAAGACAGGAGGAATGTCCAAAACTATCGTGGATTGTTCTCCTTTTCCACTTCTGTGAATAGTGTTAGGCAAGACAATAAGAGAGGAAAAAGAAAGAGGCTGAGACACAGGTGAGTGGAAGGGTGTCATTTGTAACTGCAGCTGAGAAGTTTGGTTTTGAACATAAACTGTGTTTATTTCAAAGATCAGAGAAATCTAGATATGTCTAAGAGCCTGATGAGTTAATGCTTATTTGTATACAGAGCTTGTTTGTGGGAGGGTCTATACACTCCCCTGGACAAAACTCCTAAGAGGGAAGAGAATCAAGCACAGAGGCTGTGCCCAACCACAATACTTAAGACATGTAGGACTCTCTGCATTTGCTAATTACAAAAAGAAACCCCAAGTGCTGTTGCCAAGTGATTGACTAATTCTGGAGGGAGTTTGGGTGGTTGGCAAAGACAGACTATGAGAACCAAAAGAAGAATCAATGTCTTCTCAGTTCCGCAGAGAAAACTGTGCACATAGCTTTGTCATGCCAAGAGCTCCAGAGAACCAGCCATACTCCAGAAGAAGAGCAATGTCTCAGAGTTGTGCTGGGGAGCAACCGAGATTCTTACCAGGAAGGCAGGGTAGGGAAGTGGAGTGACCTAATCGTGAGCAATGGAGGAAATGTCCGAATGCCTTACCCAACTTCTCTGGGAGCACATTTAAAGATTTCAGGCTTTAGGTTGACAGAAGCTGAGAAGACTTGTTTGTGCAACTGAGAAACCACACACGGATCCCGAAAGATGTGTAGAAGAGATGTAAAAGGAACCAAAAGCACTGGAAGTCAGGCTGATGCAAAACCCCACACAATAAGGTTCATGAATCTTAATGCATCCCTATCTGTACACCCCAGATTAATGTGTCCTAGGAGCATGGGCTAGCAAATCCTACAGATCTTCCATTTGTTAGAATTTTATATATAGCACAACCCCATGTGCGTAAAGAGATTGCATATGTATATGTTTGTCTATGCATAAAATTTCTCTGGAAAAAGATACAAGTAGCTGATAACACTGGCTGCCTCTGGGGAAACTGGGAGGTGACTTAGAAAGGGGAAGTTGACTTATTTTTAACTTTTTACATGAGTAGGACTTTTGAACATTTTTACCATGCATATATTTCTTATTCATAAACCCCATACAATCTAATTAAAAATAGAACAAAACAAGTTTTAGTGTTTTTAAAACCCATTTTTCCAGCCGGTAAACACTTGACATATAATGTCAATAAATGAGAGCAGCCAATTCTTAGATTTTTAAGTAGTATAGATGTGAGTATGTGGGTAAATCTATTGTTTCAGAATAGACAACAATGTGATTATAAACATTCCAAAAGTCTTGTAGGCCAAAATCGATTTTTTCCATTAGCCTTCAAGAATCATGATAAAAAAAAAAAAATGATTTGACCTGATTATGAGATAACTTCTTAATGCTTTTATTTTCTTCTACCTGCCAGGGAACTCATATGGACAATGCTAAATTATAGATCCTGGCAGTTATTTCCCATTTCCTTTCTACCAATTCTTCTCTGCATCTATCTTTATGTTTGTACAGATATTTTACATAGTAGTTTTTATTAACAACCTCAAATATGTTTTGACAGTAGGGTCTGCTTACATTTAAATAATCAAAACCAACAAAATAAAAACAAATATTCAAAACCAAGTAGTATAATGAATTGGACAACCAATGCTGAGATGATATATTCAAAAACTCTCAGGTAAAATTAAATGTGTTAAACTTTCTGGAGTGCAACATGGCAATGCATATCAATTCTTTTTGTTTAATTTTTTTAACGTTTATTCATTTTTGAGAGACAGAGAGAGACAGAGCATGAGCGGGGAAGGGGCAGAAAGAGGGAGACACAGAATCCAAAGCAGGCTCCAGGCTCCAAGCTGTCAGCATAGAGCTCAACACGGGGCTCGAACCCACAAACCGCGAGATCATGACCTGAGCCAAAGTTCGACGTTCAACCGACTAAGCCACCCAGGCACCCCATATCAATTCTTTTTTTATTTATTTGATTATTATTTATATTTGGGAGAGAGAGAGAGAGAGAGAGAGAGAGAGAGAGAGAGAGAGAGAGCGCAAGTGAGGGAAAGGCAGAGCAAGGGGGTAACCAAAGGATCCTAAGTGGGTTCTGTGCTGACAGCAGGTCTGGAACTCATGAACCATGAGATCATGACCTGAGCCAAAGTTGGATACTCAATAGACTGAGCCACACAGGCACCACTCAATTCTTTTGTTAAAAAGGTATATACTAGTCTGGAATCTAACTTCAGTCACTAGAGAAAACTTGCTGTGAAAGGGATTATTGATCAGTCTTTCTGGGCAGGATAAACAATGGGTATATCTAGAGCACGTATTCATAGCTGGCTTACCTTAGAAGCTTGCTTAGCCAGGAAGTTATAAATTAGCCTTCAAGCATTCTTGAAAGACACAGAACCAGGCTCAATATTCCTGCATCATGAGAATAGGAAGCTCATACTGGGGCTGTGCAAGATCCAAAGTACCTGGTCTTATGTGATCTTATGTGGTTCTCAACTGAGGGAGCTTCTGCTCCCCCTTTGCCTCATTTGGCAAATTTATATACATTCTTGGCTATGACAACTGAGGAAGAGGGTAATATTACAATTTATTGGGTAGAGGTAAGAATTGCTACTGAACAAAGTACAATTCACAGGACAAATTCCCACAACAAAGGATGATCTGTTCCAAAACCTCAGCAGTACCAGCTAGAGAAATTCTGGTCTAAAGCTATTGTTCTCTTGGGTTTTGCTGCCTCTCTTGAGGCAGTGCCAGGCAATTGGGCACACCTTCTGCTCTGTGCCCCACTTTATAGTAAAAAGAAAGTGGTGGGTCAAGAATAGAAAGGATTCTTTTATTTTTCATGCCCTTGGCCACAATGCCGCTATATGTTCAGGGATATTTTCACACTCTGAGGAGAAGGTATTGAAATGAGAGGAACAAAATTCTTTTCTACTTTTCATCCTTCCAGATTCCTCCTCTAAGGCAAGAAGTGCACAGTAAATCATTTGTTTGAATAGGGGTAGGAATAAAGCGAAATGCAGGGAGATTAAAAAAAAAACAGATCAATAGAGTTAACAAGATATTATATTATCTCCTCCCATGTTAGAGAGATACTAAAAGCATTTAGTGAGAGAAGGTACAGAGCATCTGATTTCATCTGACATATGAAGAGGCTAAACATGTAAAAAAAAAAATAGAATAAATCTAGGACAAAGTATTAGTCTGAAGGCAGGTTTAGGTGATCATGAAGTCATTGGAGGTTGGAAAACCCAAAATCTAGATACGTAAACCCATGGACTTTTTGCAAACCAAAATTTTGCTTTAGGTGTAATCTTATTCAAATGATTTTTTTTTTAATTAGGGGAGGGATAATATTGAGTGTAATTTTTTTTCCCCCTGCTCTGTACTTTCCTAGAGATAAATATGGAAATATGTGAGGAATAAGAAGTAGATATATCGGCTTGGCCAATTCCTATATTTGTTAAAGTATTCTTTAAATAATTACACATTAGAAATATACATTATCTGTTTTCAAAGATCAGGTAAAAATAGATATATAACAGTACATGAACAGATGTTGCAATTCTGAAATATTAGTAGTATGCATTCACTAAGTTTTGTGTATTCCATCTCCTTTAAAATTTAGCTTAATTATAAATGATAGAAAATATTTAAAAGTACTTTCACATTTGCTTTTTCATATATTATATGTCATATTACAGGTAATGATAATCTTTTAGTTCTACTTGTTGGAAAATGAAATTCATTAATGTGACAAATGATAGATTCTTGAAGAGTAGCAAAATATACCACCCCAAAATATGCCTCTTTGGCATAAGGATTACTTTGAGCTGATTATTTTGAGAAACAGCAGACACAAAAGAAGCTCTAAAAATGGAGAATTACCCTTAAGTAAAGGAAATCTGCATTTGTAAAGTTATCTACCTCTCTGTACCAGATAGAGGAGAACTCTAAGTCACAAGAAACTCTTATTAACTTAAATTTGCATAACAAATCTTACTCTTGCTATTCCCAGTGACCTTCATAATTAGGCTCTTCTTCTCCTCTACACATACACATTTTTTTTTCTTTTGTATTTAACTGAAGATGGTATTTAGGTTTGTAACTTAGACCATAAAACCCAAAGGGTTAATCATTTTTCCCTGGGTATGTCTCATGTATATATGAGGTATATATGTTAATAATTTTTTTGTTTTTCTTTTGTTAATCTTCTACAGGCGTCTAAGCTAAGAAGTCAGAAAAGCAGAGGGAAATTTTTTACCCTCTCCCACAGTCCAAAAACCAGCAAGGAAACAATGTACTAGAAAGTTGATTGATTTTAACATTTTCTTCTTCTAAGGAAGATTTTTTGGAGTAAGAAACTATATTCTACATATTGGTACAAACAGAAATGGTCATTAATGTAAAAAAAAAAAAAACAAAGGAAAGAAGGGGTATGGTATTTTTAAATATCTCATTGTAACTTCCTTTATCTCAATTGCACAGATACTAGGTTTGCAAAAATGTGCCAATCCTTTGGACCTGGAACCATTGGCTTCCCAGAACCATGACTATTTCAACTATGTATTCAAGTTCTTCCTTCTAAGTCCTAATCCCCTCTTCCTCAAACAAAAATGAAAACAAAGACAAAACAAACAAACACACACAAACAAAAAATGGGGGGTGGTGATGAAGCTTGCTTGCTTTCTTTTAAGAGAGGACTTTTGGGGCACTAGAGTGTCTCAGTCTGATAAGTGTCTGACTCTTGATTTCGGTTCAGGTCATGATCTCATGACTTGTGAGACTGAGGCCCATGTTGGGCTCTGTGCTGACAGTGCAGAGCTTTCTTGGGATTCTTTCACTCTGTCTGTCTGTCTCTCTCTTTCTCAGAATAAATACATTAAAAAGAGAGAGAGAGAGAGAGAACTTTTAAGGCAACTGTAGAGACAAGTTTCCTATAACTATGTATTTTTTTCTGATACCACAGTATGGGAATATAATAAAACTCTAATCTCATTTTTCATTTTCTTTGGGGGCTGTGTTTTACTTCTGCTTTTTGAAATAGGTTCTTTTAAATACTGTCTTCGATCTTCTTTCTACTATTTTTTAAATGGAGTTTCTTAGAGATGGGTCCTAAACTCTCATCCCTTTTTAAGTACCATACTTTCTCTAGAAGAGCTAAACACTCACTGTGATCTTTATTGATATCCAAATGTGTACAATTTCCAAATTATATCCCAATTTCATTAAGATGTTTATTTCCAACTACAACATTTTCGACCCTTGTGCCTGCAACTCATCAAGTTATCATGAGATGGTGGTAGGGTTATTAGTTCACATAGATCGTAGTTAGCATATATTCTCCCTTCTCCATAATGAAAGGTGTCAGCAATTTAAACAGGATTCAGGAAATACATTTTTGTAATTCTAAAAACAAAATAATATTTGGTTTCTATAAGAAGTAACAAAAGAAATCCTCATAGCAGAAAGACTACAGAAATTCAACAACATAGGAACTTAACAATGCTTACCCCTAACTAACTTAATGACCTCAAAGAAATAGACATCTCTCTCTATCAGTGATTTAGTCACGTGTGAGAAGCTTTAGGTATTGAATTCAACACAAAGCTAGAAACATAAAGTTTTTCTGGCTCTTACACTTTCAGTTTAGTCTTCCTGTAGACTTGCTATTTTCATCTTTATATTGAAAAGAAAAAAAATGTCTTAACGTTATTGTTGCATGAGAATTCCACATAGCACAGAACAGATCTAACAGAATCATGATAGAGTTGTTCCATGAAGAACTCTAAAATATTGATAGTAAGGAGGATCCAAAAGGCCAAGAATGGAACTGATCCTCTCCATCTCCATGTTCTTGGCTATGCCTTCCCTTCCTGCTGTTGAATTTAGGATTGTAGTATTTAAGACACATGACATAAGTGATACAACTAGAATTTGAAATCAGAAGAGCTATATTTTCTCCAGAGCCAGAAAAACATTGCCCCATTCTGCTACATGCACCATGAGATCTGATAAGAGGCCTGTCTCATTTATTAGTGACTCTTCACAACGCCATGACCCCATCCCTACTACCTAGTACAGTAAGTAACAATAAATGTGTGCTCCCAAATACTGCTAAGTAAATGAATAAAACTTTAGAAAACTGACATTCCATCTCCATGACAACTTCGTCCTCTGTAAAAAGGGGGAAAATATCATCTAACTCAAAAGAGCTAATATGAGGACCAAAGGAGATAATGCATGTTTTCATAGTTTTTAAATTCTCAAGTGTTATACCACATTAGTTGAAGTTATTCTTACTGTTTATTAAAGCAGCTAGATTCAACAACAACATCATCATGTTGGAGCTAAAAGCTTTGTGACTAACTACACTTTGTTTTCTGTTCCATCCTCCCCTGGCACATACCAAGCCTGAATAAATTTAGCCATCGAGGACTGCGTCTGCTTCTTTAAAGAAAATCAAACAACTCAGTTGATAAAGGTCCTAGTTTCTAATCATATTTGCTATATCACATAGGATAGGCTAGATCAAGCTGCAATAAGAAACAACCACAAAAATTTATATAGCTTAAGTAAAGGTATACTATTTCTTCCCCCCACAGTTCATGGTACTAGGCTGGGGACTCACCTCCATGGAAAATTTGTGACCCGGCATGACAAAATAGCCACTGTTTGGATTATTTGTTAATTGTTGTGACAGAAAAAAAGAGTTTTGGAAGGTATTCTACTGGCAATTAAATCTTCCTTCCAGCAGTAACACTTGGCTGCTCTGTTAATCAGTTCATTGGCAGGAAATAGTTACATGGGGGACAGAAGATGAAAGTTAGCCATGAACTCAGAGGCTGAAGTAGAAGAAGCAGAAAATGAACACTAATGGCTATAACACCTAGACCCTCAAATAATCTCTGAAATCCTACCTGTCCCAATCCTTTCCCTTTTACCTTTGTTATAACAGCCATTTGCAATCTTCTCTATATTCTCTAAACTACCTACTCATCATCCGGTAGTTTCTAAAGATGTTTTCTCCATCTCCTTCATGGAGAAATGGAAGCTATCAGCCTCTGTAGGGTGGTAAGCTCTGTGAGGACAGAAACAACAATACTCTTCTTTGCAGTTACATCCTTACTGCCTAACATAGAACCAGCACATAAAAGTTGTCAAGTGACTATTTATTACACAAATCTCTCCCTATTACATCTTTCCTATTGATATCTGTAGTAAGCTAAAATAAATAAATAAATAACCCCACTATAATGCTTGGAATTTGTGTTATCATACGTGAGCACAAAAAGAGAAGTTTGCAGATGTGATTCAGTTAAGGATCTTGAATTGAGAGGATTGTCCTGGGTTATTTGGCTGGGCTCTAAATGTAATATATGCATCTTTATGATAAGGAGGGAAAGGAAGATTTGACATACAGAAAACTATGTGAAAATGGAGCGGAGAGAGATCTGAAGAGGCTGTCCTAGAATATTGGAACTTGGGAGCCATGAGCCAAGAAATGGCAGCAGCAACCAGAAGCTACAAGAGGCAACGACTGGATTATTTCCCAGAGCCTCTGGAATGAGCAAGGCTATTCTGACATATTGATTTTGGCCCAGTGACACTTTGGCCTGTAGAACTGAGAAAAGATGCTACTAAGTTTATGGTCATTTGTAATAAGAAACTAATACAGATCAGGTTTATGTAGGATTTATATTTTCTAGAATGTGTGCATTGGGCAAAATGTATTCCTATATATGAAAATGCTTAATATTAACACAGAAGCTAAAAAATTAGTTATGATTTTTATTAACATGTGTTTGCTATATTTAATGAAGTTATAGTACTTGCAGTATTGTTTTACTTCCTTAAATGACTTGATTTAGGGTGGAGTTTTCAAAATATCAAAATTGTACTCAACATGTAGTTGACTGTCTCCCAGATTTGGATAGTTTAAAATATCTTCATTATAATTGCCACAGTTTGTGGAGGTAAAATTGCATATGGTTAAATTGTAGTAGTTGTGGTAGCAAGAAGGCTTACCAAAATTATGTGTTTGTTTACTGGGTTTGCTGCCATCGCTCCATCCTTTTCTTCTCTTTTTACACATTAATAACATTCTCTGTTTTGCTTCTGCATGAGTTCCAAATTTACTTTTCTTCAAAATACCCCAAATCTAATAGCCCTTACTTATACATTTTGGGATCTATAATAGAAATTCGATCCTTTGAATCTTTGAGTTGCCCTTTAAAACTCAAGTTATAGGTACAGAACATATCTTTTCTAGATATGAAAGCAAAGGAGGATTTCACATGAAAATGACAAACTATAAAGCCTTCATGGAAGCTAGAATACTTAAGTACAACTTAGTGAACTGTTGAAATGGGCTCTGTCAGGGAATTAAAACTTTCATACATCTGCATACTTGCCCAGTTACCCAAGCATTGGTTTTAAACTCTCAAGGAATATAGATCTACCATTTTCCATTAGCATATAGTAATACTTCCCTCTTAAGCAAATTACTTAATGTATAATTCTAGTATATGTTCATTTATGCTTTATTTCATTACAATTTGATTTTTATGAAATAAACCCTACCACAATAGATTTCTGGAAAAAATGTTAACTAATGCAATGCCTCTTTATAATAATTGGGTGCAATTGTAAGTTACTTCACAAAGTAATAAGAAAATAATTCACCATGTAATATTTTGTTGGTCTGTAAAAGTTATATTGCCACTTTTGGAATGGTTTTGTTTATATTCCAAGAGTCATCACTACAATGGGAGGTTATAGCTCATGGTTTTCTTTCCTGGTGTTCCCCAAACCGGCAGCAGAGAGGTAATGCTTTTGTTTCTATTTAGACTGTAAATCTCTTGTGCATTCCAAATATTAATCAGTGTTGATTTCACTCCTGGGTCCTCCCTTTTCTTCCCTATACTGCCTTCTATAGTCTTCTCTGACTATATAATGAGACACAGCTGATGCTGTTTATTCTTGTTAGATATTTTTAACAACAGACTTTGTGTATTGAACTTCACCCACTCTCATTTGAATCTAAGCCCTGTTTCTCTTTGACTTGCTCCTCAGGAAGTCTCATCTATGCACAAAACACCCTTTGAAGTGAAAGGGAGCTCCCCTCTTCAATGGTCTTCCTTATCCTGGATGCCAGGAAAGAATAGGTTCCTCCCAAACAACTGAATGTAGGGCTTGTGTCCTCTGTTTGACAGGATCCCCATGTCCCCATTTCTTTCAGAATGGAAAGTAGTACCAGGCTGGTTCACTACCCACATGGGCGTTTCCTAAATGTTAAGTGAATGGATGAAAGAAACTTAATGTGAGACTATAAGAAAAGGAAAACACACGCAAACACACACACACACACACACACACACACACACACACACTAAAGTTAATTCACATTTTCCAGTTGTACCAAAACAGTCTGTCTCTGATATTATATGGAGGCATTTAGCAAAAAGAAGAAATTGCAGATGGAACAAGTAAGTGATCCCAGAAGAGAAACAGACTTCAAACAAAAGGGATCCATTGCATTCTCACTGTGTCTGTATTTCCCAAGAGAGCAAGACCCTTGCTTTATTTGGAAACACATTTAATTCTACTAGAATTTGTAATGTGCTGCAAGTCAGCAAAATTTTGTGACTTGCTATAGAAAATGCTATAGTTAACCAAGAAAGACAAAAGATGAAAGCGAGTGGTTGGTAAAATAAAATGCTGAAGACTATTTAACACAAATTGGTAACTACTACTTAGGGTTTTTTTTTCCACATCTTTGTTATGATATTGCAATACTTTTAAATGTCTACAAAGCAAATGTTATTAAGAAAGATTCTAGACATTATAAGATCTCAAAAACTATTGATAAAATGATAGTCTAAAAATATGAGATGGCATGGAAACAAAGGAAGAAACAAAGAGACATTGTATTATAATATATCATTAGAGGAATGGAGGCTGTATTGTTCCAAATTAAAAAAACACTGAAAGGAAAAATAAAAAGAATCTCATTTATGACATTCATCTGTACCTTTCAGTGTAAGTATGATGAAACCAGAATAATGGAGACAATCAAATACTGGCTATTGTCATAAAGAACGTAATCAGCATATCAAACTGCTCAAATTTTATGATGATAACATTGATGTAAAAATAAAAAAGATGTTTCCCCAAACCACAGCAAATCTGAGTAAAACAGGGGAGCAAAATCTAGAGGCGGTGGTTTGCACATGGAATGCACACAAAAAGCATTCAGATTCTAGCATACTTCTCTCTCACCCATCTTTGTCACAGTAACTAATTGATGTGACCTTAAGAACTTTAGAGGCAAAAGGGTAGTTTGCCCTCACGATTCATGTTAGGAAATGTCAGTGTTTCTTTCCCAAGGTGAATAACAGGATAGGGTAGTGGGTGTATTAGCACAAAAGAGCTGTAAAACAGGCCAAATCTCTTTCTTCCAGTCTGCATTCTTCATTTCTTAGAATGTCCAAGGCCTGACGAAAAGAAGTAGTGATTCACTTCTATGCCCCAACAGTTGGATGAGGATATAAAACACCACAGTTAAAAAAGTAAGCCTCTAACCTTTTTGATTGTAGTAAATCTGTCCCCTATTTCCAGATGGGAATCTCATTCAACTGGATTCATATGGATCTCCCAGGAGCATCTGACTTTCTGCAATTATACCATGTATATATGTTTTCCTATGTTTTCCCCCAATGATGATCTCTATCTTTTTAGCAGAAATCCCCACTTATTGCCATTTTTCAAGGAACTCCCAAATCTGGCACCCCTTTAATAGTCCTCCTGTCCAATTATACCCATTATCAGCCAAACTGGAAAGCCATTTTTTGTTAGTGTTGAATGTAATAGTTTTATCCATCCTTTAAGGCCTAACTCAGCTAACACTTCCTCCAGAGAACTATCCATATCTTCCAACTGCCACACCATCACTGAGCTTCCTAGGGTCTGGCAACTTTCCCCTGTCTCCATCAAAGGCAGTCACAACTTTTAACTGAGACCAGAGATATGGGCATAAGTAATATTTTCCCCCATCATACCATACCATAACCTTCTCAAAAGAGGATCAGTGAGTGATTACTTTTATATGTAATTTATTAAAAAATGAATAAATGAATGGAGAAATACTTAATTCTTTCACTGTATGTTCAGTGACATTGTACCAATGCCTCAGTAACAATATTGGATCCATTGAAGATACAACTGTCCTCAGCTTGGCCTAGTCATTTCAATAGTTAACAAATGTTTTATTAGTGGAAGATCCAATTCCCTCTACATGAAAACGCTTAAATTTTTGCCTGGCCTACAAGAGCCTGCAAGCTCAGCTTCAGATTTACTTTCTCTTCCTTTGCATCTCTTAACTACTTTTTCCCATTACCCTCTGACTTCTATATCTGCTGGCTTTATTGTTTTTTTAATCTCCAAATACAGCAAAGAACTCTTGCAAAATGCTATTCCTTCTTCCTGAAAAATAATCCCCACTTCAAGTTCCTGTTTTTCATCTGTTTAACTCTTATCATCCTTCAGATATCAGCTATCACTAACTTAGGAGAGCCTTCCCTGACCCTCTGATATCAGTTCTTTTTTAAACATACACAAAATTGGATTCTATTCCTTCAGAGTACTTTTTGTGTTAATGACATATTACATATAGTCAATATTATGATCATTTGCTGAATGTCTGGCATCTATACCATAAGCTCCCAGATAACAAGGACCATTTCTGGTTTTTTTTTTTTTTTTTTTTTTTTTTTTTACCAATTCTATCTCTAGCATCTTGCAGAAACCTAGTAGACAACTGATATCCAATGAACGTTTGTTGAAAAAAAAAATGGATGCGTGAACACTTTGTACCATAAATGTCGACTGTATCTCCAGGGTGATACATTTCAGTATCATGGCTTTTGGCTCTTCAGACTTATTTAGGTTTGAATTCATGCTCTTCTACCAACTTTGTGAACTTAGAAAATAAATTACCCTCTCACCTGACTCAACTAAAGAAATGAGAATGATAATGTAATTTGTTGTATATACAAAGGTATCTGATATTTATTGAGAATAGTAGATGTTTAATAAAAGTCAATTCCCTTTTCCTTTCTTCAGTGAATTCTGAGCTCAGTGACTGTAGCTTATCTGATCCCATGTAATCAATTACCCGAATTGGAAAAGAAGATCTGTAAGCATATAGATGTCATAGTCAAAAGACAATTTATGTGTTTGCTCTCATTCATTTAACAGAGAAGTAACAGTGAGAGTTAGACCACATAAGCCTTTGCAAATAATGAAAACAAAATTTGATTTTACTCTGAGCACAATTGGAAGATATTGAAGAACTTTCTTAAGAGATGCAAGGAAGCTTTCTACTATTAGACTTAGTTCTACAACATAGGAAAGACAATGAGATGCACCAAGCTTTTTGGGCATTAGATTTATTAAGACAGAAACAAAAAATCTAGAATATGTTTCTCAGTTCACCCATTGTTAGATTAAATCTTTAAGAGAAAAGAATAGGGAAATTTGGCTTAAGAGATTCCATTTGCAAAAATTTCCTTGAAGTTCCCCAAAGAGTTGGAATAAGGCTAGGGCAGTGGTGTAAACAGTTAAATGTTTTAAATTTCCAGGTTAGCAGGGGAAAAGCATACAAATTTATTTAGTATAAGCTTTTTGTGACACAGGAGCTTTCATAAGGAAAAAAAGACCCAAATAAACATTTATACCTATGTATTTTTATGCTAGGTTTTATGAAAAGTGCACAGTGATGGAGGAATATGACAGGTTAAGAAGTATAAGGTAATTTTAATATACTAGGGGAAAAGTAGGGGCGCCTGAGTGGCTCAGTCGGTTGAGCGACTGACTTCGGCTCAGGTCATGATCTCACGGTTTGTGAGTTTGAGCCCCACATCAGTCTCTGTGCTGACAGCTCAGAGCCTGGAGCCTGCTTCAGATTCTGTGTCTTCCTCTCTCTCTCTCCCCCTCCCCCACTTGTGCTCTGTCTCTCTCTCTCAGAAATAAATAAACATTTAAAAAAAATAAAAAATATACTGGGGGAAAAGTAGCAAGGCCTGTTTCTTAGGATTCTTCTCAGCATCCTTTTGTCGTCAGAGATAAGATTGTTTCTTTCCTCTGGGTATAGGGACAGCATTTTACATATAAAGCTTTTAATGGCCAATTTTAGGAAAGAAAGGTGAGGAGGGGAGAAGATCAGAGTGACCATCTGCTTCTCCCACGATCTCAGACTTCATGAGCTTAAATATTCACTATATCAAAGTACCATATTTTGGGGTTAGCATGTCCTAAACCCCATCAATACTGGTTGTTAAAACTAAAAATGAGTAAGGTATATATCTATTACATATTCTTTAGCCATCTCTAAAGTAAATTGAATGACCCTTCTCTCTCCAAAGTCTAACTTATTTCCCTAGGCTCATGTTTGAATAACATTAATTTCCATAAATTCTCCAACTGCTAGTTCATATTCAAACACTTCTCCCATTGAAATAAAATTAAGGTTAATTAATTTGTAAAGGAAGATTAAAGGTACTAAATATGTAAAATAGAGCTAAATACCAAACTAGGCACAAGATAATGACTGTCTACAGGTATTTGAAGGTGTAAACATCACAAAGACTGAAAATCATTTAACATAGAACATGATTTTTATAAAATTAAGAAACTAGGATAATATTCATAGGATCTGGACCATGAATCAGATTTCATGGCGCAGAACTACTTTTGGAAATGAAATTGTAAATTCTCCTTCCCTAGTTGAATGATAGGACACAAAAATGCTTTTTGCATGTAGAAAGCCCTGACAAAACTAAGATCAATAAGAATTCATTAATAGTTGCCCATGATTTGGCAATAGGCCATGCCTTTCCCTTATGATCAGGGATTCTACTCACTACTGTTATTCTCAGTGGCTCATGAATCCTCTTAATAGCCTTTGAAATAGAAGATCACATCAAATAAAACAGCCCTGTACTCTACACTTGTCTCACTGGTAATGTACTTGGATAGTAACTTTCCATAGTGAACAGAGGAGACAGCTTTAACCACACCAAAAATGTTTACCCTCCCCCAACATAATATTTTTATTAAAATCAGTCAGGAATGGGATTTGGGATGTCTCCATGTCTAAATACCTAATGTACAAAACAGCAATTACATTTATTATGACTATCCAATGTCAAAATCCTTACTGATCTTACAGTAAGTGTACTCTAATTATAACAAAATCCCTTCTAATAACAAATGAGTAATAAAATTTGAACTTAAAACAAAATCACGTTTTTTCTATAATGTTTTATAGATTAGTGCATTTTACTATTCATCTTATAGACTATGTGTACATGACGTTATTCCCAAAGTATAATATTGATCAAAAATCTGATGGGACTACATCAAATACAAAAGCTTCTGGACAACAAAGGAAATCATCAACAAAATGAAAAGGCAGTCTACAGAATGGGAGAAAATATTTGCAAATCATGTATCTGATAAAGGGTTAATATCCAAAATATAAGAACTCCTACAATTCAATAGCAAAAACAAAACAAAATCTGATTAAGAAATGGGCAAAGGATTTGAATAGACAGCCATGTAAAAAAAATACAGAGGGCCAACAGGTACATAAAAAGTGTTCATCATCATTAATCATCAGGAAAATGAAATCAAAACAAAAATGAGATATTACTTTACACCTGTTAAAAGCTCTATCATTAAAAGACAAGAAATAACAAGTGTTGGCAAGATTATGGACAAAAGGGAACACTTGTTGACTGTTTGTGGGAATGTAAATTGGTGAGGCCATTATGGAAAACAGCATGAATGTTCCTTAAAAAGTTAAAAACACAACTACAATATGATCCAACAATTCCACCTCTAGGTATTTATCCAAAGGCAATAAAATTACTGCCTCTAAAAGATATATGCACCCCCATGTTTGCTGTGGCATTATTATTATTACAGTAGCCAAGACAAGAGGACAATGTAAATGACCACTGATGGATAAAAAAATAAAATGTGGTGTGTGTGTGTGTGTGTGTGTGTGCGTATAATATCACTCAGCCACAAAAAAGGAGGAAATTTTACAAATTGTAACAATATGGATGGACCTTGACTGCACTTTGCCAAGTGAAATAAATCAGAGAAAGGCAAACATCATATGGTCTCACTTATATGAGGAATCTAAAGAAAAGGAAAAAAAGAGAACTAATAGATAAAGAGAACAGATTGGTAGTTGCCAGAGGCTGGGGATAGTGAGGGTAAACAAAAATGGGTGAAGATGGTTAAAAGGTACAGACTTCCAGTTATAAATTAAATAAGCCCTGGGGATGGAATGTACAACATAGTATTGTATATTTGAAAATAGGGGGAGGAGCCAAGATGGCAGAACAGCATGGAAGGTTTTTGTGTGTCTCATGTCCATGAAATACAGCCAGATCAACACTAAACCATCCTACACACCTAGAAAACTGATTGGAAGATTAACACAACAATCTGCACAACCTGAACCACAGAATTCAGCAGGTATGCGACACGAAGAGCTGAACTTGGGGAGCAAGAATCCCCAAAAGGGAACCCCTTTTGTGGGCAGAGAAAGGACGGAGACCGGTGGGGGGGGGGGAGCATATGGGAAAAGCACCCCTCCCCAAAAGCAGCTGGAGAGAAAGTGGAAAATTGGAAACAGCCACAGGGACTAAACTCAAAAGAGAGAAAGGAGAAAGGAGAAGGTTTAAATTCCATTAAGACTGTAAACAAGGGGAGCGCAAAGGCTCCAACTCCGCAGCTCGATATCTGGCAGTGTTCTGGTGGGAAGGGAGAATCCCCAGGAGCAGAGTGGGATCTGGGAGGTTCTCGGGCCACGTGGGGAAAAGCAGTTCCACTGCTGGAAGGACATTTGGTAGAGACTGTTGAAGCCACCTGGTCCCAGCAGACCCCGGAAGGCAGCCACATTCGCTGGTGCTGGGGCAAGGTTGTTGAGGGTGAAGCCCGGTGCCAGATATGTGTTATAATTTTCCATGTTCCCTGAAACGCTTAGGCTACATTGTCTCGCAATCTTTTTTGGGGCGCGCTGGCGCAGTCTCGGGGCACTGGCAACAGCAGGGTTCAGCGGCTGTTCCTGGGTGCAGCCGACATTTGGCCATTGCTCTGAGAGACCCTCCCACACCTCCCACAGAGGGGCCAAGTGGGTCAAAGCCACAGTCCTTCAGAAGTAAGGGGCCGGGGAAAACAGCTGCATCTGAGACAAAACTCGGGAGAGAGGTACTGCCTGGGGCCTGGTCACAGAGAGTGGAAAAGCGGGGAGTTGACGAGGAGAGCTGAAGACGGAGGACCGGTGCGCGATTGCTGACCCGGGAGAACAGACTGGGTGGCTGGGTGGCGCCATTTTTCACAGCTCCCATGCATGTGCATGATGAGCACCACAACAATCCACCCCAGTAGGCTCACAGCGCCATCTAGTGGAGAGCGGAGCTGTTACACCGAGCCTTGCCCAACTGGGCCAACTTTGCTCTTCAAGAACACAAACCTCACCACCAGTTTAATTTATGGACTATAAAGAGCTACATGGACTGAACTCTAGGGGAAAACCAAGCAATTTCAGTACTACTTCAATCTGTTAGCAGGTTCATCTATTCACTTTTTTTTCTCTCTCTTTTTCCTTTTTCTCTTTTACAATTCTTTTTCTTGAATACAGAAAGAAAAAACTCATTTATATTTTCAATTTTTATTAAAAATATCTGTCTTTAATTTTTATTACTATATTTTTTACTTTTGTGTAACTTTTTTCAAATTCTACTTTACTTCCATCATTTTTTAGTCTGCTTCAGTGTACTCACCTTTCCAAATTTTCAATTTCCTTTTTTTCTTTCCTTTTCTTTTTTTCTGTTTTTCCTTTATTTTTTTTCTTGAATGTGGAAAGAGAAAAACTTCATTTTTATTTTCAATTTCTTTTAAAAATATTTTTTTAAATTTTTATTACTATATTTTTTACTTTTATGTAAATTTTTTCAAATTCTATCTTACTATCATCATTTTATTTCAGCCTACTACAGTGTATTCACTTTTTCAAACTTTCAAATGATTTCTTTTTTTGTCTTTTATTTTTTTCTTCTTTTAATCTTTTTTCTCGTTTTCATTTCTTTTCTTTTTCTTAGATACAGAAAATGAAAAAATTCATATTTCCTTCTTAATTTTTATTAAGAATATTTTTCTATAATTTTTTCTACTATATTCTCTGCTTTTGTGTATTTTCGTCTACTTTAGTGTATTCATTTTTTCAAATTCTCAAACGATTTCCTTATTTTGTTCTCTCCCCCTCCTTTTTTGTTTGTGTGTTTCTCTAACCTGTCAAACCAGTTTCTGCACCCAACCAAAACACACCTAGGATCTAGCATCATCTATTCGATTTGTGTGTGTGTGTGTGTGTTTAATTTTTAATTTTAATATTTTTTAATTTTAATTTTTTTTAATTTCAATTTTTCTACCTCATCAGTTCCTTTTCTCCCTTCAAAATGACAAAACAAAGGAATTCACCTCAAAAGAAAGCACGAAGAAATGACAGCCAAGGATTTAACCAACACAGACACAAGCAAGATGTCTGAACAAGAATTTAGAATCACGATAATAAGAATACTAGCTGGAGTCGAAAATAGATTAGAATCTCTTTCTGCAGAGATAAAAGAAGTAAAAAATAGCCAGAATGAAATTAAAAAGACTATAACTGAGCTGCAATCACGGATGGATATCGTGGTGGCAAGGATGGATGAGGCAGAACAGAGAATCAGCGATATAGAAGACAAACTTACAGAGAATAACGAAACAGAAAAAAAAGAGGAAATTAAGGCAAAAGAGCACAATTTAAGAATTAGAGAAATAAGCGACTCCTTAAAAAGGAACAACATCAGATTCATAGGGGTCCCAGAAGAGAAAGAGAGAGAAATAGGGGTAGAAGGGTTATATGAGCAAATAATAGCAGAAAACTTTCCTAACCTGGGGAAAGACACAGACATCAAAATCCAGGAAGCACAGAGGACTCCCATTAGATTCAACAAAAAACGTCCATCAACAAGGCATATCATAGTCAAATTCACAAAATAGTCAGGCAAGGAGAGAATCATGAAAGCAGCAAGGGAAGAAAAGTCCTTAATCTAGAAGGGAAGACAGATCAGGTTTTCAGCAGACCTATCCACAGAAACGTGGCAGACCAGAAAGGAGTGGCGGAATATATTCAGTGTGCTGAATCAGAAAAATATGCAGCCAAAAATTCTTTATCCAGCAACGCTGTCATTCAAAATAGAAGGAGAGATAAAAAGGTTCCCAAACAAAAATTAAAGGAGTTTGTGACCACTAAACCAGCCCTGCAACAAATTTTAAGGGGGACTCTCTGAAGGGAGAAAAGATGAAAAAAAAAAATATATATGTGTATATATATACACACACACACACACACACACACACACACACACACACACATATATATATATATATATATATATATATATATATATATACACCAAAAGCAACAAAAGATTAGAAAGGACCAGAGAACACCACCAGAAACTCCAACTCTACAACCATCATAATGGCAATAAATTCATGTCTTTCAGTACTTACTCTAAACGACAATGGACTCAATGTTCCAATGAAAAGACATAGGGTAACTGAATGGATAAGAAAACAAGACCCATCTATATGCTGTTTACAAGAGACCTACTTTAGACCTAAAGACATCTTCAGATTGAAAATAAGGGGATGGAGAACCATCTAGCATGCTAATGGTCAACAAAAGAAAGCTGGAATAGCCATACTTACATGAGACAATCTAGACTTTAAAATAAAGACTGTATCAAGAGATGCAGTAGGGCATTATATCATAATCAAGGGGTCTATAGACAAAGAAGACCTGACAATTATAAACATTTATGTGCCAAATGTGAAAGCATCCAATTATATAAATCAATTAATCACATAAAGAAACTCTTTGATAGTAATACCATAATAATTAGGACTTCAACACCCCACTCACAATAATGGATTGATCATCTAATCACAAAATCAACAAGGAAACAATGGCTTTGAATGATACATTGGACCAGATGGACTTAACAGATACATTCAGAACATTTCATCCTAAAGCAGCCAGAATATACATTCTTCTCCAGTGAACATGGAACGTTCTCCAGAATAGACCATATACTGGGACACAAATCAGCTCTAAGTACAAAAAGATCAAGATCATACTGTGCATATTTTCAGACCACAATGCTATGAAACTCAAAATCAGCCACAAGAAAAAATTTGGAAAGGTAACAAATACTTGGAGACTGAAGAACATCTTACTAAAGAATGAATGGGCTAACCAAGCAGTTAAAGAAGAAATTAAAAAGTTTATGGAAGTCAATGAAAATAACACCACAACCCAAAACCTCTGGGACGCAGCAAAGGTGGTCATAAGAGGAAAGTATATAGCAATCCAGGCCTTCCTAAAGAAGGAAGAAAGATCTCAAATATACAACTTAACCTTACACCTTAAGGAGCTGGAAAAAGAACAGCAAATAAAACCCCAAACCAGCAGAAGACAGGGAATAATAAAATTAGAGCAGAAATTAATGCTATAGAAACCAAAAAAAACAGTAGAACAGATTAATGAACCCAGAAGCTGATTCTTTGAAAGAATTAACAAAATTGATAAAACACTAGCCAGTTTGATCAAGAAGAAAAAGAAAGGACCCAAATAAGTAAAATCAAGAATGAAAGAGGAGAAATCACAACCAACACAACAGAAATAGAAACAATAAAGAGAATATTATAAGCAATTATATGCCAATAAAATGGACAATCTGGAAGAAGTGGACAAATTCCTAGAAACATATACCCTACCAAAAGTGAAACAGGAAGAAATAGAAAATTTGAACAAACCCATAACCAGTAAGGAAATGGAATTAGTAATCAAAAATCTGCCAAAACACAAGAGTCCAGGGCCAGATGGCTTTCCAGGGGAATTCTACCAAACATTGAAGGAAGAGTTAACACCTATTTTCTTGAAACTGTTCCAAAAAATAGAAATGGAAGGAAAACTTCCAAACTCCATGAAGCCAGAATTACCTTGACTCCAAAACCAGACAGAGACCCCACCAAAAAGGAGAACTATAGACCAATTTCCCTGATGAACGTGGATGCAAAAATCCTCAACAAGATGTTAGCCAACCAGATCCAACAATACATCAAAAAAATTATTCACCACGACCAAGTGGGATTTATACTTGGGATGCAGGGCTGGTTCAACAGCCACAAAACAATTAACGTGATTCATCACATCAATAAAAGAAAGGACTAGAACCGTATGATCCTCTCAATTGATGCAGAGAAAGCATTTGACAAAATACAGCATCCTTTCTTGATAAAAACCTTAAGAAAGTAGGGATAGAAGGATCATACCTCGAGATCATAAAAGCCATATATGAGTGACCCAATGCTAATATCATCCTCAATGGGGAAAAACTGAGAGCTTTCCCCCTAAGGTCAGGAACAAGACAGGGATGTCCACTCTCGCCACTGTTATTCAACATAGTATTGGAAGACTTAGCCTCTACAGACAACACAAAGAAATAAAAGGCATCCAAATAGGCCAGGAGGAGGTCAAACTTTCACTCTTAGCAGATGATATGATACTCTATATGGAAAACCAAAAAGATTCCACCAAAAAGCTGCTAGAATTTATTCATAAATTCAGCAAAGTTGCAGGATATAAAATCAATGAACAGAAATCAGTTGCATTCCTATACACCAATAATGAAGCGACAGAAAGAGAAATTAAGGAATCAATCCCATTTACACTTGCACCAAAAACCATAAAATACCTAGGAATAAATCTAACCAAAGAGGTGAAAAATCTATACACTGAAAACTATAGAAAGCTTATGAAAGAAATTGAAGAAGACACAAAAAAAATGGAAAAAGATTCCATGCTCCTGGATAGGAAGAACAAATATTGTTAAAATGTCATTACTACCCAAAGCAATCTATATATTCAACGCAATCCCTATGAAAGTAACACCAGCATTCTTCACAGAGCTAGAACAAATAATCCTAAAATTTGTATGGAACCAGGAAAGACCCCAAATAGCCAAAGCAATCTTGAAAAAGAAAACCAAAGCAGGAGGCATCACAATTCCAGACTTCAAGCTATACTACAAAGCTGTAACCATCAAGACAGTATGGTACTAGCACAAGAACAGACACTCAGGTCAACGGAATAGAATAGAGAACCCAGAAATGGACCCACAAATGTATGGGTAACTAATCTTTAACAAAGCAGCAAAGAATATCCAATGGAATAAAGACAGTCTCTTCAGCAAGTGGTGCTGGGAAAACTGGACAGCAACATGCAGAAGAATGAACCTGGACCACTTTCTTACACCATACATAAAAATAAACTCAAAGTGGATGAAAGACCTCAATGTAAGACAGGAAGCCATCAAAATCCTCGAGGACAAAGCAGTCAAAAACCTCTTTGATCTTGCCTGCAGCAGTTTCTTACTCAATATATTTCTGGAGGCAAGGGAAATAAAAGCAAAAATGAACTACTGGGACCTCATCAAAATAAAAAGCTTCTGCACAGCAAAGGAAACAATCAGCAAAACTAAAAGGCAACCTACAGAATGGGAGAAGATATTTGCAAATGACATATCAGATAAAGGGTTAGAATCCAAAACCTACAAAGAGCTTATCCAGCTCAACACCCAAAAAACAAATAATCCAGTGAAGAAATGGGCAAAAGTCATGAATAGACACTTCTCCAAGGAAGACATCCAGGTGGCCAAACGACACATGAAAAAATGCTCAACATCACCCATTATCAGGGAAATACAAATCAAAACCACAATGAGATATCACCTTACACCTGTAAGAATGGCTAACATTAACAACTCAGGCAATAACAGATGTTGGTGAGGATGGGGAGAAAGAGGATCTCTTTGCATTGTTGGTGGCAATGCAACCTGGTGCAGCCACTCTGGAAAACCGTATGGAGGTTCCTCAAAAAGCTAAAAATAGAACTACCCTACAACGCAGCAATTGCACTACTAGGCATTTATCCAAGGGATACAGATGTGCTGTTTCGAAGGGACATGTGTACCCCCATGTTTATAGCAGCACTATCAACAATAGTCAAAGTATGGAAAGAGCCCAAATCTCCATCCATGGATCAATGGATAAAGAAGAAGTGGTGTGTATATATGTGTATATATATATATATATATATATATATATATATATATATATATACACACATATATACACAATATATATATATATATATACATATATATATATATACATACACACAAT
>NC_064810.1:30651899-30776053 GCF_023721935.1 Panthera uncia
GGCAATCAAAAAGAATGAAATCTTGCCATTTGCAACTACGTGGATGGAACTGGAGGGTATTATGCTAAGTGAAATCAGTCAGTCAGAGAAAGACAAAAATCATGTGACTTTACTCATATGAGGACTTTAAGAGGCAAAACAGATGAACATAAGGAAAGGGAGACAAAAATAATATAAAAACATGAGGGGGACAAAACAAAAGAGACTCATAAATATGGAGAACAAACTGAGGGTTGCTGGAGAGGTTGTGGGAGCGGGAATGGGCTAAATGGGTAAGGGGCATTAAGGAATCTATTCCTGAAATCATTGCTTCACTATATACTAATTAATTTGGATGTAACTTATAAAATAAAAAATAAAGTTAAATTATTAAAAAAATAGGAAAAAAATCACATAAGAAAAAATTGTAACTATATGTGGGGATAGACATATTAATTTCACTATATACACATATATCAAATCATTATGCTGTACATATAAACTAATGTCAATTATATCTCAAACAAAAAAGTCTACTATTCTTATAAAAACACTATTCAAGCATGACTTGTTTTAAGAGAAGCCATCCTGATGCTCTCTGCTTTTACTTCTCAGGGATAATCTGAGATAAAACTGACTCATACTTATGATATAAGCCAAGATCAGAGAGACAGAAAAATAAACTTGCCTTAGAATTCTAGAGTCTTCCCCCAAAGTAAAAAAAATTGTGTAATTCTCTCTATCCTTGAATATGAAAATGAAGTATATTGCCTAAAATAGGTTTCAAAAGCCCAAATTAGATACCCATATTCCTGAGGACCAACAGGCAAGATCAAGTACTATATCAAATGTCTATAGAAATGAAGGTGAAATGAAAAGTAGTTTGAGTTCCTAGATTAGCAAACTGCCATCCTCAACCATGTACAATAACCTAAGTCTCACACCAGAAAATTGTCTGGAATTGTTTCAGTTTAGTCAGTGTTACATGAAATTAGAGTGCCCTGGAAACATTTTGAATATGTTGAATAGAATCTCAAAAACTGGAGCAAGTGATTTATTTACCTTTGAAAAATAATATGTATAATTGCCTCATTTATCCATTTCACTTTAGATATGCTGATACAGCCTTAAAAAACTTTTCTAACCATGAGAAAAATCTCAATTCTATTACTCCTGAATTTTTCATATAGGCTTCAGTTGCCTATGGCTAGAGGTTTGTAGCAGTTTTCTTAAGTAAAAATCCAAATTTAAAATTTAAGTTTTTATTGTTTCCACACCTTCCTTTAGGAAATAAATGTGATGTTCATTCCACTGAGAATTTAACAAGTATTCTAAGAGGCCACCTAAAACAAAAGCAAAAAACCAACATGTGGCTGTAATGGTTTTGAAGACATTATTGGATGTCAGGCCAAGAAAACATGTCATTATTTTGGAGTACCTATAATATTTTTCAGGAGCAGTCTTTACCAATTTGATAGGTAAAAACCTACCTAAAAGAATGGATGTAAGATTATATCAGTACTCATTAGACAATCATATTTATGAAACAGCCATTGATTGTGAGATTAGTGATGTATACTACTAAGATCAATTCAAAGAGTTAGTGGAAGACTCTTTTAAATGAACATTGGGATATCCTATCAAATCTCTAAAGTATTTCAGCATTTCAATCAGTGATTCTTATTTGAAAAGTTGTCACTACCTATTCTGTGTCAACTATTTTCTCTTGGGCTATTGCAGGTGTTTTTTTGTTGTTGTTGTTTTGTTTGTTTTATTTCATTTAAGCAATCAAGTGTAAGCTATAAATTAGCATTGAGCACATCATCCCTTTTAGCTGCATAGAGTTCAGCCACGTGTCCTATCATCTACAGTGGATAGACAGAAAATTTTTCCTCTGTCTTGCTCAGCCTGCTTCTGCAATATTATTTGCAAAAGGAAGCACACAATTCCTGAGTTACTGTAGTTTCTGTCTGATACATTTGGACAATTTTTAAAAATTATTTGTTTTCCTGGATAATATCATGCGTGTCCATTTAATTCTGCTCTGTTTATAAAAATAAATCTCCTTGCAAAAGGCCACAGAGAATTCAAGGGGTTATAATTCTCATAAAGATGGGACTCGCATGTCTTCTCTGATGAAAAGACTCACCCCACTTCATGTAGGTCTACTGGCTCAGACATTCTTCATTTCCCTTTGTCTTCTCTCCCATCTCCACCTGTTCCACTACAAAATGGAATGATATGCCTGATCTCAGGTCTAAGAGCACATCCAAATGGTTCGTACTTAAGGACTGACAGCTTTAAGCTGAGATACCTTTATTAATGGGTTGTTAAGAGTTGTTCTTTTACTTAAAAAAAAAAAAAACTATAAATGCCAAATTTAGAGAATCTGTCTCTATGGTAAAGAGTCTTAAGTAGAAATGGATAGGCTTTGAGACTTATACTTTCCACTATAGAAATAATTTTACATAAGAAAAAGGGAGCCAAATTAAAGATCAGAAATTTCCTTAAGAGGAAAGAGCAGAGTACAAAGAGTTTGCAACAGATTGGAGAAGGAGCAGGAGGAGAACATCGAAGAGCAGGTGGAGTATGGTTAGGACATAGAAAGGACACACTAATTTCAGAGACAATTGAGGGGAGTGTTGTTACATTCTGAGTATATTTGAATCTCAGGTATTGTTGGAATCCTAGAAATAAGCACTTCCCCCAGAAGGGGAAGCTCATAGTTTATGTAAACTAGCAAAATAGCAAAAGGGTGGTAAACCTATCATTAAATAGTCTAACAGGCTAACAAACTGTATGCTGCAAGATTCTAAATAAAAAAAAGTTTCTAAATGTATTAGGTATTGTTTGTAGACTTCAATAAATCAAAGAAGCAAAGAAACCAACTGCCCTTTAGTAGTATTCAACTAGAACCAAAAGAGAAAAGCAAGGGGATTACTCTCAGACTAAAGAGAGTCAGATCAATAAGTGAATCACCATTCTCCTGAGTGGGGACAGAGAGGCGTGAAGAATTTTGATGCCTCTTTGGAAATAGACGCTAATGAACTCTGTGTGTCTGAGCTGGGGAATCCGGGATGACTTGTTGGTGTTTGGCTTAAACTGCTGTGTGGACGCTACTACCATTTGTGATATAGGGAAAGACGATAAAATCAAGAGCTCCATCGTGAACACTCCGAATTTGAAATGTCAGATATTTATTGGAGATGTCAAGTAACATGACATCTATTGCTCTAAAGAGAGGTAAGGATGACAGAGAATCTGGAGTAATCAACAAATAGAAAAATTTTAAATGATCAGAATGAATGAGATCACAGAGGACAAGCTTAAAAAGAAGCGACGTTGTTCTTTCAGCATTTGAAGATAGGATACGAAATAAAGAGCCGTTGAAGAAGAGGTAGGCAAAAAAGAAAAAGGAGACCGTGGTGGCATAAAAACAAATAATATGGAGTCTTTTTTTTAATTTCCAGGAGGAAATGATCAATTGTATCAAACACTGCTGAGAGACTGATTATGATGAAGACAAGACATAAAGATTATTGCTGACCTAGAGGCTTCAGTGGAGTTTTAGGGAGGAAATCAAGACCCAAAGGATGTAAAAAATAAATTACAGGTTATAAAGTGGGGCAATAAGGGTAAAAATCTCATTTAGAGAGTTTGTGAAGGTTGCAAAATAAATGTATCAGCAATCAGATATTATGAGGTAAAAGAAATTTTTAAGATGGGGGATATCAAGGCATAGTTTAGGAATATAGTGTGAACATATGAAGGAATTACTCTGCTATCTTCAATTTTTTATGAAGATTCCACATAAGACAGGGTGAATTCAGCTGAAGCTGACTGAAAAAGAAATAAACACATTTTCCAAGTGAGGCCCGCCGAATTAACATTAGGAAAAGCTGGAAGTAGGACACTAAAGCACCTAAATGTGAATCCTTAAGGCCTGAGTGTACTCCTAGCCTCACATTGCAGTACCGAAATCTTCTTCCAGATCTCCCTGTTTGGGTTCAAAGAATCAAATTTCTCTATAAAATTCAAAGATCACTAGGAACACAAGGCTAACGCTTCCTAAAATTTTCAAAGTCTATAATATGTTCTTTTACATTGTGAATCTGCAATGAAAAGACAAAACTAGAGTGTGTCCCAGTGTATCTGGCCATGAAATAATTTTTGAAGAATATTTCAGTGGACTGACTAGTGATCATATGAAAACAACTTGCGATCAACAACTAGTGATCATATGAAAACAATTATCTAGCTTTTACTTTTTCTCTCAAATTACTTGGAGTTTCGTCTCTGTATTTTATTTCTGGATTTGCTTCATTCTGGTTATACTTCACTCTTTTCTTCATCTTCTACCTGTTTCACCCAAATTCCATATTCAAACCTGTACTTTTTCACTGATTTCTTCCCTGACCCTCTCTGAAACTTCGGTAGAGTGAGAAATCACTCAGATTTACACATGAGGTGAGAATTTCATTGTCTTTCACCAGTCTTCTCATTTGTGTTCTGGGAAGCGTTGCCTCAAAATACTTAAACCAAATTTTGAAAATCTAAGTAATAACAATATCTTTTCCTTGATAAATAATGGAAGAAATTATAACAGAAAATATTAAGCTTCTAAATCAATACTATTTCCAGTTTTCTTGAATCAGAGACTATATATCCTCTATTATAGAACCTAAAAATGCTTTATTTTCATAGCTTTCAGAAGCTTGGAATTCTATAAATACAATACATGCCAAACGCTAATTTCTTTTAACTGTGAGGTAGCATTTGGCTTTGTACAGCATAGTGACATGTTTCCATTTTAATGATGTTTGAATTTAGCATAGGGATTGGATTCTCTTTCAAATCCACTGCATTGAAATTCCACCTGCTTACCCACATCTCTTACTAAAAATTAAACTCAATGCTCAGGGTTAGGAAAAAACAGTCAAGAACTTCCTAAGCATACTTTTTGGGGCTTGTATTTATATCAAACACTTGTGGCAATGACACATGTTCTGCATTTCAAATCAGAAAGCCTAGCTAATAAACACTTTCATGCTTTTATGGCTCTGATCAAGACAGGAACCATTTGCTTTTCAAATGGCAATTAAAGTACAGAAGCAATTCAGGATTTTGCTAAACAGCTCCCTATAGTTTATTAATGTTCACCCTATGTTTTTTTGTGAGGACGAGCTATTTTTCCTGCTTCAAGCTCTATGATCTCCCCCAAGGAGTGGAAATGAGCATCTGTTGAGGAATAGAACCAAAGGTGAAGCCCCTGGGAACAGGAATATGGTGACAAAGAAAATGGGAAACCAACTCTGGTTGCAGCAGAAAAGCTTTCATGCAGAAAGCTCAGCCCCATCATCGGCTTTCAGTTACCATGGAAGGTTTTGAGAGCTCACCGAATTGATTAGGAATTAGTACATTCAGTCCCCACAGAAAAGGGAAAACGTGGTGGGCAAGGCAAAGAAAATATACAGAATTTGAGAGGGTGGAAGGTGATGTAGGAAACAGAGAGGGGAAAAGGGAATGAGAAAAGATGAGGACGTGAGGAAGAAGACATTAACAAAAGAATGGGATTTCTTAGCCAATCTCACTGTGGGATAATTGGGGGAAATAGCTACCTGGTAATAATCTTAATGAACACTTTGGATTTTACATGGCTAATTTGACTCCACTGTATCCATATGGTTAATTGTCTATGTTAGATTGAGTATCAGTAGTAGGGTTATCAATGGTCCATCTAGGTATATGTTAAGATGATGATTTACTTATTTTAGGAATGGGAAACATTTTCAGTTGTTTTACAGAACTCTGAGCATACTATGAGAAATAAATATGCATTTTACAATTATATATAAACACATTTATACACACATACATATATGTATGTACATACATGCACATGAGGATCTCTTCCATATGCATACAAGATTCTTTCCCCTTCCAAAAATAGTTAGTTACATTAAAAAAATATTGACAAGTATTCTGACACTTGGATTTCCATTCATGCAGTTGTTAAATGAAGTCTTTGAAGTTGATATTTGCTCTCTTCTTATCTAAAAGAGATTGTTTTTACAATGGCTATATCTGCGCTGCTTCATTAATATCTAATTCGGTAAGAAAAAGGCTTACTTCAATTTCTATGAAACAATTTTGAACGTATTTTAGAAGTTTCAGAATTAGTTTCTGAATTTTAAAAATCATGCTTTATTGGAAAAATAAAGGATTAAACTCAAAAGATAAGACTGGCTTTGATCTTCAAAGCCAAGCTATATGCTTGCTGTGTGAGGCTTGCAAGAAACTATGAGCACCTTCTCAAATCTGCCTGGTATATAACTAGCGCTTAATAGCCTAGCAGCCTGGTGTTTACAACACAAACAAGGCTTTTGGATAAATTGATTAACTGAAATTAAAATGTGTGGCATGTTGTTGATGTTTCAGCAAGGCAAATAAACAGATATTAGAAAATATGGTAAAATCTAAAGACTAACTTTGGAAAAGAGAACATTGTTTTTAGTAGGTATGTTTATACTCATGTGATCTTCCTTCATGCATGTATCCCCATACACATACTGAGTATAATCATAATATTTCAGACCCATTTTGCTCTTCAAATATGAGATTCACCCAACATTTCCCAATAAGGCCTGTTCATTTTATCTAATTCCTCATTGACAGAGCTAGGACTCATTTAATTTCAAGAAGTGAAAACTCAACACAAACAGTTTAAAGTAAAAATAGAAATATGTTTTGGGCTCATGTAATTGGGGAAGTCAGGAGCAAAGCTGGTATAAAAATATCTGGAATCACTAACTTGATAAATATCAGGAGTGTTTCTCTGGCTTTCTCATGAACACACACAAACATTCTCACACCTTTGATTTTTCTCTACACAGAGCTATATTCTCTCTTGCTACTGACAGGTTTTTTCTACATGGGTAGACAGTGGCTTCCAGAGGCTGTTATTTGCACATTGTTGTAATGGTTTTCTCTGTGCCTTCCCACCTCCACCCCAAAATCCCTAGTTAGTGTTTTTATTGGACCAACTGGTTTATGGGCATGTGCCTATTTCTGAAACAAAATCATTTTGGCCATCAGCATGAGATCCTCTCAGCCATGGAGTGAGCCACCCTGAATTAAATACCTATTCTTGTAGCCAGAGAATGGTCTTACCTGCAGAAAGATGAGAACTGAAATGATAAAGAGAACATACATACGTTCATGACCATGGTCATTATTTCTCCTTTTATGAAGCTATATAGTTCTCCAGTACTTACATCATCCATGTGATCAATTCAGAAGGTAATTGAATAATAATTATGAATCATTATACTCACCGCCATCACATACACACACACACACACACACACACACACACACACACTAATGGTTATTTCTTATTTCAGGGCAATTGCACAAGATGTTGTTCACGTTATCTAATGTGATTCTCTTCAAAAGATTATAAAATAGACTGTGTTTTATACAGGAGAAAATTGAAATTGTGTGTGAACCACTCAAACAATATAACCAAAACTAATAAAGTGTGTTCAACTTTGAACTATACAACAGTAGGAGACATGATGAATGTACAGCATAGATTTTAGGCCTCTAAGAAACTTAATACTAGAAGTGTTGATGGAATGTAAGACAACACCAAAAAATGAGCAATAATTCTAATGCAATTATCATTACATAAAAGATTAGTTTTCATTGAATGTTACTGAATCTGAAATAGTGACTAAGACACAATCTTATATTTTTCTCATGTAAACAAAGTCTGGGGGAGAAGGCACAACCCATTGTTGGAACAATGACATCACAATCATCAGCAATCCACCCATATTGTTGTGCTTCCTGTTCTAACATGACTATTCAGGAGACAGCTGCCGCATTCCAGTCATTAGAGAGATGCAGAAGGAACAAGTTAGGTGTGTCCCTTTCCCTTTAAAAACACTTCCCAGATGTTACACTTAACACTTGTAGCCAGCACTTTAGCACATTGCTGCACTTAGCTATAAGGAGGCTTGTAGATAGGATTAGGATCTTTCTTCTTTCCAGTCATGTGCGCCACTAACAATATGGATTCTCTATTTATTTTTGGGACAGAGAGAGACAGAGCATGAACGGGGGAGGGGCAGAGAGAGAGGGAGACACAGAATCGGAAACAGGCTCCAGGCTCCGAGCCATCAGCCCAGAGCCTGACGCGGGGCTCGAACTCACAGACCGCGAGATCGTGACCTGGCTGAAGTCGGACGCTTAACCGACTGCGCCACCCAGGCGCCCCCAATATGGATTCTCTAATAGAAGAAGGGAAAGTAGATATGGGAGCAGGTGGTTAGGAGTTTCTACCAAGAACTTTCTTATCCTTTTTTTCTGCCATGTGTCACTGATATCTCTCTTGGAACACAACTATTATTGCCCTGGACATGTTTCTTTATATAATCAAAGGGCAAAATCCTCCACTATTATATTAAACATAAGATTTTTCTTTGTGACTTATTAGAGTTATGCTATGCTTATTTCTAAATTTGAGCAAATGTCCTGTTTTTAAAAACTCACTAAGCTCTACATACTCTCTCAAATCTTACTGTAATGTATTCAACTGCAGTAAAACAAGATTTATGCTGTAGTAAATTGTACTTCAAAATGGCTGCAAGAGTATTCCCTGGCCTGTGTATGCTTTCAGAAATTTGTCCTTCCTTTATCAAGGAATAGAGTCCATTTCCCATCCTTTTGAAATTGGGAAGGTCTTTTTGTCTGTTCTGTTGAATAGAATGCAATGGAAGTGATATTGTTGATCTCCTGATACTAGGTCACAAATAGCAGAAGAGCTTCCACCTTATTCCTTCTCTTTTGGAATGCTTGACCTTGGAACTCAGCAGCCATGCTGTGAGGAAGTCAAGCGGCCATATGGAAAGACCACATATAATGTCTGGCCACAGCCTTAGCTACTTGAATCAGCCGACAATCATCATCAATTAGAACAGTAAGCAAGTATGCTTTCTGATGGTTATTGACTCCAGTCTTTGAGCCATCTCAGCTAATACACAGTGAATCAGAGCAATGCTATCCCCACTGAGCCCTGCCCAAAGTGCACATTAGTGAGCAAAACAGATGTTGTCACTAAGTCAATAAGTTTTGGGGTGGTTAGTTATATAACACTAGATAACTGGAATATACATACTGACGAAAGTTTAGCAACATACCTAAAAGGTATACAATACTTTATACTTCAATAAAATACTTTATAATTCAATAAAAATATGAAGAGTTATATCATACAACCATCTCATTTTAAAGATAGGAAGATCCATGGAAAGTTCACTCAAGCAAATTGCTTAAGGCTACAAAATCATTTAGCATAGTGTGCCCAGGAGTCACTCCCCAAAATTTTAATACTTCCTGTGCATAATTTTTTTCATTACCTTATCATATTGGAAATACGAATTTAAATTTTGCCATCAGATTTATACTGCTGTATATCAACCAGAGCTCAAGGCTTCTCAACTCTGACTATGTGATACAGTCACCTATAGTTCCTCTGGAATCATAGACTCCTCTGCACTATTGCAAGGCTACTGAATGAGAATGTTTATTTAGGGGTGTGTGTGTGTACCCATAATGAGCAGACTTTGTTGAGACTTATTGGTATCGATCATGTTCCCTGGAGAGATATTCCTTTATAATAGAAAATCACAGGTAAGAAATATTTCATACATTCAACTCTGGATCTGTCCTCAGACCCCATTGCTTTTATTTATGTAAAACAAAGTAGAATATCAACAAACCATTTTTAACAAAAAATAAACATAGCAGACCTTATTAGATAAAAATAAGAGGAAAGTTGTTCTATCAAACGATCCTTTTCTATATTATATGTTCCTAAGATTCTTTTGTGCGTGAGTCCTTAGCCAGTTCAATTCAATTGGACACACTAGTCAGAAACTATGCTTGGCAATGGGATTTCAAAAAGGAAAAACACCTTCAAGTTAAATGAAGAAGGTTTTCAGAAAGTTGACAATTTTGAGTTCATGTGATAAAGCCATAATAGTACCTACAGGCTGCCATGAGGTCACAGAACAAAGGCCCTTATTCCAACCTAGAAGCACTAAGAAAAAAATCATAAAGGAAACAGTAATTGAGATGACTCTTAAAGGATCAGTCATAAATGTTATCTGGGAAAGTAAGTTTGGGAATGTTATTTGAGAGGAGGATAGTATAGTGCAGGGGTCAATAAACTATGGCCCATGGACCACATCTGGCCTACTACTTATGTTTGTAAATAAAGTATTATTTAAGTACAGTCCTGCCCCATTGTTACAGCAGTATTTAGTAGTCATGACAGACTATAAGACCCACAGAGCCAAAGATATTTACTATATGGGCCTTCACAGAAAAAGGTATAGCAAGATCTTTGGTATAGAGAGAATAGTATCCAAAGTACCACTATATATTTGAGAAATTACAGAATATCAGTATAACAAAATCTAAAATTTAAAGCATAGAAAAGAAGAGTTTTGAGTCTGAAATCCTAAGTAGGAGACTTATGTCCTTCAGACAGAAGGACTATGTTATGATGTTGTGTTATTTTAAGATGCTTGTGTTTTATTCTTCTGTCATAGAGAACAAATTATGAGTTTTAAGAAGCAGAGAGACATGGTCAGATTTTAGTAAGATTGCTCTGGTTGTACTGTGGAGATATTTAAGAAATGCAAGATAGCACAAAAGGGCAGTTAAGAAATGAGATTTTCTGAGGACCTGAAATAGGACAAAGGGATGAGTAGGAGGGGATCTAGCGAAACTCTTTAGTAAATAAAATTAGCAAAATTTTATGAAACTCATCTGTCCTGATTTTGAAATAGGTCTGCAAATTTTTGACATTCCTCCATTCAAAATGTGGAGCCTAATTACACTTCTTTTCAATGTAGGCCAGACCTCAGGACTCCTTTCAACAAAGAGAATGTGACAGAAGTGATGGTATGTGACTTCCCAGGCAAGGTCATAAAGAACTTAACTTCCATCTGACTCTCTCTTCACTCTAGAGGAAGCCAGCTACCATGTCATAAGAATACTTCAGCAGTTTTAGGTCAGTTCTATGGAAAGAAGATGAGGCCTCCTGCAAATAACAACACCAATTTGCCAGCAATGTGAGTGAGACTCCTTGAAACCAGATCTGACAGCACCATTTAAGCCTTCAGTTGACTGTAGGGCAGACCAACATTTTGACTACATCCTCATGAGTGACCCTGAAGTAAAATTTCTCAGCCAAGCTGCTTTCATATTCTTGACTCCATGAAACTGAGAGCAATAAATATTTATTGTTGCTTTCATCTACTGATTACAGTGATAATTTATTATGCAGCAATAGATAATCAATATATCATCTCCACTGACTGAAATGGAAATGCAAGAAGAGAAAAAATTGGGGTGGGGGGAGAGGGCTATATACAGTATTGGACCTGCTGATTTTGAAGTTTTTTTTGGAACTCCAAATGAACAAGTTGAGAAGGACTTAGATATTCTCTCCTATCCTGACACTTGGGGGCTGGCCAGAGACCAAACCAGTATTCCTTGAGGTACCTATCTGTTCTAAAGTACAATTTCCAAACTCCCTTCAATTTAATTTTTATTTTTGGGAGGGTATCTTCTTTTACAGTAAGCTGTTTCCCCTTACACTTTGCTTTGATGCCCATTGGTGTGTAACATTTCCCAGGTCATCAAATAACTTATAAAAATGAAACATTTATAAAAATAAGAGAATTTGTAAAAATAAGGCTTTCAGCTTTCTGGCTTATATTCAGATCTCCTGGTAAAGAAACAAGGCTCTCAACCAACAACCAATGTACCCAGAAGCTAGAAAAGGTTTCCACTGAGAGCCCAACTCCAGACACTAGACACTATCAGTGAATCATAGGAATTCAAACCCCAGGTTTTGGTCATATTTTCCTTAGATACTTTAAACAAATTCAAGTGAAATGTCCTCAAGCTGGAATTTTCTTGGATATGTTCAACAGATAGGACCAATGAGGTTGGCAAAGTGTCCAAATATATGCAGTAGCAAAGTGAGGAAACGACTCTATGCTGAATTCCTAGGCTCAGCTTCCAGTTTTTAGCACGAATATGTCCCTACCACCATGTTTTGAATGTCAGCAGAAATGCTCTCTGTCACAGTTGAAAGCACTGGAATAAAAATATATAGTTAAATATTCATATATCATTAAGGAACATCTACAGAATATACTCACTCTAGTGCATAGGAGATTAAATTTGGAAATCATAAGAAAAATATGTGTCTCAAATACCATAATGGACTCAAGAAAATATAAATGTCAAATAACACAATTTTAAAATTAGTTTTTATAATTTTAAGTCTTTAAAAAATGGGCATGTCTAGCTGTTCGTGTTTGTTTAGTCAACAAACATTAATAAGTCACCACTGTTCCTAAAGCATCATAGTAGGGACTGAGGATATGAGGCTGATAACACAAAATACTTCCCCTGAGTAGCGGATGATCTCAACAAACTGAAATATGTCACCTTTTTCTATCATAAAGGAAACTAAATTTTTCATGTTCACAATATTAAACGCAAAATTAAAAAAAAAAACAAAACAACAACAACAACAACTGAATCACTCTTGTTTGTGTCAGACATGAGTTCCGGTGCTACCCTTAACACTTGCAAACTGTTCTGCCAAGTTTAAAGTAATAATCACATGCAGCCTCACATGTCTTATTTGCCACTCTCTCTCTGCACCAACATAATTTCTCCTTTTCTTCAACCTCACTTCCTTTCTAAAAATCCAAGAAAATAATTAATGAATTACTGAAAGAAACTTTCATCCTGGAAAAAGGTTAAGCTTATTCTGTTACTTTCAAGGGTGTGGGTGATGAGTAGGAATTCTCTTACTTAGAAGACCCAAAAGTTAGTGTATCATTTTAATACTGAATACAGGATGGAAATTAATCTCTCATCATAGTGGGCGATAGATATGGTCAGCAAGAGGAACAACGGCCTGACTTAAATTAGCTGTGGTCCAAAAAGAACACAGATTTTATGATCTAAAATTAGGTGATGCTAATAGAGCCTACTTTATCCGAAGAGCTGCCATTGGATTGGAATAGGATCATCCCATCTGACTCAAATTTTCCGTCCAAAACTACAGCAAAATGGTCCTGAGGTCTTGGTGAAGCTTTGAAAGATTGTACCCCCAGCAGCTAAGGTGGGGGACCTGCATGGTTGTCTGCCATGAGGTGAAACGATAGTTCCCTAATCTGTTCAGACACAACTCCCATGAGTGTGAATCACAATAAGGACACAATACCCACAGTTCATAGTCATTATGTCATCTCTCCCTAATAACTCATCCTCCTTCCCCAACAATATGAGCATAGCACTACATAGAATTTTGGTTGGATTGCAAAATGGTTTAAAGTCCAAATCCAGAGGTAGCAAATAGTAAAGACAATCATCCCTAATTGCTCTCAAACATGCCAAATGGGAAGTTCTTTCAGAGAGACCTGCGCGAGAATGATTTTTTTAAACGTTTGTGTTCTGACAGAATTGTTTTTATGATTGTAAACCCAATTTTCTCTAAAGACTCTCTTGAGGTGCTTTTTGAAGACTAGAGGAAAATGAACAAAGGGTTCTTGTGGTTTATTAGAGAAAAACCTATTTAAAGGATCTCAAAGGAAAGAAGGAGTTTTCACATTTGAAGGATAGTAAGGATTTAAAAACAAAACCTCTGTGATATTCATAGATGGTCTGAAGCCTTTTGTTTTATTCCCAGAAAAAAAAAAAAGCAAAATTTAAGCTACACAATCAAGATTTTCTTGGGCATTATAAAAAATGAAGTTCATTATAATTCCTATTTTGTCTTTGCTTTTTATATTCATGTTACAAATATGCACTTTACACATATATGCCTATTTTCAGAAAACAGAAGCTATATTTGTACAGCTGGTTATTTTTAAAAGTACTTCATGTTCCAGAGAGGCGTTATGACTTGTCCTTAATCCATGTGAAGAAAGAATAAGTGTGTGAAAAAGTGTTTGCTCTCTGTTCGTAAATAAGTTGTTAGGCACTACATGTTGAAACTCCTGATGGGGACACAAAGGACTGAAGGAGATTTGCAAGGACTTAGCTCATAATTCAAGTAGGTGTCATTGCATTATGCTATGAGACTGGAAGGTTGCAGAAGAATTGCATGAGCAATCATATTTGTTGGCATAAATCAATGGATAATGCTTTCGTTAATTATTTGTTGAGTCCTGCTTTTGGTTTTGCACAGAACTTTAGCTTTGGAATGATTTTAAGCCGGAAAATAACACCACACCCTCATTAGGTCATAACTACTTTCTAACTAGATCTCTGGAACATTATTTATGTAAGTAGACTTATTAGCCTCATTACCGATGAAGTAATCATATTTATTATCCAAAGTTAAACATGATGTACTTTTGGCTTTTTGTCAGTTTTAGAGGAGACGAAAAATTTTGGCATATATCTAAAATATTTTACATAAGATACTTTAGTTTTCTTTGCACCGCACTCTATTATTTTCTGTAAGCACAATAAACAAACGGACTCTTCTGAAATAGAACATATGAAAGTAGAAGAGAGGATAGAGTAAGGGAGTATCAAAGAGGACAGCAGAAGATGAGATGAGTGCATTGATGCCCCACTTCAATGATTTTCATTTTGTTTCAGAGACTCTCAGGTAGGGTAGGAATTGGTCAACATATTTAACAAGGCCTTGCAGAGGAACGTCTACCATGGCATGAGCAGATGAGCAAAGGTCTGAGGGCTGGTTGTTGAAGGAGATGAAGGTAAAAAGTAAGAAGACTGGAGGAAAGAGGTAGCAGTAGCAGGAAGAGTTGCATTGCTCCAATCACTCAACAATTTTGTCAAATGCCAACCATTTGCAAAGCACTGTATACTAAAGGTTTTATGTCTGCAAGTTCTGGTTATAAGGAGGAATCATAAAAGAAGAGTTATGAAGCAGTGTATTTCTGCACTTTTTAATTTTACAGCAACCATATAAGGTAAATATTGATATTTCCTTTTCTCATAGGTTCCGAATAACTAGGTAACCTATCCTGGGTCAAACCTCTACATTAAACTCAATTTTGGACCTGCGAATTCTTCTCCAAAAAATCCAGTTTATTAATGAATTTATCAAGAAGGCAAGTTCACAAATAGTGTATAAAACAAGCAATTCTGTACAAAAATATTGAATAGCATCTAGATTTTTTTCAGATAAATGTGTGCATCTAATAATGTAGAGATGAAAATTTTATGTCATTGAATATGCTTACTGTTTAATATTTCCATTTATTTTATAGAAGATGTAAAACTTTTAGGAAAAACAGACATGCAAACTTATAAAACTTTTCATTTATTCTATAAAGAAAATGTCTAACTTAAGCCCCATCTGTCTAATGTTTTTGTTTTGTTTTTCCAGCTACTACTAGGAAATTCAGAAAATTTAAGAGATATCTAAGCTATTTCAGCTATAAAACTTGAACTTAGTAAAGACTTTCCATGGGTTGGTGTTAAGCTGTTAAGTTCGAGTAGAAAGTAAGATGATTCATACAACTAATATTGAATCATAGGTATGGGAGGGATATCTACCTCCAAATCAAGACAGCTCTATTTAACGGGTCTAATGCTGGCCCTTGCTCTAGATGAAACTTGTCCCATTTGGTATTTGGTCATGTCCCAGTCCCTGTGGGCAATTGACTGAGAGTGAGCTCAGCCTCTCACTGGTGGGACTGTGGCATGTAAGAATCAATCCCATGACATTCTGGACAAGAGAAAACATAAGGAGATTGTCTTCGACTCTCTCGTGTCTACCTATGCCATGACACTGATCTTAGTCCATTCAGGTTGCTATAACAAAATACCATAAACTGGACGGCTCATAAACAACAAAAGTTTATTTTTCACAGTTCTGGAAGCTGGAAATGCAAGCTAAGGGTGCCTGCATGATCACATTCTGGTGATGACCTTCTCCTGCCTGCAGACCTCTGACTTGTCATTGTATCCTCACATGGTACTAGGGACAAGCTAGCTTTCTCAGGCCACTTTTATAAGGGCACTAATTCCATTCATGAGTGTATAATCACATGCCCTCATCATTTATAACCACCTCTCAAAGGCTTACTTCCTAATACCATCACCTGGGGGATTAGATTTCAACAAATAAATGTGGGGGGCACACAAACATTCAGAACGTAGCAACATCCTTTCTACTCTGTAGCTAATGGACCATGACAACATGGCACTTCCATCTCAAGATTGTCATACCATTAATCTGCCCCCATCTAGGAAACAAGGCACAGATTCTCTTAACTTTCTGGTCCCCAAATTCAGAGAAGATACTATGTTATTTCATCCTCCACTTCAGAGTTAACCTGTGAGTAAAGATGGGCTCTTGGGGGAGGTAGGATGTCTGCCCTTAATTCTATATATAATATATATTAATAATAATATATATTAATTCTATATAATTCTATATAGGATGTCTGCCCTAATTCTTCTCTCTTTCCCAAAAGAGAAACTATTTTACACTATATGGGGAGGGAGCATGACATGCTGATCCTTGCTGACCCAGGTCATTTAGGCGTAAAGGGTAGAAATGGGCCACATTTGTTCTCTTGCCTATTCTAACAATTACATCCCCCCATTCAAGAGCAATGGTGGTTCTAAGGGCCAAATCAAAGAAGGGAAAATCACAAGGTAAAAGAAGATCTATGAGAGAAGAAATAAATAGCTACAATTAAATTATATTTCTACCATCATTTGTCTCTAGCAACTCAATGCTTATACTCAATCGGTAATGCAGATATTAATGAATTCTAAACACAATTAATTTTAAACCAGAATTACTATAGCACAGGCATCTGGATAGAAAGATATTTAGTCAGTGATCCAGATTTTTCCATATATTTGCTATTGTGTATACACTAAAATTACCTGTATCTGTTTCCATTCCAGGGACTGTGTGGGGGACTGTATACATCATGTAGAACTTATTTTTAATTTTAAAATCAGTGTGAAAATAAACACTACTCTTTAAGGAACCAGAAGAGTAGGAAAAAATAATTTGAGAAATTTAAAATTATATATATAATTATACAAAATAAATATATAATAGTTGGTATGTACATATATGTGTATATGTATATGTGTATGTATGTGTGTGTAATACATATACACATATTAGAGAGAAAGGGAGAGACTTGTTTTTCTCTTATACTCATTCTACCTGATTGGATGGCTGGGTGCATTTTTAATTGTCTGTGATGTGTAATAGAGTAATCTTACAAAGAAACAAATATAATGCTGAGTCTTTTCCTGTAAATCAGAACTATTTCTATATGCTTAAGTTCTTATTTATTTTAGGTGTAAGAAGCAGACAATGTCCAGAAATACACAAATTTTCTAGTCACTGGTTTCATTTTTATTAAATTGGGTTCTTGTAAAAAGTCTGATACACAAAACTTCAATATAGGTCGCATATCAGAGAAAGTCAGTAGTGTCTTGATAACCTAATTTTTTATATCCTAAAATTCCTGAAAACATTTTGTATAATAAATATCTTGACAAACACACATTTTATGAGAATCACAATCTTTTTTTAGGGGACATAGAGTATTTTTTAAAGGAAAAATGTGGTTTACACCAGGATCAATTATTCAACTATAGCTTTAAAATGGTTATTTATATATTGCTTAATATGGTTGCCTTGTTTAATGGCTATTTCCATTATTTATTAGATTAATGTTATAAACACAGCATTGATCCAAAGGGCAATGCTTTTCATAAAATATATCTAAACGTGAAATTAAGCAATACAAGTTGAATTATAAAATTTCCTAGATCAGTTTCATTATCCATTTAGAAACATGTGTAAACTTTTGTGTTTCTAAAATATAGATGCAAGGGACAATTTAAATATTAGATGTACATATTGCCAAACATCATAATCATTGGGGCAATTATCGTCCTGAATATATTTTAATTCTGCATGTTTAGGAAAATAGTTTAGAATATTATGTTTGATAAAAATCACTTCATATATGCAAAGGATATACTGAATTACAACATTTGAAATTCTTTTGCTGTGATACTGTTAAATTTGTGAATGCTGAGACCCAGAGAGATTGAAAATTTTCCAAAGCATCATGTGTAATAAACTAACTTGACCTTTTTTCTATTTTACATACATCCTGTTATCCCTACCTATCCATTTTTTAAATTATTTTAATTATAAGTTCTCATACTATTTCTCATCCTTTGAATGAAGTTTCATTCCTAACACAATTTGTTCTGTTTATCAAATCACCATAAGGTATTATAGTAAACATGCCTGCAAGTGTTTGGCCTATGAAGGATTCTGAGTACTTAGAATAAGTGAATTATCTTCAAATGTCTCTTGCACAGACCTGATTTTGTTCCCACTGCTAACTTAGTGCTGACCCTCTTAATTTCTTATCTGCATACTGCAATGGTCACCCAACTGGTCTCTCTCTCTCTCCAATCAATACTCTATACTACTGTTAGAGTTATAGCTAGCCCCCTGTTGTAAAACATTCACATCCTTGCTTGGAATAAATAACAATTACTTAGCCAAGCATTTAAAACTCCCCATTATATAACCCCAAACCATATTTCATCCTTCTCCCTCTACCTCCACATGTGGCTATCTCTTGACCATTTGTCATATTTGTCTGTATGTTGTTCTTACTGTTTTTGGCTCAAGCTTTGAAATGATCAAATAGACTCATAATTCAGACTAAATCTCACCTTCCTACAAGCCAGTGAGAGGTGTCACTATTTGGAATTCATTATCTGCTCTCTTAGAGTGCCATAATATTTTTTTTAATTTAATGAACCAGTCCTTTTATTTATTTTTTTAAATGAGACAACGCACTTTTTAAATAAGTTATTGTCAAGTTAGCTAACATACAACGTATACAGTGTGCTCTTGGCTTCAGGAGTAGATTCCCATGGTTCATCGCTTACCTACAACAAACAGTGCTCATCCCAAAAGGTGCCCTCCTCAATGCCCATCACCCATTTTCCCCTCTCCCCCACTGCCCTCCCCCCATCAACCCTCAATTTGTCCTCTGTATTTAAGTGTCTCTTATGGTTTGCCTCCCTCTCTGTTTGAAACTATTTTTCCCCCTTCCCATCCCCCATGGTCTTTTGTCAAGTTTCTCAAAATCCACATTTGAATGAAAACATAGGATATCTGTCTTTCTCTGACTGAATTATCTCACTCAGCTTATGCTTATTGATTTTGATTTTCAGAGAGAGAGAGAGAGAGAGAGAGAGAGAGAGAGAGAGAGACCACACACACATACACACACATGTGCAAGCAGGGGAGGGGCAGAGAGAGAGGGAGAGAGAGAATCCCAAGCAGGATCTGTGCTGTTAGCACAGAGCCCAACTCAGGACTCAGTAATATAAACCATGGGATCATGACCTGAGCTGAAATCAAGAGTTAGATCTTAACCAACTGAGCCACCCAAGCGCCCCATCACAAAATTGTTTAAATGTTAATCATAGCATTTATGATTAACATAATCATATGTTACAGTCTCCTTCTGAATTTGTTCATGTATATCTGTCTCCCTCCCTGGAATGACAGCAATTGGTGGCAAGAAAAAAATTTCACTTTGTTTGTATTAGTCTACGGTATCTTCAACAAAAACATGTACCAATTGATTTGAATGAAAGCTTGGGTGATTTTTAAATCAGTTACATTATGCATATTTTGCCTCCTTAAAAAATGCTATATCATTTATTTTTTCTTGATGATTCAGGGAAAAATTCACTGACATTGTTGTATTAGGTTATGTTGCCTTTAGGAACAACTCAGTCTTGTCAAGTCCTTTGTCCCTAGAGTAAATGGCTACAAACTGCAGAGATCTGATTCAGGAAGTTCTATATCCTGGGATTCTTTAGACCAGCAGCTTTATTTTAATCAATTGCCTGAGGGTAGGCCTGGAGGTGTTACTCTCTCTCTCTCTCTTACAGAATAAACTTCAAGGTGTTTGTAGTAGCAGTTTGTTTCTAAGCCTTACTGCCCTTACAGGTTGCAGAAGTTCCTGAAATGCTTGTATAGCACTAGCTCCAAAGAATTAGACTCTGAGAAATAAGAAGCAACTTCTTTATGTCTGGGCAGGATAACGTTGAAATTTGGCTTTTGATAGTCCCACTCCTCATTAGGATGGATAGTGTCACTTTCAGAGACTAGGAGAGTCAATACTAAGGGCTAGCACTCTCAGGAGTGAGAGATAATCATGTCACAGAGATAATCATGTCCCTACCCCCACCTTCCTGTGTACAGAAATGGAGTGGAACCTTTTTCTGGTGGTGGACACTGTCAACCCAGTAGCATAGCTATTATGTCTCCTTCTCAATAGGAACACAAATTGTTTTCCCACTGTTTGTTGGTTGGAAGGTCATGGGGCATTAGGTCACCAGAGCCCTCAAGGGAGGTGAAATATAGAAAGGGCAAAAATCCAATGCCAGCTGAGGGAACATGGATTTGATTTCCTCCGGGAACTTCCAATTACATTCCATTCTTCTCTCTCCCTGCTCTCCCCAAAGTTATAACTTCTGGAGTCAATAATAGCTACTGTTCATTTCTTTTTGGCTTTTCCTGTACTTTTCCAAGCAACCTCGGTGTTTCCAAGTGGAAGTCTCTTTCTCCCTTGAAAGTTAGTAGACATATTGACTTCATGTGAGCAATCACAGTAGCACAACAACATTTTTGCTTTAGTGTTTTTTCTTTACTAACACCAAATTTGTATTTAAGAACTCTTTTGAAAATTCTTCCTGTGAACAAAAATCCTTCCAGGTGGCATAGGAGAGCACATGAAGCATATTCACAGAGGGAGAGAAAGGAGATGATTTGTCCTCCCGCATGTCCTCCTGAAGCTCAGCTCAGACTTGGCTGCCAGAAGGAAATGTTTCTTGAAGCAGTTTTTATGGGGTCATAGATGTGAGGTCAGGCACTGCCTCTGTGCTTCTTCAGAAAATGCTTTCTGTATAAATGATTACAAGCCCAGAAATCTAGAAGTTTGTTCTTGTTCTGTTTTTGCTGCCAAGACATTGTGACCTTTCAAAAGTCACTAATACTTGCGCCTCAGTTTCCTTCTTTAAGTTGAGATCATCATCCTTGGCCTCCTATCTCATGGCATTGATGTAAAAAGATCGAGTGCAATTGGAAGAGAAAAACACAAACATATCTAAAACATCAAATACAATAAGGAGATAATTTATGTGATCCTACTTTATGAACTCTAAAGAGATACATAAGAGCAATTATGCTTTCTGATTGTAATTGCTCCCTAAGAATACTGAGGACTTTGGCTGACCTGCAAGGTCAGGGAATGCAATACTGCACATTTAGTTGCTATTTTTCTCTCCTTGCTACACTACATTCACCTCATGGATGCCCTCCAGACAGCTTTCTTCTCATGATGACTCAAGCCAGTTTCTTGCGTGCTGCCATAGAATCAAGCCATGTATATTTTACATGCAGATACTTAGGCTCAGTAAATACAAGAACATTTCTGGAAGCTCATCCAAAATATCTTTACTGTCCTCATCCTCTGAGACCCAAAGACCCTCACATTATTTGTGATAAATGTCCTAGGAAGATGGTGGTTATTTAAAGCTCATCTGGTGTGCAGATCAGTGGGGGAGAGGAGAAAAGAGTCACCTTCCTAGATCTCCCTAGTTGGACCAATTATTCTCTTGGAAAATTGCAGCATGAGAAAATCTGTGAGAGTTTGAAGTTCATCTTGCACTTTATATTTAAAAAAAGCTTCATACAGAGCCAGAGCCTGATATTTCTTGGCAAATTTTGGACTGAAGAAATATGACTGACTCCCTGCCAAGTGGTAGTTACCAAAGCAATACCAGCAGATCTAAGCAAACAAAAACTTTAAGGTGAATATTATCTCATCTCTTCCCCACCCTCAATTTTCATGTATATAAGGCAAGTCCTAAGAACATGCATCGGATTTTGAATTGGCATGGAGGATAGGTTATTCCAGGACCCATTGACACTGGCATTATTTCTTCAAGAGCTTCAAAGGCGTGTCACATTAAGATCCATTTTTATCCAAAAGGTTAATTTCCACTGACGGGCTCTTTGTTTCATCTAATTTAACTTAAAAAAAATATTAAGTAGATTGCATTTTTTACTAAAGTAATTTAAAGTAAATCAAGGCTTTAAATCAAGAGATGTACTTAGAATATACCCACAAGTTGGGGCGCCTGGGTGGCTCAGCCGGTTGAGTGTCCGACTTCAGCTCAGGTCATGATCTCAGTTTGTGGGTTTGAGCCCCACATCGGGCTCTGTGCTGACAGCTCAGAACCTGGAGCCTGCTTCAGATTCTGGACGCAACCTAAGTGTACATCGATTGATGAATGCATAGAAAGAAATGTGGTATATTTACCCAATGGAATGTTAGTCAGCCATAAAAAAAAGGAAATCTTGCCATTTGCAACAACATGAATAAAACAAATCTGAACTCATACAGAAAACAGATTGGTGGTTGCCAGAGGTGAGGACTGTGGGGAATGGATGAAATGGGTAAAGGTGGTCAAAAAGTACAAACTTCACTTATAAAACAAATAAATCCTGGGGATGTCATATACATATAGCATGGCGATTATAGTTAACGACCTTGCATTGTATATTTGAAAGTTGCGAAGTGTAAACCTTAAAAGGTCTCAACACAAGAAAAAAAAAGTATAACTACATGTTGTGATGGATGTTAACATCTTACTGTGGCAATATAGAATCATTATGTTGTATACCTGAAACATGTAATATGTCAATTGTATCTCAATTAAAAAAAAAGAGAGATGGACTTAATAGTCACAACTAGTGATATCCAGAAGTTAAAGTCCATACTAGGCATTAATATTATTGTTTCTCTCTTTATTAACTATGGGGCATATGGGTGGCTCAGTCAGTTGAGCTTCCGACTCTTGATTTCAGCTCAGGTCACGATCTGAGGGTCATGGGATTGAGCCCCACAGTCAGGGTCCCCATTGAGCATGGAGCCTGCTTTAGATTCTCTCGCTCTTTCTGCCCCTCTCCCACGTTTGTGCTGTCTCTCTCCCTAAAATAAAAATATATATTTATAAAATATTAACTAGTATGTGATGCCTGTAAAAAGCATAAACCCACACAGGTTGGTTCCATTATATAGGGAAATTCCAATCTCATTGGTACATTCCATGTTATTGAAGCATCCTATGTTCCTTCTAAGTCTACTTTGTATTTCATTCTGAGTTGTGGCTATTGTGAAATACTTCACTCTTTCCAGGTCCCAATTAACACCTCTGAGTTGACAGATAGATCAAAGGGTTAGTAGTACATGCACTCCGTGGTTCGAGCCCGTGTTGGGCTCTGTGCAGACAGCCCCGAGCCTGGAGCCCGCTTCGGATTCTGTGTCTCCCCCTCTCTCTGCCCCTCCCCTGCTCATGCTCTGTCTCTCTGGGTCTCAAAAATAAATAAAAACATTTAAAAAATTAAAAAAAGGAAAGGGTTAGTGCATGTAGAGTAACACGGTGATAAATGGTTTTATCATTCTTTCTTCATCTCCTTTATTTCCCAGGCACCAAATCCTAGCATTTCTAATTCAGCAATATCTGTTTGTCCCCCCTGTTCTGTGCCCACAGTGACTGACTACTCTATTTTAGAAGACCCTTCTCTGGTTTGCTTGCCTCCAAATTCAGTACCTTCTAATCTGCCCCTCACATTGATTCCAGGGAAACTTCCCTAAAACACAAATCAGATCATGCCTTTTCCTCCCTCAGTTTTTCTGAAACTGATCTCTATGGCCTAAAAACAAATCTCTGCCATGACTTTGAAGTTCTATATTCTGACCTTCAGTATCTATCCCAATCTCCTTCCTTTCTGTACAACTTTCTTACTTTCACCCTCATTACCTTCATCTCCAGCCTTGGAAACCTCTGGTCATCCTATTGAAGCTCCTGCAGACCCACCTCAATCATCACAGTCACTCTTGTTTGATTCCTTCTATTCAGAAATAATTGCTCTTTTCCTAACATGTCAACAGCTTATTGCTTGCATGCTTATTTCTTACTTAGTTATAGGTAATAACTTACTTAGTTATTTCTTACTTAGTTATAACTGGTGTTTAAAAATAGGTACTTACATGCCTGCCTCTCTCACTGTATAGGAAGTTCCTAGAGTAACAATTGCCAAGGATGAGGAGAGAGGGAAATGGGGAGTTGTTGTTCAACGGGTATAAGTTTCAGCTCTAGAAATCTTCTATACAATACAGTGCCTAAAGTTAATAAAACTGTATTGTGTATTTAAAAATGTGTTAAAAGAGTAGATATTATGTTGAGAGCCTTTACCAGCAAAAAAGAAAGAAAGAAAGAAAGAAAGAAAGAAAGAAAGAAAGAAAGAAAAGAAAAAAAGTGACAGAAGGAAATTTTTGGAGGTGATAGATATGTTTATTTCTTGATTATGGTGATAGTTTTATCATTGTATGCACAAGTCCAAATTGACCAAATTGTATACATTAAATATGTGCATTTTAATATATCAATTATATCTCATTAAAGCTTTTTATTTTAAAGAGCAACATGCTTCAAGCCTTATGATGAAGTGGGAAGCAAAAATAGATGAATATAACTTTTGTGAATTCCAGTGTCTAGAGTAGGAGACCTGTTTGTAGACTTCACTGAAAGCTCTCCAACCTTAGGGACTGGGTCTGTTTTTGCATACCATTGGCTCTCTGTGCTGATCACAGTGCCTGAAACACTTGTGCAGGAAAAGGAAGACAATCATAACCCCAACTAGACTAATCAGTTCTGGTTTACATCTTCAAGAACAGTGGGTATATGGTCAAACCAGTAGCACAGGCAATAGAACAAAATTTTCTCTCGTTGCACCGAGAGCCAGATTTACATGAAGCCGGTGAAGCTTAAACCTCAGAGTTCCCTATTCTTCCATGTCCTTGTACTTAATTTTGCATTAATAATTCGCATTCTTTCTTTTTTTAAGTTTATTTGTTTATTTTTGAGAGGGAGTAGGGGTGAGGTGGTGGGGGGGGTGGGGGGGGAGAGACAATCCCAAGCAGGTGCCATGCTGTTAGTACAGAGCCTGACACGGGGCTTGACTCATGAACCATGAGATCGTGACCTGAGTTGAAACCAAGAATTGGACACTTAACCAATTGAGACCCCCAGGCACACCGTCCTTTTTTTTTTTTTTTTTTTAGAAGGGTGGCTTCCAAATTGTGTAAACTTCAAGCTACAAAAAACTTGAATCTACTATCCTTGCCAAGGTGTATACAACCCTCACTTAAAATAAGAGTGGGATTAAATTTTTTAAAAAAGAAAGAAAAGATGAAATAAAAACTCATATGGGGGTAATGAAAAAAAAATGAGAGTGGAATATATTTTATAGAAGAGGCTGTTGCCTGCTGATTTTACTTTTGCCCATTGAGAAGTGCTATAAGGTGTAATGTCTTTTAATTAGAATATAAAACTTATTAAAAATGTAGATGTTTCTAAAATTACTTCAAATGCAGCAGTCAACATTTCCTTTAAAATAGAAAATCATTCTACTGGTTGAACTCTGCATATCATTGTTTATTTTCTCTTATAAACTCCACAGTCCTACTCAAAATCACTGAAAGTTAACATCTAAGTGTCCAACAACCTAAGGCGTCTAGGTGGCTCAATTGGTTAAGTGTCTGACTTTGGTTCAGGTCATGATCTCATGATTCATGAGTTTGAGCCCTCCATCGGGCTCTGTGCTGACAGCTTGGACCCTGGACCCTGCTTCAGATTCTATGTCTCCCTCTCTCTCTGCCCCTCCAGACTCATGTTTGCACACACTCTCACTCTCACTATCTCAAAAATAAACAGTAAAAAAAAAAAATTTAAATGTCCAACAACCTAAAAATATTTTTTTACGAAGACCTACTTGATTTATCATTTACCATTAAGTGGACCTTAATATGAAAACCCGAGAAACTATAGATAAATATATCTATATATTTATCATATTGTCATAATGAACAGCAAAATATAGCTATAATTTATAGCTAACTTCTCTGAAGATAAAGTTCTAAATATGTATCTATTCACTAAGATCATTTTTCTATTAATTTCTCTTCATATATTCCTCTGGGATATATAAACCCAGTTCTCTCTCAAACCACCAAACTTTGAGTTTAAAAGATGAATGTTTGACATGCAGGGCAACAATCATAATAATTTCATTTCTTCAGTTCCATTAAGATGAAAAAAAATTATCAAATAGAATATACATATCCTTCACAGCACTTGCTATTTTCCAGCCTAATTTCTAGACTAATGTACTATCTAATTAGAAAGTCTATTAGTTAGTCATATCAATGGAATAATTTCTAGCCCAAGTAAAACACTTATAATTAATTCTGATAAATATAATAAGTAACTTTGGAAACATTATTATTTGTATGTATTCTATTTTATTCTAAAATACGTGTTTGTCCAAGTAGAAAACACTGAAGGCTTAAAAAAATAATTATACCAACTTTTCCAAAACTAACTCAAATATCTCTATGTAGTCTCTTAAAATATAAATAATATGTTCACATAAAAAAAAACAACAGGCGGACACTTAGATCTTTGTTTCTAATATGATTCTCCAATTAAAGAGGAAATGACAGATTTTAGAACTGGGGCTGGAAATATACAGAATGAGCCTGGAGCATTTACTGAAGGAAAGGAAGAAAATGCTCTAAACACACACAGTCATAGAAGAAAGTTGAAAGGATACCACCTGTGTCAAAGAGCAGCTTTCTCACCAAGCCTACAACTTATCTAAAAAAAAACAAAAACAAAAACAAAAAAAACACTAACTCGAAATATATATATATGTGTGTGTGTGTGTGTGTGTGTGTGTGTACCTATATGTTCACTGAAGCGTTATTTACAACAGCTAAGATATGGAAGCAACTTACATATCCACTGATGGATGAATGAAGAAAGAAAAGGTGATAGAAAAAAATATATATGTATATATATGAACATATACACATATATATGTATAAACACACAATGAATATTATTTGGCCATTTAAAAAGAATGAAATATTGCTATTATGACAACATGGATGGACCTTGAGGCTATTATGCTAAGTGAAATCAGAGAAAGATACAGTATGATCTCACCTATATGTAGAATCTAAAAACAAACATGCACCCAAAACAACTCCTAGATATACAGAATAGACTGATGGTTGCCAGAAAGTAGATTGATGGTAGGGGATGGGGGATAGGAAAATGGATAAAGGGAGTCAAAAGATCACACACACACACACACACACACACACACACACACACACACACACACTGCACAAAATCCTCCTTGCAAGAGTATCCCAAATAATTTGTGTAGCTACTCTAACCTCAAGGAGGTGGAACAAAAATTCCTACTTGTGAAATGTGGGCTATACATGGTGTTTTCCTTCCAAAGAGTGTATCATGGAAAAGGAGAGAAAGAAAAACAACTATAGTGGGAAACTAGACAAACATCCAGGTAATCAAAATTAACATCAACAGTGATAAGTCATGTTGATAGTACGTACCTTTGACACGATGCAATGAAAATGGCATTTTACCTTAGTGATATTTCCCCCCCAAATCCATAACCTCTGTACAATGATAATTAAAGGGGAAAAGAAACAACAAATAATCCCACTAGGGCACTGACTAGCAGACCTCAAATCTACTGAGGTTACCAAAAACAAGAAAAGTCTGAGAAACTGTCACAGCCAAGAAGAGTATAAGGAGACATGATGATTAAATATAATATGGTATTCTAGATAAAGTTCTGAAACAAAGAAAATATTAGGTAAAAACTAAAGAAATCTGAATGAAATACAGACTTTTGTTAAATAATAAAAATTACCCATCTTGATTCAATAATAGCAACAAATGTATCATAGTAATGTAAGATGTTAATAAGTCTTATTTTCTAGAAAGTGGAATTTTTTCATCAATTACAAAATTGAGATACAGACACCTCACTATCCATTAATCCTCAAGGTAACTCTTTAATAAATACGGAAATCCTATACTACTTTAAATAGAAATCACTTTCTATTTCTCTTCTTTGCATTTCTTTATGTAGCTTATAGTTTACTTCACTGCAACCTATGCCGAGATTAAAGAAACATAATACACATATACCTAGATAAATAGGAAGATAAAAAATTGCAATTTGAATAATTGTGGGCAAAATTAATAGCTTATGAAAACAGAAATAATGAAAGGAATCTTAAAGGCGTGGAAGAAAAAAACAAGGAAGAGATAAAATGTCTACATGACCTATGGTACACTGTTATTATTCTATACCCATTATGAGGTACAATTCATGATTAATATATGGTGGTTGAAACATGCCAAAACATGCAAAATTATCCAATTCCATTGGAGAGTGCGGAATTGCCAACAACAATAAAAAATGTGATACCAATATTTACCCACCAGAATAAGCAAAAATGAAAAAAAGTCCCCTCCCCCCCAAAATCGACTCTTGGTAAGGGCATGGAGAAACTGAGACTCCCCTACACTGTTATGGATTGGGGGAGAAGGTATAAATTACTACAACCATTTTGGAAAACTATTTGCCAATATATACTAAAGGTAAAGATATGAATAACCCATGACTGAATAATCCCAATCCTAGGCATATATTTATCAGAAATGCACAGATGGGTTCACTATAGGACATATTCTAACGTGTTCATAGTAGCGCCATTTGTAATAACAAAAACTAGAAACTTCCCAAGAGCGGAATGAAGAAACACTGTGGTATAGTCACATAATGGAATACTGTTCAGCAACGATAACTATTACAGTACACAAAATCTAAGTGTATTTCACAAACATGTTGAACAAATGTAGACAGACACAAGATTACATACAATATATTTCCATTGATAAAAAGTACAAAAATGGTTAAAACTAATTTATGCTGTTGGAAGTTAGCAGAATAGTTAGAGTCTATAATCACCTTTTTTTGGGAGGGGGGCAGTAGATTCAGAGAATAGGCTTACAGAGACTAAGTGACTGACCTGGTATTTTAACATGTATTTGCTTATAAAACCTGTGACCTTAATCATCAAATACAATAAGAGATAGGATGAGGGGAAGCTTCTGGGAAGTTACAAGAGCATATTCAATGGGTCAAAATCCGGGGCTTTAGACATATGATGCACCCATTTTTTCTTTCAATATGTCTATGATTTAAAGAAAAACAAAAAATAAAAATGGTGTTGTTAAGCCACCTGGATTGAGTGACACTCTTCTGTCTTACAATATGTTACGTATACACTCAGATTATGTTTTCCCACCTTTCACTTATTTTTGCACCTCTTCATAAATTTGACAGGCTAATCAATAGGAACTTCTGTGTGAAGGGAGCTATTTTATATGGATAAATCTATAATAATGGAAATATTTTTATATTTACTCCTTGCGAAATCTCCATACTTGTTCTCCCACATCTATATCATTCATTTTTAATGATCACTTTAGAGAATTATAAACTCTAACGACACATATTTTTTAGGGCACATTTTTTTTAAGATCTTTCATACACGAGGGTAAATTCCAGTTTGAAAATTAAAGATCTATATAACATGCTTGTAACCACAAGCTTTCTGTTTTTAATTTTTTTTAATGTTTACTTATTTTTGAGAGAGAGAAAAAGACAAAACACAAGTGGGGTGAGGGGCAGAGAGAGAGGCAGACACAGAATCCGAAGCAGGCTCCAGGCTCTGAGGTGTCAGCACAGAGGCCAATGGGAGGCTCAAACTCATGAACCACGAGATCATGACCTGAGCCAAAGTCAAACACTTAATGGACTGATCCACCCAGGCACCCCACCAGGCTTTCTAATAAAAAGCCCAGAGACAAACATCACAAAATAATTGGCTATATCACAGTAGCACTACAAGATGATAAACAATGCTCAAAAATATTTCTGTATTTCAGTTAAATGTTACTGAGCAATTTGAATTCTGTTCCTGAACTCAACACTTGTACTCATTTCAGAGTAATAGAGCTAACCAAATACTAAAGGAATAAACAGGCATTAAATTAGAATGACCACAGACCTCAGTTTACAAAGCAGTTAAGAGCTTATCAATGAATCTTTGGTAATTGAAGGTGAATAATAATTTATTCCATGCTTAGCAGGTAACAGACACTATGCTAATTACTTGATATATATCATCTTATTTATATCTTATAAATCCTTTTTGGTAATTTTGGTTTTTTATACAGATTAAGACAATTAAGGCTTACAAAGCTAAAGTGACCTCTGACCATGTTTTTAAGTGCATTTTTTTTCACAAAGCCTTTTTCCTAACACCAGATATATCCATTGGTTGTAGTCATTTCCTTCAAAAAAAAAAATGTTGGCTATGAACAAATAGAAATGTTTCATGTTTTCATGAAATTTATTTTGGATACTGAAGTCTGAACCTAAAACTGAAGAAACAAATCCAATATAGATACTATTAATTAGTCTAATTTATTGATATAAGTAAATATTAGTCTGGAAACATACTTGTTTTGTACTTGCTAAGATTAAGTATATTGATATTACACTAATAATAAATTAAAAAAATGAACATCCTATATTTCTGTGATTGTCGTTCACTAACAAAAAACAAAGTAAAAGAATATAAAAATCACCTCAAAGCTCACCCTTCATATATGCCTACTGTGAGCGTGTTGGTGGACTTTCTTCCACATATCCCAAGAATCTACTAACACAATATTCCAAATCTTTAATAGCTGCTAAATAGTCTATATTGACAAATAAAAATTTATTCAAGTAGCACCCTAGTGATGGATTTTACTCAATCTTTTTTTTTTTTTTTTTTTTTTTTTTTTGGTGGTAGGTGGTAGGTGGAAGGAGGGTTTCCATAAACTTTACAATGTAAAATCTCCATGAGATTTTATGCAATTATCTTCCCTGGCTGCCTGGTATTTGTGTTGGGTGGAAAGGGTATATTTTCTTCCAACGATGTCCTGTAGGTTCTACTGCCAAAAACTATTATGAGCTTATTCACTTCTTATCAAATTCATCCCAACATTCTAACCCAAACATCTAGCATCTCACATATGAATTACTTTTATAAACTCCTTACTGGTCTCCCTATGTGTGCTCAAACACACTTATCCTTCTCTACAGAGAAGCAGAATGAGGTTTCAAATGCAAATCAGATCAGATATTTTCCTTACCTAACACTTCAGTGACTTCCCTTTGCTATAGGATGAAGTGACATGCGTACCATGGCTCTTCTCTTATCATCCCTACTCCTTCCCCCCCTGGTCTTCTGTTAGGTCCTCCAATGAATGCACCTTTTGCCTCTTTCCAAATGCTTTTGCCTCTTTCCAAAAACCCTATGCCTTAACCCAATACTCATCTACATAATGCCTTTTATGTTTCAAATTTAAACTTAGAAGGTCTTTTTTTGGCCCCCTTCACAACCCTCTATTTAGGCCCAGATTCTCTGTTGATAATCCAGAGGCATCCGATGGCAATTACCATCAATGCATTCCTTGTGCATTTGTTTTGTCTTATAGCAGCTATTCATGCTCTGGTCTGAACTCCATTGATTTCAGACACTCATCTCCCTTCCTGCTGTGTCTCCTGACCTAATACAGTTCAGGGCAAATGGCGAATGCTCAAAACAACCTGGTGAATGAACATTTAAAAAGTTAGGTATTTTGGATTTGGAAGTCAAAAGCAGCTTATTTATGTTTTGGCATAATATCAGCTTCATCAGAATGCTCTAGGATAAAAATATTTACCCTAAAAGCTGGACTAACTAAATATTAAAATCACCTAGCAATTACTGGACAAATATCACTATTTGCATATAAGGTAGAAGAGAAATTTGAAAACTAGATATTTCTGTCTGTTCCTAAATGTTGTTATTTTCATATCTACATAAAGGGAATGTAATATATATTAAAGTCTCTATAAAACACAATGAAATACCTTATCTATCTGTCAACAGGTAAAGGCAAACTCAATCAAATATGTGGAACATGTCTATATATGTGTTGTATTAGATTGCTAGGGCTGCCATAACAAAATACCACAGACTGGGTGGATGGCTTAAACAACAGAAATCTATTTGGTCACAGCTCTGGAAGATGGAAGCTCAAGATCAAGGTGCTGGCAGGTTTGTTTTATTCTGAGTACTCTCTCCTGGGCTTGCAGACGGCTGCCTTCTCCCTGTGTCTGTCCTCACGTGGTCTATTGTGTGTGTGTGTGTGTGTGTGTGTGTGTGTGTGTGTGCGCGCGCGCAATTTCCCATGTCTCTCCCTCCATTAAAAAGGACACCAGTCTGGGGCACCTGGGGGGCTCAGTTGGTTAAGTGTCCAACTTCCACTCAGGTCAGGATCTTACAATTTGTGAGTTAGAGCCCTGTGTCAGGCTCTGTGCTGACAGCTCAGAGCCTGGAGCCTGCTTTGGATTCTGTGTCTCCCTCTCTCCTGCCCCTCCCCTGCTCATGCGCTGTCTCTCAAAAATAAACATTAAAAAAAAAAAAAAGAACACCAGTCCTAGTGGGTTAGCACCCCACCCCCATCTCTTTCAACCTCATTTAACTTTAGTTATCTTTTTAAAGGTCTTATCTCCATATATTCACATTGAGGGTTATGGTTTCAACATCTGAATTTCAGGGAGACACAGTCCAGTCTATAACAGAAGCCCAAATTCTCTTATCTCAAAGTTTGTTACCACAAAAAGAAAACACCCATCTGAGTAGCCAGCCACTGCCATCAGTTACACTGAGTATATGCTATAGTCCTGTAGTGCTGATAAGGCACATACTACATTTTTGTGTGTGTGGTTTGCAATGATACTGACAAATTCCTCCCATTATTATTATTTCTGAGATACTGCGAACATAAGTTTATTTTTTTAGAGAATCCCAGCAGAACAAGGTTGAAAATAATTATTACTCTTCCTATGTGCAGACTAACCCCTAGGGCCAAATGAACCATGTGTATGTAATTTTTTTTCCCTCCTGTCACCCTCTTTTGACCCTCGAAGCCTAGCCATCCCTCTTGGGTATACAGTGGAAAGCTGACAGAATAACAAATGTCACAGTTAAGTTTAACATGGTGGTTGCCATTCATCTCCTATAAAAAACCCACATTCCTAGTTAAAATTAAAGGCACATTTTTATGTTAGATTTTTATAGTGATTTTATATTTTTAAGAATTAAACACATTTCTTTATTAACTGCTGCCTTCAAGTATCTTGATAACTAGACTATGTATCACATCAAAATTTAATGGTTATTTATTTACTTAATGGAATATTACTATTTAGAATAACATATTTCTATCCTCACACCCATAATTTATATTCCCCTAATGTTTTCCCGGTTGAGTTTCCAATCCTTACTCCTAGACATTTTAACCTTAATCATGTTCATTTCAGGTCTGTGCCCTGAATACAAATAGCTTATTTTGCAACACAAACATATAAATAATTGTATCCTTTTTTTCTTCTTTTCCAATCAAGTTTCTTATTCTGCAAATCTAACTTCCATCTATAACCCTAGTTCAGAATCCTTTTCTACATAGTTGTTAGTGATAAACATATATTTTATGTTTTAGCCTCTGTAACACCACCAGTTTGACAGCTTTGAAGAAAGAAGGATCTTCTAACTCAGGAAGGATTATTTTTACCATTCTAATTTGGTCTTCTTCTAGCTCTAATTCCACAGCTCTTAAAATGCCTTTTTTTTATCTTTACCTTTGCAGAAGAAAGTCTATTAATCCACTCTTCTAAGTATAAGGACCCAAAAGTCTATTTAAAAACCAGTAAGATTGTTTCTATTTCTTGTTCCTGTTCCTCAGATGCTGTTATCCTGTCACTCTCAGAAACCAGAATGCTTCTCATCCCTTATCTCTGTCACACAAGATATTTCTTAGAAGTTTAGGATATTTGGCAATTTTACTTGCTTCCTTCTGCCACCTGGTTTGCAAAGGTTGGGAGGGAGATGAGAAGGGAGATCTGAAGGCAACAGTTTCCAGAGAGATACTCTCAGTTTGGGGATATCTTTGCAATGTTGCAGATGTCAGGTAATAAATGGATATGTCTGGGAGGTACCAAGTTATAGTGTAAGGGTTTTCAACCACTAAATTCATGAGGACATTTTTACAATATGCAAGAAAAAATGAGTTCCCATGTTATATCTGTATACTTAAGATGTGTTTTTTTAAAGCAAATAACAAACATGGTTAGTTTCAGTAATTTAAAAGTAAAATTGTATTCCATCAGAAAAATAACTTCTGCACATTTTTGACATTTTTATACATGTGGGAAGAATAGATTATGTATTCAGTCAACAGGCTATACTTCCTCTGTGTCTGAAAGGTTATAACCTCTACAAGTAGTAATTTATCTCCTCTTCTCACTCCCTCCCTCAAATTTGACAGCCACAAGTTAGAGACCTATGAGACACAAGGACTGAATTAGCTGCTCCTCTTTGGCTGTGGAATTTGGGGCAAGTTACTCAGTCTCTGAGGTCACGGAGTTTTGTGAGGCTTCAAATTAAATAAGGTGGCATGTGCAAGAGCCCTCTATTCACTGACAAACAAGATATAAATTCAAGGTAGAATTCTCTGCATGCACAGAGGAAAAGGTCTACATAAGAATTGCAGGTGATGTGACCAAAATGGCTACAAAGTTCTGGCAGCCCCTGTGGAGAAACACCACTGTGGAAGTATTTGTGGATGGCAGGACATACTTTCTGGCTTCCTCCCTCCTGGCCCAAACCCTCTTCCTCCAGTGAAAATGGAGTGGGATAGCCCCTCTCAACTTATCACAGTCCTTGCTTCCATAGTTGATAATGTGTCATGTTAAATACCTTCTGCAGGAAGGAAATATCTCTGTCCTCTACCCTTCTCTAAATTCTTGACTGGAACCCGGGAACAAAAACAAATGCATACAAATTTAATACAAGTTATATAGGGAACAGGAACCTTCATAAGGAAACAAAGACACAAAGAAGCAGTTAATGGGATGCCTGGGTGGCTCAGTTGGTTAAGCATCCCACTTTTGATTTCGGATCGGGCCATGATCTCATAGTTTGTGGGTTCAAGCCCAGCATCAGGTTCTGTGCTGACAGATTCTCTCCCTTTCTCTCTCTACCACTCTCCTACTGTACTCCTGCTCTCTCAAAATAAATAAACATTTAGAATGTTTGCTTTATTTAAAAGAAAAAAAAAGCAGTTAAACCTGAGTGTTGTTCTGCTAGGTCTAATGAAGAGTGGAGTCATGGAAAGATGTGACAGGACAGAGGACACAAGACTAAGTTTGGTGAACTGGGGGAAACTTAGCAAGGCCTGTTCCTTCATATTCTGCTTTGTGTCCCTTAGTCTTTGGAGATAAGGAGGCTCCTTTACCTCCGGGTGTAGGGAAGGTGGCTCACACATGAAAGTATAAAGTTCTGCTTCAGTGCAAGGTCAGAAGGTCCTCTGTGATCTGCCACTTTCCAAATCCCTTCATTTGAAATATTCACTATGCCACTGTATCATATTTTGAGGAAATGTATCCTGAACTCTGTCACTTCCAAGAATTCACTCTTATCCTAGTTTTCCACTGAAACTCATTTTACCTACATTAAAGCACAGCACGGTTTAACATTTTAAATGTTTTCTTTGGAATATCATTGGAAGAAAGAACGATTTTAGAACAATTTTGTTTACTTGGTGTAGTCAGAAAAGTGAACAAAAGGGCAGTTTTCTGCTTTACAGGATCATGTCATACATTGGAATAAATCTATAAATTAAAATAAACACTTCAGTGTTCAAAAGAATATGTCTGGAACACTTTAAGTTCTTTCTTGAATATACAATGTGAGAGGAAGTTTAATTTAAGTCACTTAGTCACCCAGTTCTGAGTGTACTCAAATATAAAATATGTATACTATTTAAACAAAATCAGATTATACATTAACAGATATGATTTGTGAAAGCTTCATGGCTCTCTGGTCTCCACTTCAGTAAATATTAAGCCAACTTACTGAAATAACCAACAGAGGGTGTCATTTAGTGCCATTGTGACCAAGGGTGTGTCATGCATGGTAGGTCATGATTTGTCACCTGAGCACTGGTCTACCAGCAGAGTGTAACCACTGACTCATTTACGGAGAACGTTATGAAGCCATCCGCTCGTAATGATTTTCAGTTTTCGCTGATCTAGGCCAGATTTGAACTGCTGACCTGGAGGTGCAAAATCCCATATCCGGCCCCTCATTACTTGTGATGATATTGGTTGCAAATAGTCTTTTGGAAAAAAAAAAAAAAAACTAGGAAGGGGATATATATATTGCCTCAGTGTCTTCAAAGGACTTCCTTTATATACTATTTCAAAATGTTTCACTAATTTGTTTCAGAGTTGTGCTTCCATTATTAATATTTGGAATTCTGAAAGGAAGCAAGGTACGTTTTATGAAAAAAGATTATGAGGTTGAATCAGCCAATCTTGCTGAGAAATATAATCAGTATTTATTATTTACATTTGCCTAAAGAATGATGGAAAAGAACAATTTATGAAAATGTCTGTTTTTAGTAGTCACTCTTATTTACAATTCGTTTAAAAGCTACAGGAGCGCTCTCAAATGCAGCAAACTAGAAACCAACTGAAGAATACAGGATCCCATAAATCTTATGACACTGACAAAGTAAAAATTAAGTATTTCACAAAATAGATCAGAAGCAAAGGGCAGGAGTAGATGGATGAAAAACACATTTGTAGCTTTTGCCCATCCAGTCTGTGCCTCCTCCACAGCAGATTCTGATATCTTAGGGAATATAGGTTACCCTGGAATAGTCATTAAATAGAACTTTCAAAGCAAGTGAAATAGCTGAACATCTTTGAGAAGCGGATTTCATAAACGCACTATTAACATCATCATGCTAAATTGTGAGGTTCTCATATAAAGATCTTTTCTTACACTTTGTAAATTATTTCCTGGCCATTCTTATAGATACGTTTTACTTTGCTTACTACCGCAGACATTCTGACAAGCACAGCCTCCACAAATTCCTACCCCACAAGTCTCTGGCTGTGAGACAGGATTCTCTCAAGTACTCAGTTATAATGTATTTCCCATAAAACGGTAACCCACGAGGCCCAGTGTAAAATGGATATCACATTTAAGTGACTCAGTTCAAAAAAATAAGTAAATAATTAGTCTTTACAGACATCTCTTTGTAACTTAAGAGGATCCAAGTACACGGCCCACAGAAACTCTTAAGTATTAATTTTCCAATTCTAGAGCACCCAAGCTCCAGGAGCTTCTTATCGTCTGCCTTATAATAGCATCTTTTTGAACTTCAGCATCTCATGCCTACCATCTTGTATCCTAAATCACGTTCGTTTCTCTACTCTGTGACCTCTGACAAGTCCCATGACCTTCACTTTAGTGCCCATCCTAGAGATGAGGTTCATCTGTTGTCACTTTTTTTTTCCTTTTTTTTTTTTTTTTTTTAAGGAGGGTAGAGCATGTAGCTTTCTCTTTTTTCAAAAGGTGAGAATATATAGGTGGATACAAGGGTGGGTTATGGGTTACGCTAAAGGCAGGAGAATAATTCCTATGGTGTGTGTGTGTGTGTTTTGTCTCACACGTGTGATACTCAATTAGAGATGCTATTTTTCTGTCCAATGGCATATGTAATAAGTCTATATGCCTTATAGCTTTGTGAATAAATTGACCTTTTATGTTGTTTGATTATATGATCTCTACAACAGAGTTTGTTTAAAAGAGAAATTTTAGGGATACTTAAGTGATTGTTGAAAAACATAACTCAAATATAAACAATTACTGTTTGTACAATGTGCTAAGCGCTTTACATACAAAGCTTATTTTATCCACAAAGTAACTCAAATAACATTTTACCTCAAATTTTATAGATGGTGAAACTGGGGTTTGGGTCAGTTAATAATTAGCTTGTTGTTAGTAAGGAAATGAAATATTGGATTTAAAACCAAAGAGTCTGTCTCTGTGGCCAAACATTTTAAACACTGTTCTATCCTCCATGACCCCTATGGGAGAAGGAACCCATATACCTTCTACTATTAAATGATATGATCTCTGAATAAACTAATGATCCTTCCAGAACCAGCTCAAATTAAGAAGCCATCTGATATCTGCCCCTCCCCATTCTTATCCTTAATTTGTGTGAAAGTAACATACTCACACTTGTATGAGGTAGGCCCTCAAAAATTTTATTGAAAGAAATTTCTTCTAATTCTAAAATACTAAAATTTATATTCATGAACAGATACAGTCTGTGCCTTAAGGTTTTCAAGAAAAGATTGAGAAAAAGCTGAAAACACACAACTATCAAAATTGTAACTTTGAACTAAGATTTATCTCAGTTCCCCTTTAAGGGAAGTGATCATTAATGATGGAAAATGGATTGGGTGCTAGTGTCCAGGTGAGAACTTAGTAATGACATCACCATTTCCCACTGCAGGCTGGGGTATTTGAACAGAGGTATGACTTAGTTGGAACCAAGCTATATTGAACAAACAGCACTGCTGCTACTATAAACCTAGCCCTAGCAGCAAATGTCTGCTTTGTCTTTGCCAAGAGTCCTTGAACTGATATAGAATTCTGTGGACCAGGGATACCTGGGTGGCTTAGTAGGCTAAGCATCTGACTTCAGCTCAGTTCATGATCTCATGATTCATGAGTATGAGCCCCGCGTCGGGCCCTGTGCTGACAGCTCGGACCCTGGAGCCTGCTTCAGATTCTGTGTCTCCCTCTCTATCTGCCCTCTCCCCTGCTTGAGCTCTGTCTCTCTCAAAAATAAATAAACAGAAGTAAAAAATTTTTTTAGAATTCTGTGGGCCAGGCTGGGTTTTCAAAGTGGAGGTAAAACTGAACAAATCTAATTAACCGCTTTGAGGAAATGGCACCAACAGTGATAAGCATAAGGAAGGATGGTATTATCATGCACTTGGATTTTATCAAAGAGCTTCAAATTCTATATCAAAGGCTTTTTGGAGGTAAATAGGGTACCCTCACACCAGAGAAACAACAAAAAGAAAACTTATCAATTTTCTTGGTCACCAAGAATAATCAATGAAAATTGGCAGACTCCAAAAGAAAATTTTAAAGTGATATTCAAACTGATTTTTTTTTTCAATATTCCTCTCAATGTCATCTATAAAAAATTTTAATTTGTCCATCAAGTTTATCTCCTCTGCATCTGACATCTGAGAGCATATATACTGTTGAGGGTGAACATGGGATTTAGGTAACTTTCTTTGAAATGTTGAAATCTATGAAATAAACCAAAATATTATATGATGTGTGTGTGTGTGTGTGTGTGTGTGTGTGTATAAATTATCTCCCCTTTCTAATTACTATATGTTTCCCTAGCATGAAAATGAGTTTGTGAAGTTCATTACACTTTCATAAAAATATAAGTTAAGGACAGAGGAAAAGTATTAGATTTGAATTTCCTTGGTTTCAGTCATGAGGTGATCCAAGCCATTAAAGCTATTTAAACACCTTTCCTTTGGCATTCAAGATTGCGGCATGCTGTCTTCAGGCGATGTATTGCTGAAAAACAAGACTTTAATGATAGAAAAAAGAGGAACAAAGACTGAGCTACTCTTGTCAGTGTCAGTAAGTAAATAGCGCTAATCTATCTTCATTATTGCTATGCATGCTGTACTACCAGGTGGGAGAATGTGTAATATCTTTTACCATTATCCAGGAGCTAAGTAGCATGAAGAAACTTAAAGGCAGAATTATCTTTGATCAACAAAAATGTGGCAATCATTTCAGTCTGAAATTGCCTTCACAGGATTTTGACATCTTTCTGTGAAGATGCAAAGACCTCACACTTTCCCCTATTGTCATTATTTCTCAAGACTGTAAAGTTTGTTAGATTTGAATACTTAGTACAACCTGCCTCTCAGGGAGAGGGGAAAAAAAAACCCTCCAAAAACAATAAACACCTTTATCAGATTTTTTTTTGTAATTCCCTTAAAGACATAAAAATTAATCTAAAAGAAAAACAAATCAGAAGTTTAAAATGCAAGTATGTTCAGCCAGAATTAAATCGTTATTAAATCTTTTGAACAGTTTCATTTCTGACCTGTATATTCTTGATTCCTTTAAAAGATAATTTTCATTTACTTTTGAAATCTTGCTCAGGATGCAGATTTGCTAAACCCTAACTAATCAAAATCAGCCCCATGCAGAATTGTTGAATAAAGGACATTTGCCTTGGGGTTCTCTCTCTATAGTGACCCCTTCCCATTGCCTGTAGGACATTTTTTTTTTTAATTTTTTTTAACGTTTATTTATTTTTGAGACAGAGAGAGACAGAGCATGAACGGGGGAGGCTCAGAGAGAGGGAGACACAGAATCTGAAACAGGCTCCAGGCTCTGGGCTGTCAGCCCAGAGCCCGACGCGGGGCTCGAACTCACGGACCATGAGATCATGACCGGAGCCGAGGTCGGCCGCTCAACCGACTGAGCCACCCAGGTGTCCCAGGACATTCTTTAAATAACTCATCATATCTAGGCTGCCTGAGTGCCCTAGGCGGTTAAGGGTCTGACTCTTGACGTTGACTCAGGTCATGTACTCATGATTCCTGAGTTCAAGCCCCAAATTGGGCTCCATGCTGGCAGTGAGGAGCCCACTTGGGATTCTTTCTCTCTCTCCTTTCTCTGCCCTCACCCCGCTTGTACACACACAGTCTCTCACTCCCTCTCTGGCTCTCTCTCTGAAAATAAATAAACTTAAATAAACAAATAAATAGCTCATCAAATCCAAAAGCAATCAGTGCCTCTCTCTTTCCTCACACCCAAGTCTCACTCCTTACTTCTACCACCACTTGCTACTCTTTGAGTGTTCCCACGTGTAAGTGGTCTCATCATTCACTGAGTTATTAGAGATATGTAGTCATCCTTGATTCCACATATAATCAATATTCATGTTGCTAATTCTACCTTCTAAATATTTCTTGAGGGGTGCCAGGGTGGCTCGGTCCATTGTGTCTCACTCTTGATTCTGGCTCGGGTCATGATCCCAAGGTTGTGAGCTCCGTGCTGAGCATGGAGCCTGCTTAAGATTCTCAATCTATCTTTCTCTGTTCCTCTCCCCTGGTCGTGTTCTCTCAAAAATAATAATAATAATAATAATAATAATAATAATAAACAAAATAAAAAATAAATGATTTTTAAAAAGTAACTTTCTTGAATTTGTCCACTTTTCTCCATTCTCATGTAAATCTTCCTAATTAAGATCTCCACTATCTTCTTTCCCCCTCAGTCTGTTCCTCACCAGATTACTCTACTGACCCGGTTAAATGAAATCTGATCCTCTCATTCTTTTCAACTCTTCAGTGGGACAGAATAAAAGCCACATTCTTTCCTGCTTATAAGACCCCATGTAATCCTTAACCTGCTTACATCTTCAGTCTCTTTTCCTAGCCCTCAGGTCTTTTCTCAGTTATTTCCAAATCTGTTCCATGACTAAATATAATTAACAGTTTAAAAATTATAAATACATATAGCAAGTCTGGTAACCTTGGCGGAGTGACTGTGATTTTAACATACGTTATATGAAGAGGTTTAGGAAGATAAAGTTAGTCTAGTAAGTTGTGATTATTCACGGAGAGACATAACATACTAAGGAATATGGATTTGATTTATTCTGAAGGAAATGGGCAGCCACGGGGAGACATGATCAGTGCAACAGTTTAGGATAATGACATTTAGAGCAATAGGTAAAATTGGGTGGAGTGTGCAGGATTGGATTGGGAAACCAATAAGGAAACTATTGAGGTAAACTAGAAGTAATGAGAACTTCTGGTATGGTAGTGGCTGTGAGAATGGAAAGGAAGGAATCAAAGGGAGAATTATAATGAGGGAAAATTGATAGTTCTCAGTAAGTGATTGCCTGAGAGAGACAAGAGAGAGAGGAGTCAAAGGTAAACAGTATTTGAGAACAATGCATAGGAGGAAAATGGTACCATCAATACCTAGGACATACTGGAGGAGGAACAACAATGGTAAACTTCAGCCATATTGAGTTTGAAGAGTATTGTGACATACCAATCATGCAATGTTCAGAGTAGAAAAGTGAAAATTTCAGTCTTTTGTATGCTGAGTCACAGATTTGCATTGATTATTACTAAAATTTTTTTAATGTTCATCTGTTTTTGAGAGAGAGAAGCATGAGTGAGGGAAGGGCAGAAAGAGAGGGAGACACAGAAAGCAAAACAGGCTCCAGGCTCTGAGCTGTCAGCACAGAGCCCCATGTGGGGCTCGAACCCATGAATCACAAGATCATGACCTAAGCCGAAGTCAGACGCTTAGCAGACTGAGCCACCCAGGCATCTCTGATTATTATTTTTTAAACATCTATTCTCTTGTTGCTGGTATGGAAAAAAATTTTACATAGCCTAGACATTTATATTGCTGTAAGGGAATATTCAAATCATCTTTCATGCAGCACAGAGCAGGGCTGGCTACATAATTTTCAGGGCCCAGTGCAAAATGAAAACGTGGAATCCCTGATTTAAATATTAAGGATTTCAGGGCTCTGTCGGTTAGCGTCCAACATCGTCTTAGGTCATGATCTCACAGTCCATGGGTTCGCGCCCCACATCAGGCTCTGTGCTGACAGATCAGAGTCTGGAGCCTGCTTCATATTCTGGGTCTCCTTCTCTCTCTGCCCCTCCCCTGCTTTCGTTCTGTCTCTGTCTCTCTCAAAAATAAAGATAAAAAAAAATTAAAATAATCAAACAAACAAATAAATATTAAGGATTTCAAGACGGTAACATTAATAAACCAAGCCCAGGTCTAAGCACTGAGCTCTGTGCAACTACAGAGATTTCACACCTGTGAAGCAAGCCATGTGCAAGGATGGACTGTTCTGCCTCCCTTATTTTCATGATTACTAGAAGAGATTTCAATAGTCTATGTCCTCTTGTATGTCTCAAAATGCCCTTATAATTCTGATGGGGTACAATCAGCTTTACTCAATTTTTTCATGCTTCATATAATCATAGTAAAAATAGATCTTCTTTGATAGAACTCTTGACACATTTATTATCTGTCAAAGACACAAAGATTGGGGGAGCCAGAAGAAAAGGGGGGAGGAGAAGGGGAAGAAGAAGAAATTGAGAAAAGCAAAACTTAAAAAAAACAAAACAAAAAAACCCCAAAACCCTCTCATTTTTGGTCCATGCCTTCTTGTTATTAAGTTAAATATTTGATATTATTTTATTTTTAATGAGCATTAACTAGGCATCGTTCTAAACCCTTTGCAAATCTGAACTAGCTATCCCGAACAAATCTGTGAAGTAGATCTATTACCCCATTCTACAGGGGAGGAATGTGAGGTGCACAAGGGTTAAGGACCTGCCCAAGGTTATACAGCAAGAAGCAGCAGAACCAAAACAAAGCAAGGCCCTCTGGCTCCAGAGTTCATGTGCTTCCATTAATCCACTACACTATCACCTGCATATGCTACCATTTCCTCACTCACTAAAACAAGAGCAGATAAAATGTTACATAATCATTTTTAAAATTCCAGGGGAAATGGTTATTTGATATACATAAAAATATTTTTCAAAAAGCTGTCTTAAATAGGAAGGACAAAAATTATGAAAGGTTATTGAAAATATCCAAGAAAGAAATCGTGGAACTTTGGGTAAATTTTGAACAGAGCATATTGAGAGTAATTTAGCATGACAAATATACACTATCTTTCATTTAAATTCCTACAACTATATACAAGTAAAATTTAAATCAGTAGCTTGTCATCTAATGTATAAACAATAATTTTAAATGTCTGTTGGCAGGAGGGGAAGGGGGAGTTTCTTTTGAACTTTTTAATTGACTGCTTGTATCTTGCCACCTACCTGCCTCATGCCTAATACAGTGAAAAGTTAAGAGACTCTTATTTTATTATTCGGTATTCTGTATTGTACTAGAATACCATTAAACCAGAGGCCTCGGGTTTTTCAAGAGGTTGAAAGCATCTGGCAGGGAGGTGCTGATGGAGAAGTCTGACTGGGAAGAGAATAGAGTTGGTGAGTAGTCAGGCTCCTATAGAATAGTCTCATTTTAATTATTCAGGGAAATCCAAATGGGCACGTATAACTTTCTGTCATATGAAAGAAAGAGTAGTAACTTACTATTAACACCTACTCTAACTCACTCTTTACCAATTTTTAAACTTTTCTAAAACCCAGGCAATCATAAAATTTACTTTCTAAAACATGGGACTGCTTTTGAAAATAAAAGGGAGCATTATTAAAAATCATGTTGTGATAGCAGGTGTAGGCCAGGACTCTCCCAAGGCAACTACAGTATACAATCACTTGACTTATGACCAATCCAATCTACCCATCTTCACCTTGACATCCAAAAGATATGAAATCTCATTACACTCATTCCAAACTGGTAACATTCACTAACTGGCTCAGATGTAACTGTATGCATTTGGTTCATTTTCTGTGACTCAACACATGCATGCACAAATGTTTTTCAGATCATCCATTTGTCTCTGATATAGGTTAACTGGAAATAGAAGTTTTGAAAAGTGAAATTTCCACCCTGTCATGTTTATACCAATTTTGAAAGATATAAAAGAAAGAGGAGAGAGGAGAGAGGAGAGGCCATTTGGACGGGTGAGAAGGGTAACTGCCAATTTTAGTATTAATATCTGTGAAATGTGGCCCAATAATTTGATTTTTATCAATAATCCTAGAGCTGGTGAGGCTTGGAATTAAGAAACATTGGTCAGCTTTAAAGTAATATCTGTATATCAACCAGATGTCAACGTCCACCCTGGGCTCTGGTTTTTACAGGTCTAACATTTTTGTTCACGGCTACTTGTATAAAACCTGAGAGTCTATAACATATACGCATTTGTGATTTTCCTGAGCCACAGATTTTATTTATAAACCGAGTATGGGAATAAACTACTTATCTAGCAATTGATCCCAGTTGACTCAGGTCATCATATCCACACCTCAAAATTGTCACTACTGTTCTTCATTCACCATTAGCATGCATTGTTTATTACAAGATTATAGGCTAGAATAGTGTCCAATAATTCAGTGGCTTGGTGTTCTCTATAATGAAAGAAAAATTCCCTTCTACAAGAATCAATGTCAACTGTGTGCATAAGCAAATCTCTGTCAGTATACCAATCCATTTAAACCCAAAAGCACGAGTCATAAGACTGTTTTGGAGTAACTAAAATTTGAACAGGGAAAGTTGGATTGTCCTTCTCCACTCTAGGAATGTTTCTACCCGAAGAACTATAGCTCCTTGATTCAGAGCACCATTTTCTCTACACAGTTGTTTAACACAGAATTCATGTCCTGCAGCCTTTTTTTCTTTTTGAGTGCCCACAAACACTGTTCTATCACATCAAGCAAGGTACAACATGATTGAATGGCCTGAAATTTTCTTTTACATCAATCACATTTCAGGCACATCTATTTGAGGCTATCCCTTGGTTACCTTGATCAGACATAGGCTTATCCCAGGACTCTACCAACCCATTTACAAATCATCTTTTAGGTATGGAATAACTTCAGCTTCTCCCACCTCTTATTATAAGCTGTTGGATTTTTTGTTTCACTCTTAGAGTGAGATTTATTTCCAAATTCTGTGGCTTCTTTCAATAACTACAATTATCCAAGTGCAGTTTTAGGGAAAATTTACTTCAATATTTAGACTTATTCTGTCTTTGAATAATTTAAGCCCTACACAGGAAATCAATTTTACTAATCCACCAGCTTTGATATACATTGTTAATCATTAAAAAAACCCCTGAGTTTTAGGTAAATAAAGAGAGGTGAAGAATGGCCTAATATATATTTTGGCAATACAACCTAAAGATCTTTAAACTTCTGCCTTTAAAAAATATCTGTCTGGGTGCTTGAGTTGCTCAGTCGCTTAAACATCCAACTTGGGCTCAGGTCATGATCTCGTGGTGTCTGAGTTCGAGCCCGGAGTCGGGCTCTGTGCTGACAGCTCAGAGCCTGGAGCCTGCTTCTGATTCTGTGTCTCTCACTCTCTCAGCCCCTCCCCCACTCATGCTCTGTCTCTCTCACTCTCAAAAATGAATAAATGTTAAAAAAAATAAATATTAAAAAATATATGTCTCTTTTTGATAGTGGTTTCAGATAAGAGAATAAGGATTTGTGTCACTACATCCTTTAGTTATCTATTTTGTAACTAGCCACGCCAAAATTTAGTGGTTTAATACAAGTTTTTTTTTTGTTTTCTTCATGATTCTTTGCCTGGCTGGACCTAGCTGTGTTATTCTTCTCTCCTTATGTTATTGGCTAGAGTTATTCATGTGGTTGCCTTCATCTGAGCGTTTGGTAGCACAGCTTGGGGTAGGTGTCCAAGAAACTTCTTCCCAAATCTGACAGTTCATACTGGCTGTCATCTGGGTACATGGTTGGCTCCCATGTGGTCTTTCTCCCTCCAGTGGTCTATACTCACTTCCTCACAAAGTGGCAGCTGGGTTGCAACAGAATGAAAGCAGAAGCGATCTGGCCCCTTAAAGCCTAGATTCAGAAGTGGCACAGTATCGCTTTCATCATGTCCCACTTGTTAAAAGACTTCAGGGGAGTGGGGATAGTCTCCGTTTAGTGAGAAGAGAGGCACATTCATATAAGGAATGGATTTTTTGACAGCTATCTTTGGAGATAATCTACCATACATGTGATACGTACATGACGTGTTCACTGGGAAAACAAAGGTTATACGACCATGTGTATTGAAATCAGGGAGGAAAAATGTGTCGATGTTTGACCAATTTTTCTTTCTAGTAATCCTATATAAATTGTTTAATAAGTGCTATTCCAAATTGTTTTCTCTTAAGCTTAAAGTAAATCTTCAACTCAGCAGGTTAGTTTGGTATTTTAGGCATTTTTCCAACTTCTCATTTCTTGAAAAATGTCTGCTCTCAGAAAAAAATTTTTTGCTAAGGTGCAAAATCAAGAAAATTTATCATCTTTCTCCATCTAGTAGAGTTTTAACTAAGAGAATCAGTTATGAATAATATTTATCCAAACTTAGTAATTAGTAATTAGTTTAATTAGTAATTAGTTTAAATATCATGAAGTTCAATCTATATTGATTCATTTTTCCTAACAAAATTATATATATATAGCAAATAATCATTAACCATCATCTGATATCACTCCTGTCTTATACAAAAATCTAATTAAACTGGTCTTGGTTCTGAAGAGTTCTTAATGAAAATATTTAATATCTCAAGCATATTCTACTTTTAAAAATAAAATTCAGAAAATAAAACCCATGAAGATGTTTCATCTTCTCCAGTGTTGTATTATTTGAAAAGAAGGTCTTTTTTTCTCCAGGAAGCACAGCTAGCCTGAAATCACTCAGCAACAAATTCTGAAGACAGACTATATAAGATGAGTAGGGAGGAAATTTCTGTCTCCAAATGGCCAATGTCTCCACTCACACATAGGGTAGGATACATTATCATTTGCTGAAAATTTCTGATTGGTCTGATATGACCAGGCCAGAGGGAATTTATAGATTATGTTTTATTTGACTCCACCCTTCCCAACATCTATGTCTCTTTATTTGGGCAACAATTTTAGACTTCCTATACACAAGAAGTGGTTAGAAGCCATAATACGTGAACCTTTACAAATAAAGATCAACCTGATCTATGCCCTTAAATTATATATGTACTCATATGTATATATATGTATATAGATTTTTAAATAGTATTTTATACTATAATAAGATATACTTTTAAAATTATTATGTCAGAATGGAACAATGAATAATTTTCATTATAATTAGAAAAAAAAAGTTTGTCAACTGTGGTAGGGAGAATATTGCCCTATCCACCCCAAAAATGTTCAGTCCTTAATCACTGGAACCTTTGCCAGTTTATCCCACACAGTAAGATAGACTTTACAAAGGTGATTAAAGTTAAGGAACATGAGATAGGAAAATTGTCCTGGATTATCTGAGTGTGCCCAATTTAATCACACATATCCTTAAAATTGGACGACCATTCCAAGCTGTGGTCAGAGAAGATACGACTATGGAAGAAGATCCAGAGAGATGTGATATGAAATGGCTCAACCTGCCATTTCGGGCTTTGAAGATGGAAGACAAGGGATACCAATCAAGGAAAGAGGATAGCCCCCAGAAGCTACAATGAGCAGTGAAATGGATTATATTCTTTCTGTGACTCTCCAAAATAGAACACAGCACTGTCAACATCTTGATTTTAACCCAGTGAGACCCATATTGGACTTCTAACTTACAAAACTGGAAGGTAATAAGTTTGTGATTCCTAGACCCTCACATTTGGGGCATATTTCATTTTGATTATTTATATACAATGCTACTATCATCCAAACCTACAAATACATAAAATATTTAGGTAATACCAACATTGAAACTATTCTTAGATAGTCTAATCATTTACCTATATTGAAAATCAATCTGTTGATAAATTAATATTATTTAAATAAGTTCAATCTGTAATTATTTAGACTGCATGTGTTTGTAGATATGCTAATACATTTAATTGCATTGTTTCAGAGAACAGTTGACATGACAGTAAGCTTTCTACTCTATGTATTTTTTTCCTTCCAGTGGTGATATGGCAGATATTGTCACTAATATTTATATCTACCTCTGTCTTTTCCACACATATCCCAATTTTGAAGCAGGTAGAATTATTTGCCAATTTCAGAGGATGATTAGTAACTGGACTACAACTACCATAGCTATGGCCCCATCCTCTCCACCTGTGCTGAGGCCCATGGTTGGTCTTATGGCAAATGAGACCAAACAAGAAATATTTAGGGGACTTTCATTTCCACAAGAAGAGTTTTGCATCCTACCTTTGTCCGTAGATGAAATTTTGCCATCATGAGCCACAGCAACCATCTTGCAGCTAGAAGGAGATAAACAAGCACAAATGCAAAAAGTCTACATGACAAAAATAGTAGATCGAAGAATAAAAGAACCTGCTTTGAACTGTCTTTCTTGGTCTTATTTTTGAATCTTTACTAGACTTTTTATTACATAAGCTATTATCTGATTTTCTGCTATGTACAAACACATATTAACAGGTATTAACATTAAAGAATGTCTAAGGACATTTCTTTAGACATCAAGATAAATACAAGTGATCATAAACAAAGCTTTAAATTAAAAATCCTTGTCTGTCATCATATCTGCCATGGAGTCTGAAGTTTTGAAAATTAAATAAATAAATAAATAAATAAATAAATAAATAAAGATGCTTTAAACATTTGGAATTCTCGAAAGTTTTCCTCCATTACGGGAATGTTTGGGCCAAATCCATTTTATGAATTTTCTGTAACTTTTTTAGAAAATTAAGTATTACTTATTAACGAGCCGCTAGTTAGTATTAATTGATAAATGCAGCCATACAAAGAAAAATACTGTTCAAAAGTGCTCTGTTCAGTTCTTTGAATGAAGATATTTGTGACACACATCTGACAAAATTCGCAGAGCCTGATGCTGTATGTACATAGTTTGTACTACTACAATGTAACTTGTAGTTCTCCCCAACCCTGGCCATCATGATCCCTCAAGTCTCCCTCTTTCTGTAAACACCAGCCCAAATCCTTTTCTAGAAGGGGAAAAATCTATTGGGTCGTATTGTAGAGTCTCTTAAAATAAGCACATTAAAAAAAATTATTTTTGAGAGAGAGAGAGAGAGAGAGCAAGTGGGGGAGGAACAGAGAGAGAGAGAGGGAGACACAGAATCCGAAGCAGGCTCTGGGCTCTGAGCTGTCAGCAGGGCCAGATGTGAGGCTGGAACCCAGGACCATAAGATCATGACCTGAGACAAAGTCAGATGCTGAACACACTGAGCCACCCAGGTGCCCCAAAATAAGTATAACTTTAAAGCAACTTCGCATATAACAGGAGTTTCAAGGGACGCCTGGGTGGCTCAGTTGGTTAAGTGTACCAGTCTTGGTTTCAGCTCAGGTCACGATCTCACAGTTACGGAGAATGAGCCCAGCCTGCATCAGACTGCACTGACAGCATGGAAACCGCCTATGTCTCTTTCTCTCCCTCTCTCTGTCCCTCCCCTGCTTGCGCGCTTGGACTCTCTCTCTGCAAATAAAGAAATAAAACTTAAAAAAAAAAAATAAAGAGTTTCAATTCAAAAAACAAAACAAAAACAAAACAAAAAAGTTGGTCTTTGGAGTTTTCAACAAAATAGCAACTAGGTTGAGTTTATGTTTGGTGGCTTTTTCCTGCTCCTCCTTTTTCGATTTATTCATTTCTTTCTTTCTTTCTTTTTTTTTTTTTTTCTTTTTAACTCCAATCTCTGTTCTCCTTCCTCCAACTTTTGGCACTGTTTTCTCTGTCAAAGATGCCAAACCTTCTTTCCCTTCCCCCAAATGCATATTAGTCCCCTCATTTCTGCAACTGATATCATTTAAGAAGAAAATAATTTAAATTCATTCACATTAAAGAATGACTGGCTGATAGGCTCAACTACCCCCATAATTATTTTTATTTTAAAACAAGGAGATTATTAACCTAAATTACACTCATTAGAGAAGCAGCTGGCATATAGGCCTAAGTTTTCATCTAAGCTCTGTCTGTGTGAAACTGACCATGTCACTCATTCACATCAGGATTCACTTTTATCTTTTAAAGACAAGTTTAAATTAGAAAATTGTTACAGCTTCTTTAAAAAATGTCAATATCCTATGATTCTTTACATGTAGAAAGAAAATTTTGAGTTAGGGGATCCGTGTATTACACCTTTTCTGGGACATGTATATGAATCATCTGAACAAACTGGTTCTATAAATTCTCTCAACTTTGTCCAAAAAAGATGGTAATATTAAAAAAATAAAAATTCATTTTTAAACAGGAAACAAAATTGTCATACCCACCTTTTTCTTCTTGGTAACTAACTTCCCAAAGATTTTTTTTTTTTTTTTTAAGTTATTGCCATGGGGCACCTGTATGGCTCAGTCAGTTGAGCGTCCGACTTCGGCCCAGGTCTTGATCTCACGGTTTGTGAGTTCGAGCCCTGTGTCGGGCTCTGTGCTGAGAGCTCAGAGCCTGGAGCCTGCTTCGGGTTCTGTGTCTCCCTCTCTCTCTGCCCCTCCCCCACTCATGCTCTGTCTCTCTCTGTCAAAAATAAACATTAAAAAAAATTAAGTTATTGCCATACTGAGAATGAATAAAAGATTAATGAGTGGGATGATATTTAGTTATTGGATTCATTTATTCTTTTTTTTTTAAATTAATGTTTATTTATTTTTGACAGAGAGAGAGAGAGAGAGACACACACACACATAGCATGGGCATGGGAGGGGCAGAAAGAGAGGGAGACACAGAATCCGAAGGAGGCTCCAGGCTGTCAGCACAGAAACCAACATGGGGCTCGAACTCATGGACCATGAGATCATGACCTGAGCCAAAGTCAGAAGCTCAACTGACTGAGCCACCCAAGCACTCCTGGATTCATTTATTCTTTAAGGACAAACTCCAGCACTGTTAGAGCCATTTGACAGGTGTGAAAGATGACAGCTGTAGAAACACACTGTTACAGGAAGCACCATGCCTGCATGTAGAAGGTATTGGTCCACATAGAAACTTGGAACTTTCACTAGAAGTTGGAAGAAATTTAACTTGCTATTGTGTCTTAAGTAAACAATGACACCAATTAAGGCTACCAGGCCTCCTTCAAACAAACTCAACTCCAGTTATAAAAAGGCTACCACACACACACACACACACAAAATTATCTAGATTTTAATTGTCTAGATTTGCTATCCATCTACTATTTGTGATGAAAGGTTACCAGATGAAGAAAAGAGGCAGTAAATTCTAGTTATTGCTCAGGAAATTGCTGTAGCACTTAGTTTTAAATGAAAGTCAAAGTGAAATGCTATTAATAAAAAGACTCATGACAAGAAAAGTTTATTTTAGAGTGGTATAATACAATTTAGAAGGATACTGGATTCCAGGGTGGGATGTTAGACTATTTACAAAGTAGGAAATGACTTGCATTGGGGAAACCTTGAACATAATTGAAATCACTTAGGATGTATGGACAATAGGGAGTCTAATGTTTTTTATGTACTATATCTCCCTCAGGATGCTCCATACTAAATAAGGGAAAAGTTTTAAAATATCCTTTACATTATGATAGGAAGCTTAGAAGCATAGGAGATAAAAATTTAATCAGACACCAATGAACGGCAAGAGTTGTACTATGTTCACAAATTTTTATAGCATGGCACATAAGTTTGGAACCACATTAGTTCTTGCCTAAAACAGAACAATTGACCCTTAATTTTGTGAAGGTTTCCAGTGTGGATGCCAAATTCTTCAAACACCCTTTGGACATAGCCCATGGCATATGTTCATGGTCTATATTTTAAGTCTAGGTTTTCAAGAGTTTTCCTAAGATCTCATTTGCATGATATAAACATTAACACACCCAAAATTTCAATCCAATCTTACTGCACTCAGGATCTTGGTCCAATTCTCTGTAGAGCAAAATTTAAGATTATCCACTCATTTCAACAAAATTGGAAGATATTTGTGTTAGATGATAAATACTTGATACCCACAACAGGGTATAAATGGGGGGGGGGGGGGGGGAGACATAATGCAAAAACAGGACCATTCTATTTTCATATACAAAATTTTTTTGGTTTGGATATTTGACATCTATTTATAAGACACAGCCTTTGTGACAGACTATCCCATGTTACCAACCATGTTGAATACTAAATGTGGGCAAAAATGGGAGGCTTGTTTCCTATATTCACTTTGCAGAACCCACAATGGATACATTTTAAATTTCCAATGAATTCATCCATTCCTTTGGGCATATGGGTAGGCCCTGCCTTTTTATGTTGCAGAGAAGATCTATTTCCATTTGCTTCCCATGAGAGACATCCTCATGTCCCTATGTCTCCCACCATGCTGTGATTTTTCTCCTGGGCACGGCCTGCACTATTCTGCTGACTCTCAACATTGAACATACCCAGGGTAGCCGGTCCAGAGTGACTTCAGTCTTTTCTTTGCTCACCATGACCTTGTTGTGCTTCAAGATTTCAATTCATTGCAATGGCAGCCAATCATGTAACATTTAAAGGAAATAAATAATGGACTTCATAAAACTGTAAGCAGCTAATAGGATTCATCTAAAATATAGGCATTGCCACTGGGCCATTATTTTAACCCTAATGCCCGCACATTGAAGAATCTACCCTCTAGTTCTCTGTCTGCTTGTGGATATGCCAACACTTTTGGCTTTCCTAATTCTGTTACCCAAAAGTCACAAAGTGTCTTCTCATTAAAGAGCAGAATTTTGTAGCAATTTTCACCTTTGCATTACTAGGTAATTGAGGGCATGTAAACTTTTCTATTAAATGTGGGATTACACAGTCTAAAGTAACCCATCCTTTTCAAAGTTTTACAAAGCATGTTAATAGTCCTTCGTCATTTGATCTTCAAAGCAACGCTATTTCTATCCCTACTTCATTATGTGGAAAGTGAATTTCAAGGAAGAAATCAAGACTGCCTATGGTTACAAAGTTAGTGTCAGAGCCAGGAAAGCAGAGGTCTTTTCTCTTAGTGAAATGCTCTTTCTAGCACATGACATTGACCATCAGAGGTATTCAATACTCAATCTTTAGACATGTTAGATTTGTAGCTTTTATCTGACCCTACATATTAGTTCATAATTTCATTCACATCTTTCTCAGTACACTTTATGGGAGAAGTTACTTGCCAACTTGCAGTGGTTTCTGGCTTCTTTTCATACTGGCTTGTGAACACAATTATAGCCTGAAGACTGAAGAATTTTCCAGTACTGGTATTCTTTTCTGAAACGAGTTATGCAGATCCTTTTTATGCATGACTGAATGAGATGAAATGGAAATATGAGATCACCATTCTTCATTCTCTTGTTCAATTTCAGGTCTGTATGTATTTTCTAAGAGCCTACTATGAGTTACACTCTGGGATATGTAATATAAATTTTATATATATTTATATGCATTTAAATATATTTTATATATTACATATAAATTATATATATAATTTTCAGCCTGGACAACTAAAGAAAATACTTGATTCTTTACCAACTCTGGCTGGCCTCAAGCACCCTTCTACCTAGCCTTGGGATTTTGCCATCTTTTTCCATAAGGGAAACTTGTGTAACATTTGCTGAAACCAGGTTTACTGATGTTAAATGCTCTGTAAATCCAATAAATATAGTTCAGGAGTTTTGATGTTGATCTTTTTATTCTTCCCTTATCTGGAAAGCTGCAGAGATCACGAGCACTCTGGCATGTGGGGTCAAAAAGCACATTGCTGATCAGTTCCTTCATGTCTGAAGATGCAGTCAGTGGCAAAATAAAATTAAAAATTAGCTCATGTGTTGCCAGCAAGATACAGACACAGGAATCTTAGTTCATGAGAATTGGCTTTTTGACCCATTTCTCTTAATAGTCTTGATAAAATAGATAGGACTACATGCTTATATGTTAAGGAAAAATGTGCAATTTTTGAGTAACGTCTTTAAAGATTGCGATGGATTGTTTTATACTTTAGGAATATAACTAATAATGGTATGGAGGATAAGTTGGGTAAAATAGAAACAATGAGTTAAGTTAGGACACTGTTGCAATAATCCAAACAGAAGAAAAATAGAACCTGAAAGACTATAGAGGCATTGAGATACTGTGTAGCTAAAAAAATTCAGTAGAATTTTTAGACACGATAAGAGGTTAAATATGGGAAGAAATTTCAAGGTTTCTCATTGAGAAACTTAATGGAAAATGATGTCCTTAGCATAGATAGCAAGCATATGAAGATCAGTTTGGAAAGAACGTATGTTTAGCTTCCAAAAAGATCAGTTTGGTATCGCTCTACAACATTTGTATTGGGGGGAGGGGAGACTAGTATTCCAGAAGGGCCAGGGATAATGATGTGGATGGGGGTCAACAATGTTTAGACCAAATGAAAGTCATAGGCACATAGAGTGATAGGGGGAGATGATGGGCTGAGATTAGAAACCTGAAGAAATAGAGCACTTAAAGAGAGAAGCGAGGACCGCAAAAGGATTTGCAGAAGCGTTCTGACAGATATGGAAAAGGAGACTGTTAGAAAAAGAGCTGAAAAGAGATTTTTTTTAACTGCCAAATGCTGCCAAATTCATTTAAGGAAAAAAAAATCGCTAGGAAGCAATCTTTGAATCGTAAATATTTTTCAGGCAACTTAAAGACAATTTATTTAGAGTAATGGAAATAGAATTCAGATTGCAGGGCACTGGGGAATGGAAGAAGGAAGTGAAGGCAACTCATAGGAAACTAATCTTTTAGGAAGCTAACCCCAAAGACAAACAAAGGAATGAATATTTATTGCTTTAAAATAAAAATAAGATTATTTGAATTGAAGAGTAAAGATAAAGTACAAAAATAAAAGTCATTGTAGTTATCTAATATTCCGTTTCTTTTACTTTATACTTTTCATAAATGTTATAAAATCAGTTAGAGGCTAGTTTTATAAAAGAAACTCCTACTTTGCAGAGGACAATCTATACCTTACTAAGTACAGATATTAAGCTTGTCAGTTTTGAAGATTAAATTTGCAGAGTTATTCAGGATGAGTAGGCAAATATAAACTAAAATCACTCCAATTATTATTTCCATAGTTTTTAGAAATGTAGCACATACCAGAATACCGACACTACAAAGTGAAGGCAGGTAGATATAGCTATCAAAACAACCATTAAAACTATTGAAATAAAGTAAAATTGAAATAGACATTGTTATGGCAAGATCTCCTGGGTTTATGTGGTTAGCTTAGGAGGTATTTCTTGTTCTTGGTTTAATCAGATCAGTGTAAAATGTCATGGTCAGTACATCAAACATTACTTGGGATAAAATGAATTTCTATGGGTCTCTAAGAACAACTTGCACTTGTGGTTTTAACATTCACTATTATTTTAACAAACAAAATAATATTTGCAGAGTATTTTATATATCTATATATAGCTATAAATTTCATAGTTGTCCAACAACCCTTTACTCTGCTTCTTTCCAAGGTAATAAATTTCACTCTGGACATGTGGTCTCCAGCTAGAGAAAATTCTCCACTCTTCTTGTGGCTACGTGGGGCCTCTTGACTTCATTTCCCCAATTAAAAGTGAAAAAAATTTAAAATTGCTTTCCATTCCTTTGCATTATTTTCCATTGCCACAAGAGAGAATAGTGATGGGTTTATGACCCAGTTTTGTCATGTTTTGGTTTTGAGGTGTAGTTTACATAGTATAAAATGCATAGATTTTCAGTGGATAATTTTGACAAAATGTGTATATATATATATATATATATATATATATATATATATCACTCAAATCAACATATAGAATATTACTCCTAGTTTCCACATCACTAATGCTATCACATGTACTGATATTTCATTTATTCTCATTGCTAAGTAGTCATCTCTTGTGTGACTATCTGTATTTACACAGAATATTTTCATTCATTCTCCTATTGACGGCAATGTGGGTTGTTTTCAGTTTGGAGCCACTCTAAAAAGAACTGTTATGGATACTCTTTTTAAAATTTGTGTGTGAACACTTTCTTCAAGTTAAAACCTAAATATAATTATTACTGGGCTATAGGGAAAGTGTATGTTTACCTTGTATTATAGAAACTTCAAAAATAATTTCCAAAGTGGTTGTACTATTTTATACTCCCACCAGTGATATAACTGGACCAGATTTTCACCATGAAGATGAAGATAATGCCCTAAGGGATTGGGAAGCAACTATACAGGAGGAAACTTGGTCCTAGAATAGAGCAATGGTTGCTACTACCTTTGACCACTTGCCTCCTTTCTATTCCACTGGAGTGAGATAAACTAAACAGTGACATACCAAGGAGGTAGAACAATGGGTTCAGTCTCCCCAGTCTAGGCATCATGGCAGGGGGGAGCAGGTACTTTTTTTGGTAGAGAATTTATAAACTAAAATCCACGTGTTTGGGTCAGCCTGTTTAATTTCTAAAAAGATATCAGTGATAAAGTATTTCTCCATACCATACAGACCCCTTACATGTCCTGCCCTTCGTGTGTCACTGAGAAAAAGGACTATCTTGCCCAAGCCAGTCTACGTTTTTTAAAACACTTACCTATTCTTGGTCTTCTTCTTGAAAATACCTGGATTTCAAATGTGCATCTTTATATTATTACATACTTTCTAAAAAACCATACAAGTATTATACAAACACTGAGTGTTACTATCAAAAAAAAATCGGTTTAGGGTGTATTTTTTAACATTTGAGTTATGAACAACTTAAATCAAGTCATCTATTGCTTACTTTTTGTATTAAATATCCACAATGTTTTATAGAGTTAAAACTTTTATAGGAATTTAGAGATATTTTATCATTAATAAAACAAACAAACAAACAAACAAACAAAAAAAAAAACGTGAATTACATGGCAGGATTTCAGGCCATCATCCTGACATCCTTAAGCAAGGGGGCTCACCCAAGCAACATTTATAGAGCTCCATTTCAAGGTTCATACAATATACAACCTCTCTGTGAGTCATCTCTCCACCCGTCTGAATAAAGTGAAGTCAATACCAAATAAAACGGCATCCACAGCACTTTGCTTTCTTGACCAATGACTTTGATGCTTGGCCTCCTTTAACACCTTTACCTCAACCTTGCAAATGAACATGTCTTCACCTTTTTGAGTCACAACGTTGACTTTCTCCAAATGCAGTCCTTCTTCATGACAGACTCACATCCACAGACTAGTGTATTCCCTCTGCATTCACCAGGCATGACACAAACTAGCAATGACATGAACACAAGACAGTAGGTACATGAAAGGTCTCTCTATTCTCTTGAGGTTTGGGTTATCAGACTTTGCTATTTTGGACACCTCTAATTACGGAATAAAAATAAATTGCACAAGGGAGTGCCTGGGTGGCTCAGTCCATTGAGCATCAGACTCTTGATTGCAGTTCAGGTTGTGAACCCAGGATCATGGGATTGAGCCCTGTGTCCAGCTTCATGCTGAGTGTTGAGCCTGCTTAAGATTCCCTCTCTCCCTCTGCCCCTCTCCCCTGTTCATTTTCAAATAAATAAATAAATAAATAAATAAATAAATAAATAAATAGCACAAGATACCTAAGTGCTTTCAAGAAATGTATTTGGACACACTGTTTTTAAGTTTATTTCAAGAGACAGAGAGAGTGCACATGTATGCCAGCAGGAGATGGGCAGAGAGAGAGGGAGGGAGAGAATTCTAAGCAGGCTCTGCACTGTCAGCATGGAGCCCTACATGGGGCTGCAATTCACCAACCATGAGATCACAACCCGAGCCAAGTGTCAGGTGCTTAACCAACTGAGCCACCCAGGCACCTCTATTTGGATATAATACTTGTCCATGTTATGCAAAGACTTCCAGGACCACAGCTGTGGTTGGACAAGTTTCATTTACTATTCATTGTAGAAAGGGAGAATAAACATATTGGGAGATTGTGGGGCATCTCAACAGGAGAGTATAATAAAGGACTTATAAGATCTGAGCTTGTTTTAGGTGATTCGGAGTGACTTTTTTTAAATTGTTATCTTTTTAAGTTTGTTTGTTTGTTTGTTTATTTATTTATTTATTTATTTTATTGAGAGAGAGAGAGAGAGACAGAGACAGAGACAGAGACGGAGACAGAGAGAGAGAAAGGGAGGGGCAGAGAGAGAGAGGGAGAGAGAGAATCCCAAGCAGTTTCTGCACTGTCAGCACACAGCCTGATGCATCACTCAAACTCATGAACTGTGAGATCATGGCCTGAGCCCAAGTCAGACATATAGCGGACCAAGCCACCCAGGTGCCCCAGGCGATTTGGAGGAACTTCTAAGGATGAGGGATTCCATCCTAGAGTGGATCCTGTCATGAAGCAAATTCTTGGATATTTTAATAGGTCTTAGCTAGGAGCAAAGACTGAGCAAAGCTAAAGCACTAACTGGTAAAGAAGAAGTCATTCATTCAGATACCAAGATGGAGAGATGGTTGGTCATTTTTATGGCTTAAAGTTCATGCTTTTGCCTGTGTTAAGTCATGATTGTAGAATATTTCTTTTTTAATCAAGCCATCATAATCAGTGTGGCCATATCAAATGTTGATGTTCTGAAAAATGGTTATATTCACCAGGACATCAAGGCCTGCCTATGAGTACCTTCTGTCTAGTCCTTCCTTTGTGGTTTCTTATATCTGCAATGACTTTTGTCCTTCTGTTTTGGTTTCCTAGTGCCACCATAACAAGCTATCATAAACACACAGGCATAACAAAAAAATTGTCTTACATTCCTATAGGTCAGAAGACCAACATGAGTTCAAACTGCCTTTGTTTTAGGCATATCAGTTGGGGTGGAATGGGTGCTTATTCTAATTGTCCATCTCACTACACAGAACAAGTACTTATCAGCATCTGTTCCACTGAGTTACAAAATTAAAATTCTGAATATAATAACGTACATGTTTGGAGTCCAAGTTAGGTGTGGTCAACAACCAGATTGTTGCTGGTCAACATAGATCTTTGTGAACTATCATAATGTCAGAATCAAGACATATTTAACAAATTAAAGAGAATTACAGATACCCAAGTCTGGTACAAGCAACAGGTCAGTGAGTAATAAAATATTCAAAAACTGGAGGGCATAGATTTCAAAGAGTAGGACAGATAGTTAAAGCCAACAGACTCAATGATCAGTTAAGAGAGACATGGCATTGATGAGCCTACTGGAAAAGTTTCAGTGCTAGGAAGGTCTTTACAACTGAGATTAACCTCTTTCCTGATCCAGTGCCTGGCACATACAATGTAGTAGATGTAATAGAATATCTAATTTAAAGTAAAAACTTATTCTGAAGCCCAGCTAACCTGAGATATGAGGGTGAAAGTAGATAAGTGACATCATCTGTGACCTGTAAACCTGTGGTTTATCATGCCAGGAACGCTAGCCAGAGACAAACGCAGACAACACAAATGATATAAAATAACATCAATTTCTCTCAAGCTCAGTATAAAATAAGGGAACCTTGTCCCAGAAGAACTTTTTTTTTAATTGGGCTATTATTTTCTATTTTAGTTTGCTTTTTTTTTTTTATGAAAAGAAATGAAAAAAATATATCGAAGTGACTTCCGGTTTCTGGTCTGTCACGAAATGAGGTTAGAAGTTACCCCTCCATCTTAACAAGTAAAAACCTGAAAAAAAATTTTTTTTAAATCAACAACTCCTTTTAGATCCATTATAGAAGTGAGGTCACAAAGCAAATTCTCACCCACAAAATCAGAGACAGGAGGATAGAGAATCACAACGTCCCTGAGCAGAAGAAACCCACAGGCATTAACCTCTTTGAGTGTGTGAATCAGTGTTGGGGTAGGAAGACCTGAACTATAATTGTCACAATGCGGGAGGCTCAGCCATAGACAAGTCTGAGAGTTAAAAACTCCAGGGGATCTAGTTATTGGAGGCCCCTACGCTTCTGTCGAGTTTTACTCCTAGACTTTTACCAGATTTCTGTTTTTGTTTGTTTGAAACAGTGAACATAGGTGAAAAATCCTCTCATGCTTCTGGCGGTAGGAGGAAACAAGGAACAATTTTGAAATACGACAGGGCACTTTGTTCTTAACAAGATCTGTACTCATGAGAAACACTTTTACCAGAAACTAATTTTCTGGGGGTTATATGAAACTAATCTGGGAGAAGGGAAATCCCTAGTCCAGCCCATGCTGACTCTCTTAGGGAGGCACAGGTTCTTCAACTAGAGATGATTTTCCTCCTCCCACATCTTACCACCACATTACTAAAGACCTATTTACTGTATTTAGCTCCTTTACACACTGTATGCTGTGTGTCCACCTGTTAACAAAACATTAAAGTCCTACTAAACGATAAACAAACAAACAAACAAACGACTCACTTTGAAGAGACAGAACAAGCATCAGACTCAGACCCAGATACTGCAGGGATGTTGGAATTATCAGACCAGGACTACACAGCAGCTAGGATTCATACATTAAGGGCTCTGATAGGAAAAGTAGAGATGAAAATTCTAAGAAATAATGAAAAATAAATGCTAAAATACAAAACAAAAACACTACCAGAAGTGACAAATGCCTTTGATAACCTCATTAGTAGACTGAAAATGGCCAAGGAAATAATCTCTGAGCTTGAGGATATGCCAATAAAAACATCCAACACTGAAAGGGAAGGAGAAAAAGACTGCAAGGCAAACAAAACCCCAGAAACAGAACAGAATATGCTAGGGCTGTGTGACAAACAGGTGTAACATACACATAATGCAAACACCAGAAAGAGAAAAAAGAAAGGAACAGAGGTGATATTTGAAGAAACAAGACGATGACAAAGAACTTCCCCCAAATTAATGTCCGGCACCAAAGCACAAATGCAGGATGCTAAGAGAACACCAGCAAAATAAATGCCAAACCAACTCCACCTAGGCCTGTCATATTAAAACTGCAGAGAATCATAGGTAAAGACAAATAAGTTAAAGAAACAATGAACTGACCCCAAACATTCTTCCTTGATTTTAGTAGCATCCCTCACCTACTTTAAACTCAATCTATTACTCTCTTCCTCAAACAAGTAGAAGAGATTTTTACTTGAGTCAATTCAACACTTTAGTGTATTTACAATGAAGCATCAGAGAATTTATTTCACAGGGCGACTTTAACAGTAAATTTTATTGAAATGAAAGTGGAATTACATTCAAACACACCTGAATTGAACTTCTTGCTCAGCTGAAAATGTGGTTTATACACACACACACAGACACACACGCACGCACACACAATGGAGTATTACTCGGCAATCAAAAAGAATAGAATAAAATCTTGGCATTTGCAACTATCTGGATGGAACTAGAGGATATTATGCTAAGCAAAATTAGTCAGAGAAAGACAAATATCATATGATTTCACTCATATGAGGACTTTAAGACACAGAACAGATGAACATAAGGGAAGGGAAGCAAAAATGACATAAAAACAGGGAGGGTTACAAAACAGAAGAGACTCATAAATATGGAGAACAAACAGAGGGTTACTGGAGGGGGTTTGGGAGGGGGAATGGGATAAATGGATAAGGGGAATTAAAGAATCTACTCCTGAAATCATTGTTGCACTATACGCTAATTTGGGTATAAATCTAAAAAATAAAATGAAAAAAAATTATAAATAAATAAATAAATAAATACCTAATTTTATTAAGGCTTAGTTTTGACCTCAAAATGAAAATGATGAAAATGATAGTAGTATTTACTTAGCAGGCAGGGTTATTATGAATATTAGATACTACATGTATAAAAACTACCATAACTTCTACTTAGCAAAATTAGCTGCTCAGTAAGTGATAGGTGCTATAATTATGAGTAGTGGAAAGTTATAGTCATATAGAAGAAGCAGAATAAAAAAATGTTTGCCTGGTATATTATTTTCTAGCCATCTAATACTACCTTGGTTCCATAAAACTCTGTGGAATAAAACCCTGTAATTCCAGACCATCTAAAAACAGGGCAGAGCCTAATGTCATGAACCCACTCCAATTGGGGCTCTTTCCTATCCCTGATTTCTGTTAGACCTAGTTTCTCTCTAGGTTACAAAAACAACATAATACTTTAGCCTTTCAAAAAAATCATTTGCTAATCCAATAAGCAAAGGAATAAACATTAAGAGAAGAAGAGAGAAAATTACTGAACAGTCATATAGCTGGTCAAAACTTGATTGCAAAACCTTCTTGGCCCCCAAGGCTAGACATTCTTCCTACCTTTGGAAGAAGTGGTTTATCTCCTTGGCCTTTCCTGGAAGTTTTCAAGGTCGGTATCTTCAAAGCAATATGTCTCAATCCCGGATGCACTTTAAAACCAACTGGGGAGTTTTAAATAGACTTCTGTCTGGGCCCTGCCCTAAGTAATTTGGGGTTTAATTGGTCTCCAGTGGGCCTTGGAAGCAACGTTGTTTTCTAAAAGCTCTCCAGGTAATATTAATGAGCCTTCAGCACTGAAAGAAAGCCACTGTTTTAAGGCAAACTTTTGCATAGGTTTCAGGCCAATCCTTTGTTTATCCCAAGGCTCATCTTCTGTGCCTTAGGTCGGGATTTAACTTCACCCTATAGCTGCCACATTTTCTTCTTGGGATTTACTTTGGTTTCCTGATGCTAGTTTCTTTACTAAGTTGCTTCTGAATTATTTCTTCCTTTGGTGGTGAGCTGAGCAAATCAACGGTCACTCTATTCCTCAATTGTCCACTGATTCTTGGCATCTGGAAATGATTTCTTTCACCTGTTCTCTTCTATACAGGTGCAAACTATGCATTTTTAAATGTTGACTGTTTCTCTTTTTTTAATGTTTATTTACTTTTTTGAGAGAGGGAGAGACAGAGTGTGAGCGGGGGAGGGGCAGAGAGAGAGGGAGACAGAGAATCTGAAGCAGGCTCCAGACTGAGCTGTCAGCACAGAGCCGATCTGGGGCTCCGGCTCACAGAGCGTGAGATCATGACCTGAGCTGAAGTCGGAAGCTTAACCGACTGAGCTACCAGGGTGTCCCAAATGTTGACTTTAAAAAAAAAATGCTTATTTATTTTTGAGAGATTGAGGCAGACTGCAAGTGGGGCAGAGAGAGAGGGAGACACAGAATCTGAAGGAGGCTCCAGGCTCTGAGCTGTCAGCACAGAGCCCGACATGGGGCTCAAACCCACAAACTGTGAGATCGTTGTCTGAGCCAAAGTCAGTCACTTAAGCAACTCAGCCACACCAGGTGTCCCTGACGATTTCTTAAAGAAACATCAGCTAGCTCTGAAACACCGTGTAAAGTGTGCTCCTCTCTTAAAGGAGACACATATTTCAAGCACTGTGCATATGTAGGCACTTAGGAAAGGCCTGGTAAACCAAATTGGTCTCTTTGCCTATTTTCCCTATTAGGCTGAATTTTTGTGGCTGTGGAGTCCAGCTCACCAGTGCCATTAAAAAAAAAGTTACCTTTATTCGACGTTCTTCATATGACCTGTCTATAATTTAGCTTGAAAATATCATATCATAATTTCTTATTTCTTAGTTACAGATTAAATGTTTTAAAAGTTAAAATGTGTAAGCTCACTTATTCATTTACCAAATTCCCTTGTTCCTAAGAGCTGAGCCTTCTTGGGTCTCACAGAGGCCCAACATTATGGCCAATAGTTTCCTTCCACATAAATAGCTGAAGGACTTTTACCCCAAATGAAAGCAGGTTGCCTATGAAATAAAAAGTGTAGCCTTCATTCAAAAATGTTTCCTCATATTTAACTGTAAATATGTCATCTCAAGATCACTTTTGGATTAGGTACTTACTTAACACTTCATAAAAATAATACTCATATGTGCCTGAGATTTCTTTGCCCAAATACTTACGCTATCTCTCCCCTTTTCTGTTTGCAAGTTCATTGCAACATAAACACAAAATTCACATTTGAGAAACACTGTGATCAAAGTCCTAAGAGCCACAAAGAATAAAAATGTAGCTCTCTAGTATGTACTTACTTTGTGATCTGCCTGTGAATAACATCCCTGGCCATTTTTCACAAGGTGGTGAAAGTATGGTTTCCCCTGTGCACAATCTATTATTTTAGGAAACAGCATTGTCATTACAGAAATACGATTAATGTAAAACCATGCTGTGAAAACCAGAACAGAGTGCCTTAATAGAAATTTCAATAGCATCATCCTTAATTTGTTTCTGATTTTATATACATCAGAATTTTAATAATTAGATTTTTGGTCATATATTCTACCCTTTTTCTAATCAACTCTAACCCTAGATTTCAATGATATTTAGATTATTTTAGCTGATAAATGTCACAATTTACAGTTCCCATCTCACAGGAGACTCTAGGGAGAGTCATCATTAACTTTAGTAAATTATTGGTTACAGTAGTTCAAAGAGATTTGTGGATGCAAGTTGTTACAAAGCTTTCTCCAAACCATGAAATGAACATTAAGAAGCATTTTTGCCTATTTATATTTATATTTATATTTATGCATGTGGAATTATTGTGGTTTGTACCCAAAAGGTTACTTTTCTGCTTATAAAAGCTTTTTCAGCAACTGACAACACTACATCTAGGTGTCTTTTAATTTTGCTCCCTGCAAATATAAAATGCTCTTTCTTTTCTCTGAACTACAAAGGTGGCAATAACTGATGTCTGGTGTCTGTGCCATCCTAATCATCTTCACTCAGTTCCCACTCCCTCGATGCCACCCTCCTCCACCAAACACACACACGCACACACACACACACACACACACACACCCCAGATAGAGTAATAATATAGACAGTCTCCGTTGACCTAAATTAACCACCTACGGACAGTTACCACTGCTGGGTGGCCCAATGGGCATGGGGACTTCCTTCTCTCTACTGTTGTCTGGTAGATTTCCCTTCCTTTTCCCATACCTTTGCCAAGGCCTGTTCCTGTGCATAGGTTTTCTCTCAACTCTTAGCTCTGCGCAGCCTTCTAAACCTGGGCTCTGTTCCAAACCCACCTGCCAGCAGGCCCCTACCCCAGAGTGGCCATAGGCTATGCTTACAAGAGCCTGGTCTAGTTTCCCCACACAAACCTAGACAAACTTGCTCCTGCATGCATTATATCCACCCCTTGGCTGATATATGGTGCCTATGAACTGGGCCTGAGTAGTTAACAGATCCAAAAGAGGCAGTCAGTGGTGGGAAATAAAGGCAAAAAGAGAGCTGACAATAAAAGTAACTTTTACAAAAGGATTTTATTTTTTCATGACTGGCTATAGTCCAAACTTCCAAAAATCTTTGAAAAGATTTTATGCTACATTTAAAGATAAGCCAGTGTTGGAAAAAATTATATTTATAGGCCTGAGATGGGGGTGGGGGAGGAGAGAAAGCCCTGATACAAGCTAAAGGAAACAAAATAGATAAACCAACTCTTGAGTTCAGTTGAAGAAGGAAGGTCACCAGGAACAAGTCCTAGGCTTAGAAGCACTTCAGAGAAAGTACTGCTCCCAGACCTCTTGTCCTCTGCTCTCAAGTCTAGAATGCCTCTAATGCCAGGTTTTAGCACGTAGCATCAGTCTTAGCTCTGCCAGAAGCCTGCCTTGGGAGCTTGGAGAAGGAACGCTAAAGTATTAGAAGATGTAATAACACAGATCCAACACAATAGAGTAAAATATGTTGCTAGACAACTAAGTTAGAAATTTATTTTTGTCCCTCTTATAATGACTATCTTTTATAGGAATTTGAGTAGTGTATTATGTTTCAAGAACATTGTGTCTTGAATTAGCCTCTGCAAACCTGTATTTTTTTGCATATAGCTGATTCTCAAGAAGTCCCAGGTTTGAAGATCTATGGAATGCAGAGAATTGTTTCATTTTCCATAGAAAGGAGAATTTAACCTTCCCCCCACAATATTTTAATAAATACTTAAAGAATATGGAGGTTTCTTTCTGTGTGAATGAAACATTAGTCATTGAGTACATTTCTTTATTTGGCTGATGATGAAGGTTTTATTTCATTCTATAATAATAGCCTGCCTGTGGGCTATAGGAGAGAAGGATAATAAAGAAAAGGTAAAAGATGAAAATGCCCCAAGATTAAAAAGAGAGACTTTGAGGGGGTCTTTACAGCAGTTTGTTGAGCAATGCAAGACTGTGGACTTTTCCAAGTGCTAAGCTGGTAGAATTGAAATCAGTTGCATTAGCAAAAACAGTGGAAGCAGCAACCGCCATCCATTATAAACACTTCTGCAACAACAGTTATTCTGGGCTCGGTTCTGAGATAAGAGTCTTACATACATTGTCCTATTTCACTCTTACTTTAGTCCTATGAGGTAGTTTTTCTCATCCTTATTTTTCATTCAACAATATGTAGACACAAGGTTACTCATTAATTTATCCCAAGTCTCACCACTTATAAATGGCAGAGGTGGAATTTGGGCCTATTTCCAAAGTCCATCTTGTTTTAAGCAAGCACTCTTGCCTTTCAGGGTCCAGGAAGGTACATGAAATATGTGCTTCTGAAAATTTACTTATTTCCATTTTTGGGTTTTTTTTTTTCCTGCTCTTATTTTCCAAGTTCCTTTTGGAAAGCTATAATCTTGCTTTAGCTAAATAAAGGGGTAAAGAAGTTTCTTTCTCAATAAAGACAGTGGAGTGTTGTTACTCATCTTTATAGTGGTTTTGCTGCTAACATGCTGTTTGAGTTTTGAAAAATGTATCTTTAGGGCACACGAATTCCTTTTTTTTTTTTTAATTTTTTTTAATGTTTATTTATTTTTGAGAGAGAGAGGCAGATTGTGAGCAGAGGAGGGGCAGAGAGAGAGAGGGAGACACAGAATCGAAGCAGGGTCCTGGCTCTGAGCTGTCAGCACAGAGCCCGACGCGGGGCTCAAACCCACGAACTGTGAGATCATGACCTGAGCCGAAGTCAGACACTTAACCCAGGCGCCCCACGAATTCCTTATATGTACTGATGAGGCTGGCCTGGAGATCTTGGAAGTCTGTGATGTTCCACGAGGAGAGTCATCTCTCTTAGAACCCTGAGAAGTCAGGGCAACTGGGACTGAAAGGTGAAAACTCCTTGGGCAGGTGATGGAAAACCATCAACGTGCTCCCTTCCCGACTGCAGTTTTCCTTCACAGTTGGTATCCATTTGATTCAACCCCTCAGATCCCAACGGACAAAGTGTTACACAAACATCATCGGTGACACGTCAGGAAGAGGAGGGGGAGAACTATGTAAGTAAATAATGTGAGAGTGGAATTGGAAATTTTCTGGCCTTTGGAGTTCCCTTGAGATTGCCGATTTGGACCACACAGGGCTCCCGGGGTTGTAAAACAGCAAACCACAACACGGTGTCCACTTGAAGCCTTTCACCACAGCGCATTGGGCCAGAAGCTGACTAGCCAAAACTCCTGCACAGAACTGCATGGCCAGGGAGGCCTCTAGAAATCCCGACCGCACTCCTCACTCCAGGGTGGGCTCACGAGTCCTCTGGGCTCACCATTTCCAGAGGCCCCCGGAGGACTTGTATCCATCAATGTCGAATTTTCCGTAAGTATGCTGCAAGATGCACAAAAAGGTACAAAAAAGAAAGCAGAGTGTGTTTTCCATAAAGTTTAGTTTATCCATTTAAAGGACTGCCCTTTGTTCTGTTTTCTTTTCCTACTTTTTAAAATGAACATGTCCTTTCTCTTGTGAAATTATAGTGAGTATAAATGGGAGATTGTATATGCAGTTTATTTTATGTTCTCTGCTTGGCAAGCCTGTATCAGGTTTCAAACTCATTTTTGGAATTTCACTGACCTGTGAAATAGGATACAGTGGGACCTGTTGTTTAAAGGCACACAGGTGGGATGAAACTTCCAGGATCATCCAGCTACACGAATGAGGCTGTGAGGTTTCAACGTGCAAGAGGGAAACCCCTGAATGATCTGTACTGTTTGGAGATTTGAGCCATTTTCCCCAGGTCTGTGTTTTTGGATCTTACTTTATTTCTACCATTCTGGGGGTGATTCGACAGGCTTAGAGCAAAGCTCAATTTGTCAAGGGCTGAAAAAATAAAAATAAAAAATGACCAAGACTTATTTATAGATACTCAGATTTAACTTTTAAACCTCTATAAGACAGGATGTTATTCTTTTATTTCTTTTGATGATTGCTCTTGATAGCCACTGTAACCTGATTTTTACCGGATACAGATAATGATACGGGTAGGAACAGGAGGCCAGTGATAACCAAGCCACAATTTCTGAGTGCATACTATGTGCAGAACAGTTATTCATTTATTTTCCCCTAAGACCACAACCGCTGAAATTTGAAAAGGCAGAAAAATGCAGCTTAATGTGATGTGTAAAATGGCAGAAATAACAAGGATTTCAGCATCCCATAAATCTGACTCTTGAATCCTAGCTCAATGATGGCTTTGGACAATGAAGTGAATTTTTTTTTATTCTCACATGTAACACGAAGCCAACAGTGATAGTCCATGGAGTTATTATGAGAAATGCATAGTATAACAGGTGCAAAGTAGTCTGTTTAACACCTCCTGTAGAGGAGGAGCTCAATATTTCACTGGATAACTTTATCAAGTTCATGATTTTTATAAGTAGCAGAGCCGGAGCTCCAGTCTCTGGATTGCAGTCTGTGATCCTTGCAGGATAGCAAGAATAACTGGCTCACTGAGCAGGCTGAGCTCAGTGGGGCATAAGCCTGACATTGTTGTGGTTTTCTCTATTCACTAGCTTTAAATATTCTGTCAAAGATCCCTCTCTCTTCCCTTAATGATATCTCAGGGAGGTTCCATAGCATTAGACTCACAGATATAAAGATGTCCAGTGAATTTAGTCTGGCCAGTTAAAAGTCTCAATATATCCCTTTCAGACTGTGACCTCATACGCCCTCAATTGCCACGTCAATATTGGTTAGACTCACTTTTACAGCCACATTGGGAAATTCCCTCCCTGCTCTGGCCAGCCTGCTGTGCAAGCGTGAACGTTCGAACAATGCTCTGAAGATGAACAGGAGGTAGAGGGTGAGGTTGGACCATAGCTGTACTGTATTCCTGCTAATTTGGCACAGTTCCTGTCCAAATTTATTATTTTTTTTCTTCTCTACTACTAAAGAACAGGATTGTATTAGTCATCCATTGCTGTGCAACTAATTACCACAAACATAAAGCATAAAAGAAAACACAATTGTATTCCCCAGGTTCTGTGGGTTAGGAATCTTGGCATAACTTAGCTGGAGTCTCTGACAGGGTCTCTCAAAGTTGCATTCAACATGTCAGCTGGGTCTGCGATCTCATCCGAAGCTCCATGGGGAGGGGAGATGCTTTTGTTAGCTTTAAGACTGAGGCTTTCAATTTCTTGCTGCCCAACAGCCAGAAGCTCTCCTCATCTCCTAGAGGCTCCCCACAGTTCCTGGCCACATGGGCCTCCCAACATAAGCAGCCCACAACAAGAAGCAGCTTGCTTCTTCAAGGCCAGCAAGGGGTGAGAGAATCCAGCCACATGGGTGCTAGAATCTTACGTAACATATCATGTAGTCACACGTGTGTAATCACGTGATCTTATCCACATTGCCACATTCTATTGTTTATAAGAAAGTCACAGGATAGAAGTAAATCACATACAAGGGGAGATAACCATAAAAGGAAATGAATTTCCTAAGGTGGAACTCATGGGAGAGTCCCCTAAGACATTGTAGGCCACATGAGTGTATTAGAGGAAATACAGCAATCCCTTATTCCCTTGTGAAAACTTTGAGCTGAAAAGAAATTGAGAGCTCCACAACAATGTCACCAAACTCTACAGAACAATTTTGGTGGAATTAGAAATCACAGAACACTCATAAGAGACTCATAAAAAGTGAGAACAAACTGAGGGTTGATGGGGGGTGGGAGGGAGGGTAGGGTAGGTGATGGGTATTGAAGAGGGCATCTTTTGGGATGAGCACTGGGTGTTGTATGGAAACCCATTTGGCAATAAATTTCATATATTAAAAAAAAGAAAGAAAGAAAAAAGAAATCACAGAACACAATGGGGCGCCTGGGTGGCTCAGTCAGTTAAGCATCCAGCTTCGGCTCAGGTCATGATCTCAGGGTCTGTGAATTCAAGCCTCAGACTCTGTGCTGACAGTTCAGAGCCTGGAGTTTGCTTCAGATTTTGTCTCTGCCTCTCTCTGCCCCTCCCCCGCTCACATTCTGTCTCTCAAAAATAAACTTAAAAATTGTTTAAAAAAATATCACAGAACACTAAAGGAACTAGTGACTTTCAGTAAGTAAGTCTATATCCATATTAAACCTTGCTTTTGAGCCCTTTGGAATGTATTTCTCCTTATAGGAAAGGACTTTGTTTCTGTCTTTCTTTTTTTTTTTTTTTAAGTTTATTTATTTATTTTGAGAGAGACAGAGAAAAGAGAGAGTGCAACTGGGGGTGGGGCAGAAAGTGAGGGAGAGAGAGAGAACCCCAAGCAGGCTCCATGCTGTCAGCTCAGAGCCCAATGTGGGCCTCCGTCTCACAAACTATGAGATCATGACCTGAGCTGAAATCAAGAGTTGGATGCTTAACCAACTGAGCCACCCAGGTGCCCCAGGAAAGGACTTGTTATCTTAAAGGCATTTTGAATTTTCTAGGTCCCTCCACTAGCAATGGTCATAGTTTGCCAAAATTAACATGGCAGTTTTGTAAAATTCATTACCAGAGGGAGATTGTAGTATTTTGTATCAGTACTGGATAGCCATGAATATTTGATAGTTTAATCTGAATACTCAAAGCGAGTGTACAATACGGAGTAGAGCTAGGGAAGAACACCATAAAGAGGCACAAAGTTCTTAATCATATGAAAGTCATGATCACGAACCAAGGAACATATGCCAGTCATCATAAATATGAAATTAGGTGTAGAAGTGTTCACCCCTTTTTGCAAAAAATAATAGTATTTTCTATGCTAGGGCATTTTTCTCCTTGGGTTACCATTGTAGCAACTACTTACCTGTTCCATCTTAAGCATTTTTCTACTTATTGCCACCACCCTGCACCCAATCTTATACAGACCAAGTTTTCTTTCTATTTATGTTACTAAGACAACACACTTCCTCTAAGATCATTGAATACCCAGAGCTCTTCTGGGTTTAGGGAAGGATTCATGTTTCTGCCTTTTAGAATTTTTTGAAAGGTCTTTTAGATAAGTGCATTTTTCTAATACATAAGTTTATTTAAATAAAAACTTAAATAAAACTTAATTTGTGTTCATTCACAGCCTTTTTCCATAAATAAAAACAACAAATCAGAAAAATAAAATCACTTTTGCAGAATCATGCACTAATTCTTGGTTAAAAAAAAATGTGTTCTCTGTGTTTTATTATGACTTGTTGTATCTAATTTCAAATAAGTTTTTAATTAATTTTTCCATTTCTTATTATATATACTCCTGGCTGCAGATCTTTAAGTCAGATGGTTTAAAATAAAGATTAAGCTCTTAATACTAAATTTAAACTGTCTTCCTTACTTACCAGTTTATATAAAATAATGCAGTTAAAATACTACACAAATGTTATTAGTTTAACTATGATAACTTTTTTTTTCCAAAATGAGGGAATTCTTTGAAATATCTAAGACCTTAAGAAAATAATACTAACAAAACATAAGAATGCAATATGTGAGGATTAAAAAATCAGAGTGCCCTTGCGTTTTCAACATTTATTTTTTGGTTAAAGCGAAAAGTTTGATGTGATGTGTTTTTAATTTGTGTTGCTTCAAATTCTACATTTAGCAACTCAGCTACGACTTCTATGTTAAGTCCAAATATTTTATTTTATTTTATTGTTCAATGATAAAAGGACCTAGGAAATAGCCACTTGAAAGAAGACAGAAGCTACATGGGCATCTGGTTTAATTTACAGCTCTTGTTCATTACCCTCATATGAAAATTTCAGAACACATGTGGCAGATGGCTTCTGAGAAGAAACCTTTAACCCGAACCTGAATTTAATATTCTGAAGTTATGAACTAAAGTTACTTAAAGTTAATAACTTTCTCTACAGCTATCTTTTTAATGTAGTAGACCTCTACTATGTTAACTTTATGTATAACTATCTTTTTAATGTAATAGAACACTCTGGATACTAATTAGAGAAATATAACCATCCAGGGACCTAAAAAAATGTAAGTTTTACCTGATTTGGCTTCCACCCAAATTCATTATTTTTCCCTGAGCTATATGTCATCAATATAAAAATTAAAGGACAAAGTAAATCACAAGTCACTGTATTCTGGTAACAAACAGTTTTAAGAGAAAAATTAGGGCAAGAAAAAGGAATGATACCTACCCAAATTCCTAGCTACTTCCAAGCAGAGTGAGGGCAAAATGCCAGTGGTGTGGGTGGCCAGAAGTGCTCCCAGCCAGGTGCTCGATGCAATATGTTCTATAGTGTATTGTACAGCCCCCAAATTATATGACTTCCTATAATAGAGATTTACATCCTACAAAGTCCAGTTAAATCCCCGATCCAGCTATTCAGTTATATAGAAATCAATTAGTTGGATGGGTAGATGGATGACAGAAAAGATGGACATTTACACAAGTATCCATATATATGCATATACGCACGAACACATATGTGTCGTGTCAGTTTGTCAATTGGTGAATGGTAGCCTGCAAGAGTATTGTATTAAAAATTAATTAACTAATTAACAGAAAAAAAACCTCTCTGCTATAGTTTAGTGTTGTATCCACAATGCATCCTGTGTAAACAGATCTTAGTATATATTTATCTTTAAATACGCATCTGATGTATAATTCTGTATAGATGCGTTTTATGTAGTAAGATGTGTTTTCAGAATAAATCAAATCAAATGCATTTGATATATTGCAGAAGAAAACACTATTCTGTTTGATCATCTGTGTTCATCTTTGGAGGGAAATAGTAAATACAATCACAGGAGATTTAAAATATTCTTATTTTAAAGCTGTTCATAATTGAAACGCTGAATCATAAATATCTATGCTACTGCCACCCCTTGACTATTTTCCAAAGCAACCACAGCTCCTCACAACTCACATGATTACAATAGTAGTTTTAAAGTTCTTACGTGACCCCATAGCTCTGGCCACAGCTTGTTCATTTAGGACTGGGAACTGGACACAAGTTGAACCAATTAATCTATCCTCAGAGTTTAGAACTTTAAATTTATAGAGTCAGCATCTAGTGGGCTTTCTTCTGCCATTTGAGATGGAAGTCCATTTGCAGTGACAGAGAATAAAAACAATGCATGAAGAGAAGAAAGAAGAAAAAGGGTCATTCTTGGTCCGTATTTCTTAGTCTCAGCTGCAACCCTGTATGTTCTCCATGAACATGTTCCACCCTTCCTCAGATTCCATTAGGAAATAAATTCTCCCTTTTCCAAAATGCACTTTAGATGTACCTCTGTTATTTGCACCCAAAGAATCATAAAAGACAATGATATTTTCTGCTTGGAAACAATGGCCTTGCTATTTTGTCAGTGCAATTCCTGTTTATCCTCTAAAGCTTAGCTGCAACCACCATTTATCTACAAAGTCTTTTCCAAACTGCTACGTGTGGATTAATTTGATTTTCTAGGTGCCAGATCCTGAACCGTTCCTATAATTCCTATGACTACTCAGTGCTGCAATTGCTTCTTTGTTTTTCATTATCTCATCTAGATATATTGAAACAGGGACCACATTTATTGCACCCACTATTGTTTTCTCAATGCATAACATACTACCACACACAAAAAGACAATAAGTAGTTATTGAACTATTTAAGTAAATACAAGAACTATTAAGTAAAAAAATAAGAAATATGTTTAATTTCATATTTATATGTTTCTTCCAATTCATGATTTTTAATATATCAGTTAATATTTTATTTTTCGTATTATATTTTTTAACATTTATTTATTTATTTTTATTTAGGGAGAGAGCAAGAGAGTAAGGAGGGTAGGGGCAGAGAGAGAGAGGGAAACACAAAATCTGAAGCAGACTCCAGGCTCTGAGCTGTGAGCACAGAGCCCGATGCGGGGCTCAAACTCATGGACCCCCAGAACATGACCTGAGCCAAAAGTCAGGCACTTAACAGACTGAGCCACCCAGACGCCCCTATCAGTTAAAATTTTAGCTCAAAGCATCACTGCCAAATGACTGATGTGTATTATGCTATTACTAATAAAGCCAGCATTCCAAGTAGAAATGTATGATGTTAACTTTATATATAGCTGTTTTAAATACTGCCTTTCTTATAGACGGTGCAATTGAAAAATGCTATTAATAGAGCTCTGTAGTACAGTCTTAGTTTTTATTTACTAAATCGTCTTTAAACAGCATTGCCTACATGGGTGAGGATGCAGATTTCCTTTGTCTGATATTTTATTTGTCTGAAAACCAAAACAGAATTTGTGCCTCCTAAGTGTTGGGGAGTTAACTGAAAAAAAAAAAAAAAAAAAGTTTTATGCTTTGTTTTCCAAGAAAAACAACCCTCTTTTTTTCTTTTTTTTTCCTTCTTCTTCTTCTTTTTTTTTTTTTTTTTTTCATAAATTGAACAAAGCACACTCAGTTCACATGAGACTAACAGTTGTTCTCAACACCCGGGAGGAGCTGCCCTTTCAGTGAACAGTTTGTCTTGATCTGAAGCCAAGGAAAACACTGGTCCTTAAAAACCTTTGCCTCAAATAGTTCATATTTTTAGAACCTCTTGGGGGGGTCTTTCAATAGTGTTTTAGTATACTATTTGAGCATTGTTTATGGTGATCCTTGGAAAATATCTTTATAAACAAAGGGTTGCAAAGGATGCTTCTCAGTGGTGTAATCTAATAAAATGTTGAGTGTCAGGGTATTTTTTAATACCACCTGCATTTCTACATACCTGTGTGTATGTAATGGTTTGATTTTTTTCTTCTTTGGTTCACTATTAGTTATTCACAAAGTGTAATTAGACATTTATGTGTAGGCAAAGAATAAAAAGCCTGTTATGATTTTTCAAATGTAATATTCTATATTAAGCAAGCAGAGGTATGAGTTTAACATAGACTACCTAGATTTATTCACACTTGCCTAAACTGTACGCTTCTTACTTTTGTTACCCTGGCGCAAGTTCTTACATATACATTACTTGTCTTCTGCCAATTTCCACAGGGATACTATAAAAATGTGAATTCAGTCTACAAATCACATTAATATGTTTAGAAAAATTGAATTGTGTATATCAATGAAATGTAGGCCTGTGTGGCCTATTTTCACAGAATGGATTTAAGATATAATGCTAAAACTATAGCAGGAAGGATATTTTTCTGTTTATTTATTTATTTTGTCCCCCCCCCCCTTTTTTTAAATATAATACTTCTTCCGGGCCACTATTCAGTAACTGACAGATTAAGGCTACTGTGCCTGAGTAACCTCTTCTCTTTAGATTTTGGACTAAAACCACTTCTTGGCAAAATTTCATGCTCCCATTAGCAGGAGAAATGTGGGAACCCCAGGTCCCATGTACCACAGATGACCCATTCCCACAACCGCCCTTCCCTAATTCACAGCCTCTCCATCAGTCCCTGCCACAGACCCTAAGAATTTCTCTCAGTAAGTCCTCATCTGTGTCCATGACAGTTACCACACAGACCAAGACTCCCAGGTCAAACCTAATCCACTGGATTCTAATCCACATAAGACTCTTTTTTTTTTTTTTTTCTTTTTTTACTCTCTCATTCTTCCCCAGTTACTAAAGCCCTTTCAGTGTGCCTTCTATAACTCAAGATCAAATTTCAGCAAAATTTCCTCTAAACTCAAATTCTTCTCCAAGCCATGTATTTTCTTTAATGTTCCAAGGAAAGCATTTATCCCCACTGAGGACACTGATTTTCTTGTAGCCCTCTCAAATGGTAGCTGTTTTTCTCCAATGGTTTCTGTACCACTAGGCACAAGAATTGGACAGGTATTTTCTTACTACTCTCTCCAATCCCAGATTTTGGATTTCATATATCCTACTATGTTTTATGGTTTACTACACCAACCCCAAGTCTATACTTTGAAAATTGTAGATCCTTGGCCCATTGTCACTCATTCCATTGTTAGTTTTCTCATAATTCTCAGTGAACTCAAATTTATGGAATGATCAAAGTCTTGAAATCCCATTTACTTGACTTTTTCCCCTCTTATATTCTCTATCAGGCCATAGCCACTCAATCACAAGCATGTGATTATTTTTTTGAACGTGTCATTATGGATAACTGTAATTGCTTCATAGTATCCATTTCAACTAATGTACCAACAAACTCAATCTTTTCAATTCACCATTTCATATGCCAAACACCAGCTCCCAAATTCCATTTGTCCTACAAGGACAATCTTTGAATACCACAAATTTTTCAATATCCTCACCTTTATCTTGTCCTTGCTTTCTCACATTTAATTAGTTGGCCAATCATTGTAATTACTCCTTTGATTATACTCTCAATTTCCTTTTCCCTGTTCTGCTTTTGATACTTGTGTGGCTAAATAATAGCCCTGGTTAAATCTAGCTCTCCATGCACTACATGCCCGGACCCATGCTGGTGAGCACAGTGGAGAAAAGTAACACAAAACAAATCGAAATAAAATTAAGTCATGAATAAATCATGCAAAATAATGCTAGTTTAAATATATAGCCACTGATCTCTAATATTTCCAGGAAATATACAAGTTCTTAGTCCATTCCCTCACTTTCTCTGTTAGCTATCTTAAAGCTTCTCCTCTCAAGCCTCCACAATCCTCACTCTTACTAATTCTCCTGTGTGCGAATCTGAGTTCTCCACAGCCACAGAACCAATAGCATACACGTGTGGATATTTATTATAAGAAATTAAAGATTATGCAGTTATGGGGGTTGATAAGTCCCACAATCTGCAGTCAATAAGCTGGAGACCCAGAAGGGCTGATGGTATTGTAGTCCTAGTCCTTGTCTGAGTCTGAAAGCAGAAGACAGGAGACAGAGGATTCTTTCTCACTCAGCGTTTTATTCTGTTCATTCAGGCCCTCAGTGGATTAGATGAGACTCACCCACATTGGGGAAGGCAATATGCTTTACTCAGTCTACCAATTCAAATGTTAATCGCATCCAGAAACACCCTTAATGACACATGCAGAAATAATAGTTAACTAATTTCTTGGAACCCCAAGATCCAGTCAAGTTGATATATAAAATTAACCACATTTTGTTTCCTCCTTCAGTGAGGAAACAGAAGCAAATAGAAAGAACCCCTATAAACCTCTACCTCAACATTCACTCACCAACCATATGTTGTGCCAGAAAACTCTGCCTTTATTTTTGTCACTGTTGGATGCTATGTGGGCTGTAAACTCAGGCAAACCTTTGCCTTTGTGCAGTAAATCATACCCACCCCCTGCCTTCTGAAAGGCAGCACTTCAGCAATTTTCTCTGCTTTTTTCCTAAGTCAAGTTTTTTTTTTTTGTCTCTAAAGTGGATCATTATCATCCTCATTCAAACACACACTTATTTCTCTCTTAAACAATAAAACAAAAAAAACTAAACTCCTTTAACCTCGTTTCCACTCCAGTATATGAAATTCCAATATTTTCTGTTCTTTAAAGGCAAAGTTGTTAATCATCATCTCTAGTTTCTTCCCTTCCATTCTCACTTAAATCTACTCCATTAAGATTTTCCCCTGCTTCCTCACTGACTGTGCTTTGCATAGCTTAATCCAACAGTCAGTCCTCCTTTCCTGCGTAGGTGCACCACTGAACACAACTAATCACTCCAGTCCTGAAATATTTGTTCTACTCATCCTCCAGGGTACCCCACATGCCTGGCTTTTCTTCTACCTGAATTTGTACTCTTTAAATGAGATGTGGAAGAAACTCAAGGTATGATTCATCCTGAAGCAAATTGCTTTTTAGCTGTGAATTTGTGAAGCCAACGTATTGATATGATTTCAAAATGCAATGGCAGGACAGGCACAGAATGGACATTCCCATCTGAAAAGGAAGAAATGGGAAAGAAGAAAGAAATAACAGGTCCCAGCAAGTCCAAAACTCATAAAGCAAATTCCATTAGATCCTAGAGCTTAAAAATAGTCCTCTTGGCCTTGATGCCCCACCCTCGAGGCCCACTGGAGTGGTGGTCCTGCCCCTGTGCCCTTGCTGGGCAGGATCCACCAAGGTTTTGGGCAGCCTGCACCTGTGCCCCCACTCTGTGCCTAGTCTCTGCCCCTTTGGTAGTTCTCTACCTAGGCCTTTTAGCTCTCTGGATTCCTCCTTCCAGGAGGACTCATCCTTTGAAATCTAGGTGGAGACAGCTATGGGCCCATGGCTTGGTTAGGTGCATCCCACACTTCAGCTGGAGAGACCAAGAGGTGCAACCCATAGTGTGCAAAGTGGAGTCTATTTGTGAGGCAGGTGAGCAGGGTATGCCTAGGTCCCTAAGGAAATAGTAGCACCTCCTTTATTTTCTTCCATTATCTTGAGTAAGAACTCCTGGCTTCTATTGAAACGGCTGACTAATCTCCGTATAAAATGGTGTTTTGTTCACATCCTTAGTGTTCTCTCCCAAAAGCCCTTTCTCATTTTTTACACTATACATAGGCTGAGAGTTTTCTAGATCTTTAATTTCTGCTTCCTTTTTGATTAACAATTCATCTTTAGGTCATTTTTCTCTTTTTGCATTCTACTGTAAGTAGCGAGGAGGGCCCAAGCTGCAACTTCAAAACTTTACTCAGAAATAGCTTCAGATAAGTATCTATTTCATTGCTTGCAAGTTCTACCTTCCACAAAACATTAGGACACAGACACAATTCAGCCAAGTTCTTTGCCACTTAATAACAGAGATGATCTTTCCTCCATTGTGCAATAACACATTCTTCATTTCTTCTGAGAACTCATCAGAATGCTTTACTGTCCATATTTCTATTGACAATCTGCTCAGGATTACTTAAATATTCTCTAGTAAGATTGAGGCTTTCTCTACAGTTCTCTTTTCTCTCTGAGCCAGAATTGCCCTTGACAATGTGTACAATGCAATGTAGGCTTTTTCTAATATGCAACTGAAAAATTTATCAGCCCAGTTTCAAACTGGCTTCCACTCTTTTAGGTATTTGTTAGAACTGCACCCTATTCTCAGTAACAATTTTTGTTTTAGTCTGCTTAGGGTGCTAGAACAGAATACCATAGACTGAGTGGTTATGAACAATAGAAATTTATTTCTCACAGTTCTGGAGGCTGAGAAGTATAAGATCCAGGCACCAGTAGATCTGATGTCTAGTGACAGCTTACTTCTTGGCCATAGATGGACATCCTTCCACTCTGTTCTCACATGGTGGAAGGGGGGAGAGAGATTTGGGGCCTCTTTTATAAGGGCACTATTCCTTTATGAGACCCCTGCCCTCATGACCTAATCACTTCCCTAATGTCCCACCTCCAAACACCATCACATTAAGGGAATAGGTCTCAACACATGAATTTTGAGGTAACACATACCATCAGTCTGTAGCACTCATTCCCAGCCTCAGTTGCTGATACTCTCTTATGTGACCAACCTCTAAATGAGGGGGAACTCTAGGGCCCGGTAATTCAATTTCTTCTTTGTTTTATCTCTACTCATTCCCTGGATTATCTTATCTGATTTCATTATTTTAAATAGCATCAACATGTTGGTAACCCCAAATATATATTTCACCTAAACCTCAAAACTTATGTATCCAAAAGCCTACTTGACTTTCCACTTGAATGTTTCAGTCATCTGAAATTTAATATGCCTGGTGTTGAACTTTGGTATCTTATTCCAACATGTTCCTCTTACAATGTTTCCTTAGTTACCGGCAACTTTATTCTTTAAAGTGCTCAGGCCACAAACCTGAGAGTCATCCTTGATTCTCCTCTTCTATTCCCCATATATTCAAGGATAACTATCTCCTCCTCCTTCCACTTTCTCCAACTTTCCAAAATTCACCATCTCTTGCCTAAATTCTAACAAAAGCCTCCTGAATCATCTCCTTGTTTTTCCGCTTGCCCCTTTCAAAATAATGTCAATGAAACCTGCTCAAAATCCTCAGTTGACTTCCCAATTCACTCAGAGTAAAAGGTAAACTGCTGACCATCACCCATAAGGCCTTATGTGATAATGCCTACCACCCACCCCTGCCTTCTTCTTTTCTCATTTACCTCATTCCAGCCATGCTGGCCTTCTCCCCTTGAATTTTCCAGGTTCTATTTTGCCTCTAGATCTTCACGTTTATAGTTTCCTCATTAAAACATCCACCAAATATCTACATGGCTAGCTTCCTTATTTCCATCAGTCTCTAGTCAGAAATTACCTTCCAAAGGTGCCCTTCTTTGGTCATCCCAAATTAGAGTGTTGACCTTCTTCCCCATCTCTCCACAGTCTTAAACACTTACTCTCTACTTACTCTCTACTTATTCTCTCTCCTAAGCACTTATCACTATCTAAAATACTCCATGTATTTACTTATCCATTGTGTTTCTTATCTATCTTCCCCAGCAGAAATAAAGGCTCCAGAAGGGTAGGATTTTGTGCATTTTGTTGGCTATTTCATCCCCATCAACTAAAACCACAGTGGCTATTCGATGAATGACCTATTAAATGAGAGTGAATAGCAAATGTCAAGACAGTACCCACTGAAAAGAAATGCAAGAGACTCATATTATTCCATTTTATTGCAATCTTCCATTTAGAATTCTATGACTCAATAGCTTAGGAAGCTTCTATCACATGAAAACTCTACAGGTCAGTGTTTTCACATGTTTATATGGAGTAAAGGAGTCACTGCTTATTCAAACTACAGACTATTTTGCCCTGTCCCCAAAAGAGTCTGCTTCAGTAGGTCTTTGAAAGACCCACTGGGATTTGCATTTTTAACAAGTGCCTTGTTGGTTTTAATATAGTTCTTTAAGAAGCTGCTGTAGGTTCAGAAGTGGTTCAAACAGAGTGACTTACGTAAATGCAGAGTGCAGAAAAAAAATTCTTCATCATAGTTAACATGCTGAGTTAAAGAAAATGGATCTGGTCTACATTTCTGGTATGCATTCTTCTCAGGAGAGAGTTTAAAGTAGAACAGCAATTTGCAAAACATACTACAAAAACTCAGTTCGTATTCATCCTCAGGGGATACAAAGATTTGGCCTTTAAAAGTAAGATCTGTGCCAAAGCTTTCATAGAAAAGCAATTTTTTCTTTAAAACTTTTATTTATGAGCACTATGAATAACTTCAACTCACTGGCTACAGAAAAGATTACTTGGTTTCTGGTGCCTATGATGAACTAATTCTAGTCAGATGTGCAGCATTCCATTTATAGAGAATAATTCATTTATCTTGGATCAATAAAGATCTGAAATCATAATAATCATCATAATTGAGCATAATGAATTGAGCATATGACTTTTAATTTCAGCTTGGGTCATGATCTCATGGTTGTGGGATTGAGCCCTGCATCAGGCTCTGCACTGGGCACGAAGCCTGCTTCATATTCTCTCCCTCTCTCTCTCTGCCCCTCTCCCCCACTTGTATGCTCTCTCTTTCTCTCTCAAAATAAATAAATAAACATTTAAAAAATATATTGTGACACTCAGTTCTTCTCATTGCTACCTGATTTCCCATGGACTTCTGCCTATAGCAAAGATATTGTGTGTGTGTGTGTGTGTGTGTGTGTGTGTTCTGTTCTGAGATAATTATCTAACTCTGATAGATGACATTGTAATAGATGCCTCATCAGCATTCAGATCTGTTCTCTAGCTTGAAAAGAAACAGAGTAAAGAAAAGACTTCTTAATTACACTCTGTTCCCACTCATTAATTGACCTTTCTTTCAAATCACCATAAATCAACTAATGTGGTACACATCGCAGATAAATTAACAAATGCCCACATAACATAGTGTGTCTATCAAGAAAAATTCAGCCATTTGTAATCAGTTCTGTTTACCACCAGCATTTGAGGGTTAAATCCTATTAATATTGCAAATAGAAAGCAGATTTATTATTTTTCTTGCTAGTTATAATTGCGTTGATCCAAAAGAAATCATCTCTTTCTCCCAAAGTCCAAAGTCAGTATCCAGTTCTTCAATAAGTTCTCTTAGTCTTGGGGTACCTGGGTGGCTCACTTGGTTAAGCATCTGACTCTTGATTCCAGTTCAGGTCATGATCTCAGTTTTGTGAGTTTGAGCCCCACATTGGGCTCCACACATAGACTGTGTAGAGGCTGCTTGGAATTTTCCCTCTCTCTCTCTCTGCCCCTTCCCTGCTCACACTCTCTCTTTCTCTCTCTTAAAAAAAAAAAAAGTTCTCTTAGTCTCATTTCAAATACAAGAATGAGATCAAAGATAGACTAGGAGGGTCTTCTACTTCAGTGTTTTTGTTTTTTAAGCAGCTCCAACATTCTGAACTTAGCAGAAATGCAAGGTGAGACATAAACTAGTTTAATATTCCCATTTCATTTCAAGAGTGATTTCTGGAACTCAACACAGAAGGAATCTGTTTTGAGACTAAGAGTATTTTAAGGTACCAGAATCTACCTGCCGAGATTGGAGTCATTGGCTACTGTCTCTTGGATTTAATAAAACTCCCATAAGATATGGGCAAGAGAGAAGAAAGTCAGTGGGAAGAACACACTCAACACGAATGAGATTCTCCATGTAGGTGCCTCTGCCCTATTCTCCTTGCCTCGTCCAGGACATAGGAGAAGGCTGAACGTAGAGAGGTCAGTAAGCTATTTCCTGTTGCCTTGGGGAGACTGAGAACTATCCCATTTGAACAAATTAACAAATCAAGACAGTTTTTGTTCCTATTACATAAATTTAAATATGGAGTTAACATTTTGTCATTAAATGATTAATACTCTTATATTTTTAAACATACATACTGAAATATTTAGTGATGAAAATAGGATGTAATGACTTTTTAAACAGTTTAGCTAAAAAGTATTAGAATGAGATATGACAAAATGTGAATCACTGTTAACCTAGGTTTAAAGAGGTTATTATATTCTATTCTCTTCCTTCATATAGTAATTATATTAAAAGTACAGGGGTAGGAAAGTTTTCTCTCTGACCCTTCTAGGTTCTTTTGGTTGGTATAATAAGTAAAGTGACAAAAAACAGATTAACAGAAGAAAAACAAACAAATTTTGTACATAGGGAAATTCCTTAAAAATATGAGACCCAAAGGGCAATCAGGTAATTGAGTTTTATTAACATTCTGAAGCAATGTTGAAGGAGAGGTAAAAGAACTTTTCCTGAATTTGCTGGGTTTTGATTGGCTTTAACTCAAAATAATTCTTACAGCAAAGATATATTTTGGGGTGGCAAAATCTGCTCTCCTTCCAAAGCATGAAAAAAACAATACAAAACAAGACAGCAATATTTAGATCACAGTCTCCACTTCTGTAGAAGAGTATTTTATTCCATGTAAACATGCCTGTATGTACTTGGCTGCTCTTTTGCTTTGAGTAAAATGACTTGTTGCTTTGACAAAGTTCTGTGATGAAGCAAACTTTTTTATGTTTTCCAGAAGATGGTAGGTTTATATAACTATATAACTATATAACTATATATATATATATATAATTCTATTTACCTTAGCTCTTAGTCATATCAAATTTTACCTTCTCTATAGTGTATTAGAAGATCAATTTTTACCAGAAAAAAATGATTATTATTCTTTGAATCTTTTATTTTAAATTTATTTTTTTTTTTTTGAGAGAGAGAGAGAGAGAGAGAGAATAAGGGGAGGAGCAGAGAAAGAAGGATATAGATAGAATCCCAAGAAAGCTCTACACTGGTATGTGGGCTAGATCTCACGGACCATGAGATCATGATCTGAGCTGAAATCAAGAGTTGGATATTTAATTGACTGAGCCATCAAAGAATGGACCCCCCTATTCTTTGATTACTTACACATTTTCATTTTCTCTCATCTTTAGCTCATTGGATTAATACCTAGTTTATTTAGCTCATGCATCTAATCTCCTGAACTCTAATATCAGTGACCACAAGAAAATATACCAATTTTATTTTAAATATGCAACTTATTTCTCTATAGAGCAATATGAAATTAATAGTTATATCTTTATGATGAAAATCTACACATAAGAGTAGAATAGTACAGTTTGAACAATCTGCACAACCTGAACCACAGAATTCAGCAGGTATGAAGTGGAGAGGAGAGGTGAACTTGGGGAGTGAGAAGACGCGGAAAGGGAGGTGCTTTTGTGGGCGGAGAGAGGACGGAGCCGGGGGTGAGGGAATACGGGAAAAGCACCCATCCCCAAAAGCAGTCGGAAGGAAATCAGAAAATTGGAAAGTCATAGGGACTAAACCAAAAAGGGAGAAAAGAGAGGATTTAAATTCCATTAAGACTGTAAACAAGGGGAGCACCAAGGCTGCGACTCCGCAGCTCCATACCTGGCGTGCTCTGGTGGGGAGAGCGAATCCCCAGAAACAGAGTGGGGTCCGGGAGGTTCTCCAGACACACAGGGAAAAGCAGTTCCACTGCTGGAAGGACATTTGGTAAAGACTGTTGAAGCCACCTCGTCCCAGCAGACCACACAAAACAGCCACATTCACTGGTGCTGGAACAAGGTCATAAAGGGTGAAGCCTGGTACCAGATGTGTCTTGTGATTTTCCATAATCCCTGAAAAGCTGCTGCTACACTGTCTCTCAAACTTTTTCTGGAGCGGGCTGGCACCTGGCCACAGTTTGGGGCACTGGCAGGAGCAGGGTCCAGCAAGCGTTCCTGGGTGCAGCTGACATTCGGCCATTGCTCATTCCGCCATTGCTCAGTGAGACCCTCCCACAGAGGGGTGGAACGGGTCAAAGCCGCAGTCCTTCAGAAGTAAGGGGCCGGGGAAAACAGCCTCATCTGAGATAAAACTCGGGAGAGAGGTACTGCCTGGGGCCTGGTCACTAACAGTGGAAAAGCAGGGAGTGAACGAAAGCTGAAAACAGAAGATGGGTGCACGATTGCTGATCGGGAGAACAGAGTTCTGAGACTAGAGACTGGGTAGCTGGGTGATGCCATTTTCACCGCTCCTGTGCATGTGCATATGCACCTAAAGCACCACAACACTCCACCCCAGTAGGCTAGCAGGGCCATCTAGTGGAGAACAGAGCCTTTACACTGAGTCCCACTCAACTGGGCAACTTCACTCTTCAAGAAAAAAAGTCTCACTGTCTACTTAGTTTATGGACTGTAAAGTGCTTCATAGTCTGACTTCTAGGGGAAAACAAAGTAATTTCAGTCGCATTTGAATCTGTTAGCAGGTCCATCTATTCAATTTTTTTTTTTTAATATAAAAAAAATTTTCTTTTTCACTTCTTTTCTTTTTCTTGAATACAGAAAGAGAAAAAATTCATTTTTATTTTCAATTTCTATTAAAAATATTTTTCTTTAATTTTTAACTATATTTTTTACTATTGTGTAAATTTTTTCAAATTCTATTTTACTTCCATCATTTTTAGTCTATTTCAGTGTATACACTTTTTCAAATTTTCAAACAATTTCCTTTTTTTTCTTTTTCTTTTTTCTCTTTTTCATTTATTTTCCTTTTCTTGAATGCAGAAAGAGAAAAACTTCATTTTTACTTTAAATTTCTATTAAAAATATTTGTCTTTAATTTTTTTTACTATATATTTTTTGCTTTTATGTAAATTTTATCAAGTTCTATTTTACTTCCATCATTTTATTTTAGTCTACTACGGTGCATTCACTTTTTCAAATTTTCAAATTTCCTTTTTTTTCCTCTTTTTTCTCTTTTTCATGTATTTTCTTTTTCTTGAATACAGAAAGAGAAAAAAACATTTTTATTTTTAATTTTTATTAAAAATATTTTTAAAATTTTTCTACTATATAATTTATTTTTGTGTAATTTTGTGTAATTTGTATAATTTTTGTGAAATAATTCAAATTCTATTTTACTCCCATCATCTCATTTTATTTACTTCAATGCATTCATTTTTACAAATTATCAATTTACTTTTTTCCCCCATTCCCTTTTTTTTTCTCTATTCTGTCAAACAACTTTCAACACCCAGACCAAAACACACCTAGGATCTAGCATCATCTATTCGATTTGTGTGTGTGTGTTTAATTTTTAATTTTAATATTTTTTAATTTTATTTTTTTAATTTCATCTTTTCTATCTCATTAATTCATTTTCTCCCTTCAAAACAACAAAACAAAGGAATTCACCCCAAAAGAAAGAACACAAAAAAAAATGACAGCCAGGGATTTAACCAACACAGATACAAGCAAGATGTCTGAACCAGAATTTAGAATCACGATAATAAGAATCCTAGCTGGAGTAGAAAATAGATTAGAATCCCTTTCTGCAGAGATAAAAGAAGTACAAAAAATAGCCAGAATGAAATTACAAATGCTATAACTGAGTTGCAATCATGGATGGATGTTGTGGTGGCAAGGATGGATGAGGCAGAACAGAGAATCAGCGATATAGAAGACAAACTTATAGAGAATACGAAGCAGAAAAAAGAGGGAGATTAATGCAAAAAAGCACAATTTAAGAATTAGAGAAATTAGTGACTCATTAAAAAGGAACAACATCAGAACCATAGTGGTCCCAGAAGAGGAAGAGAGAGAAATAGGGGTAGAAGGGTTATGTGAGCAAATCGTAGAAGAAAACTTTCTTAACCTGGGGAAACACCCAGACATCAAAATCCAGGAAGCACAGAGGACTCCCATCAGATTCAACAAAAACCGACCATCAACAAGGCATATCATAGTCAAATTCACAAAATACTCAGGCAAGGAGAGAATCATGAAAACAGCAAGGGAAGAAAAGTCCTTAACCTACAAGGGAAGACAGATCAGATTTGCAGCAGATCTATCCACAGAAACTTGGCAGGCCAGAAAGGAGTGGCAGGATATATTCAGTGTGCTGAATCAGAAAAATGTGCAGCCAAGAATTCTTTATCCAGCAAGGCTGTCATTCAAAATAGAAGGATGGATAAAAAGTTTCCCAGACAAACAAAAATTAAAGGAGTTTGTGACCACTAAACCAGCCCTGCAAGAAATTTTAAGGGGGACTCTCTGAGGGGACAAAAGATGAAAATAAATTCCAACTCTACAACATCGTAATGGCAATAAATTCATATCTTTCAGTACTCACTCTAAATGTCAATAGATTCAATGCTCCAATCAAAAGACATAGGGTAACAGAATGGATAAGAAAACAAGATCCATCAATATGCTGTTTACAAGAGACACACTTTAGTCCTACAGACACCTTCAGATTGAAAGTAAGGGGATGGATAACGATCTATTATGCTAATGGTTAACAAAAGAAAGCCAGAGTAGCCATATATGTATCCGACAATCTAGACTTTAAAATAAAGAATGTAACAAGAGATACAGAGGGGCATTATATCATAATCAAAGGGTCTATCCACCAAGAAGCCCTATGAATTGTAAATATTTATGTGCCAAATGTGAAAGCACCCAAATATGTAAATCAATTAATCACAAACATAAAGAAACTCATCGATAGTAATACCATAATAGAGACTTTGACATCCCACTCACAGCAATGGACAGATCATCTAATCAAAAACTTAACAAGGAAACAATGGCTTTGAATGACACCCTCGACCAGATGGACTTAACAGATACATTCAGAGCATTTCATCCTAAAGCAGCAGAATATACATTCTTCTCCAGTGCACATGGACCATTCTCCAGAATAGACCATATATTGGGACACAAATCAGCCCTAAGTAAGTACAAAAAGCTCGAGATCATACTGTGCATATTTTCAGACCACAATGCTATGAAACTCAAAATCAACCACAAGAAAAAATTTGGAAAGGTAACAAATACTTGGAGACTAAAAACATCCTACTAAAGAATAAATGGGATAACCAAGAAGTTAAAGAGGAAATTAAAAAGTATATGGAAGTCAATGAAAATGATAACACCCTACCCCTAAACCTCTGGGACACAGCAAAGGCGGTCATAAGAGGAAAGTATATAGCAATCCAGGCCTTCCTAAAGAAGGAAGAAAGATCTCAGATACACAACCTAACCTTATGCCTTAAAGAGCTGGAAAAAGAACAACAAATAAACCCAAAACCAGCAGAAGACAGGAAATAATAAAGATTAGAGCAGAAATTAATGCTATCGAAAGCAAAATGAAAACAAACAAAAACAAAAACAAAAACAAAAACAAAAAACAAAACCAGTAGAACAGATCAATGAAACCAGAAGCTGGTTCTTTGAAAGAATTAACATAATTGACAAACCACTAGCCAGTTTGATCAAAAAGAAAAAGGAACAGACCCAAATAAATAAAACCAAGAATGCAGAGGAGAGATCACAACCAACACAGCATAAATAAAAAAAATAATAAGAGAAATTTATGAGCAATTATATGCCAATAAAATGGGCAATCTGGAAGAAATGGACAAATTCCTAGAAACATATACACTACCAAAACTGAAACAGGAAGGAATAGAAAATTTGAACAGATCCATAACCAGTAAGGAAATGGAATTAGTAATCAAAAATCTGCCAAAACAGGAGTTCAGGGCCAGATGGCTTTCCAGGGGAATTCTACCAAACATTGAAGGAAGAGTTAACACCTATTTTCTTGAAGATGTTCCAAAATATAAAAATGGAAGGAAAACTTCCAAACTCTTTCTATGAAGCCAGCATTACCTTGATTCCAAAACCAGAGACCCCACCAAAAAGGAGAACTATAGACCAATTTCCCTGATGAACATGGATGCAAAAATCCTCAACAAGATATTAGCCAACCGGTTCCAACAATACATTAAAAAAATTATTCAACATGACCAAGTGGGATTTACATCTGGGACACAGGGTTGGTTCAGTATCCACAAAACATTTAATGTGATTCATCACATCAATAAAAGAAAGGACAAGAACCATATGATCCTCTCAATAGATGCAGAGAAAGCATTTGACAACATACAGCATCCCTGAAGGACCATACCTCGAGATCATAAAAGCCATATATGAATGACCCAACGCTAATATCCTCAATGGGGAAAAACTGAGAGCTTTCCGCCTAAGGTCAGGAACAAGACAGGGATGTCCACTCTCACCACTGTTATTCAACATAGGATTGGAAGTCTTAGACTCTACAATCAGACAACACAAAGAAATAAAAGGCATCCAAATCAGCCAGGGGGAGGTCAAACTTTCACTCTTCACAGATGGCATGATATTCTATATGGAAAACCCAAAATATTCCACCAAAAAACTGCTAGAACTGATTCATGAATTCAGCAAAGTTGCAGGATATAAAATCAATGCACAGAAATCGGTTTCATTCCTATACACCAACAATGAAGCGACAGAAAGAGAAATCAAGGAATCGATCTATTTACAGTGACACAAAAAAACCATAAGATACCTAGGAATAAATCTAACCAAAGAGGTGAAAAATCTATACACTGAAAACTTAGAAAGCTTATGAAAGGAATTGAAGAAAACACGAAAAAAATGGAAGAAGATTCCATGCTCCTGGATAGGAAGAACAACTATTGTTAAAATGTCATACTACCCAAAGCAATCTACATGTTCAATGCAATTCCTATCAAAATAACACCAGCATTCTTCATAGAGCTAGAACAAATAATCCTAAAATTTGCATGGAACCAGAAAAGACCCTGAATAGCCAAAGCAATCTCGAAAAAGAAATCCAAAGCAGGAGGCATCACAATCCCAGACTTCAAGCTATACTACAAAGCTGTAATTATCAAGACAGTATGGTACTGGCAAAAGAACAGACACTCAGATCCATGGACCAGAATAGAGAACCCAGAAATGGACCCACAAACATGTGGCCAACTGATCTTTGACAAAGAAGGAAAGAATATCCAATGGAATAAAGACAGTCTCTTCAGCAAGTGGTGCTGGGAAAACTGGACAGCAACATGTAGAAGAATGAACCTGGACCACTTTCTTACACCATACACAAAAATAAACTCAAAATGGATGAAAGACCTCAATGTAAGACAGGAAGCCATCAAAATCCTCGAGGAGAAAGCAGGCAAAAACGTCTTGGATCTTGGCTGCAGCAACTTCTTACTCAACACATCTCCAGAGGCAAGGGAAACAAATGCAAAAATGAACCATTGGGACCTCCTCATCAAAATAAAAAGCTTCTGCACAGTGAAGGAAAAATTAGCAAAACTAAAAGGCAACTGACAGAATGGGAGAAGATATTTACAAATGATGTATCAGATAAAGGGTTAACATCCAAAATCTGTAAAGAACTTATCAAACTCAACACACAGAAAACAAATAATCCAGTGAAGAAATGGGCAAAAGACATGAATAGACTCTTCTCCAAAGAAGACATCCAGATGGCCAACTGACACATGAAAAAATGCTCAACATCACTCATTATCAGGGAAATACAAATCAAAATCACAATGACATACCACCTTATACCTGTCAGAATGGCTAACATTAACAACTCCGGAAACAACAGATGTCCATGAGGATGGGGAGAAAGAAGATCTGTTTTCCATTGTTGGTGGGAATGCAAGCTGGTGCAACCACTCTGGAAAAACAGTATGGAGGTTCCTTAAAGAACTGATAATAGAACTACCCTATGACCCAGAAATTGCACTACTAGGCATTTATCCAAGTGATATAGGTGTGTTGTTTCCAAGGGACACATGCACCCCCATGTTTATAGCAGCACTATCAACAATAGCCAAAGTATGGAAAGAGCCCAAATGTCCATCGATGGATGAATGGATAAAGAAAATATGGTATGTATATATAATGGAGTATTACTCAGCAATCAAAAAGAATGAAATCTTGCCATTTGCAGCTACGTGGATGCAACTACAGGGTATTATGCTAAGTGAAATTAGTCAGTCAGAGAAAGACAAAAATCATAGGACTTTACTCATATGAGGACTTTAAGAGATAAAACAGATGAACATAGGGAAGGGAAACAAAAATTATATAAAAACAGGGAGAGGGACAAAACATAAGAGACTCTTAAATATGGAGAACAAACAGGGTTACTGGAGTTGTGGGAGGGGGGATGGGCTAAATGGGTAAGGGGCATTAAGGAATCTACTCCTGAAATCATTTTTTCACTATATGCTAACTAATTTGGATGTACATTAAAAAAATTAAAAATAAAATTAAAAAAAGAAATAATACAGGTTGTTGAATTAGCTCATTTATATAGTTGTATTTTTATTTTATTTTATTTTTAATTTTTGTTAATGTTTATTTTTGAGAGAGAGAGAAAAGGGGAGGGGGCAGAGAGAAAGGGAGACAGAATCTGAATGTGTATTTTTATTAAGGATGCACACATTCATATTCATCCAAATCCCTAATTAACCAATATTGTTTGACACAGTTTCCAGATATTAAGAAATTGTGTGATTATTAGCCAGAGTTAAAAAATTCAAGTGAAAAAAAAAAAAGTGACTAGGTCAAATTAATTACAAAAAGTCCTGGGTATACCTGCACATATTTACATTTATAAAGAAAGTAATGCCCATGAGCATTAAACAAAAATAGGTTGACATTGCCTCTGAGGGGGAGCAAAATATAGGGCATCCAAATCTGCTACTTTGGCATGTGAATTATTTTGACCTGAAGGTAATCGACTCAAAAACATTTTTACCTCTCCCTTAACAACAACAAAGAATTTAGATAGGGGCCTTGACCCACAAAGAGAGCTATTACCAGGGACAACTTTTTATCTGAAAGACTTATCTGTATGGCAGGGCAAACACGTAATTCCCAAACATCTGCCCTATTTATTGTCTTGTGAACTACTCTCTTCCCCTTTGAAGTGCTAGGCTTCTATCTCCTTCCTTAGCTTAGGATGGCATGTAAGTCTTAACTGACCAACTTTTTCCTTGGGTCTCATATTTTTATGGGATATATACATATTTAAATTTCTTTTTCTCCCATTAATTTGCTGCATGTCAATTTAATTAATAGTCCATCCAAAATAACCTAGAAAGGTAGAGGAAAATGTTTTCTTTCCTACACCTCAATATAATTTAAAGTAAAAGCCATATGTTTTTTTCTCATCTAGACTTAATCGTGTATACTTTAGTGAGGGGATACACAGAAACGCATTAGAGGTTAGAGTTCCAGAATAATTCAGAACTGTATTTGTCAAATACTTCTAAATTGGAGTTATCTTGAAAGATTTAGAGAATAAGATGTGCTGTTCAGCAGCACACATCGTTTATGGTTTAAACAGGACCAATGACAGTACATTAGGCTGAGGATGAGGAGACATTAAAGTCTTAAACACACTCCCTTGAAGAGGGGGAAAGGTTGCTTGTAGTAAATTGTAACTTTAAATATTTTATAGTTGAATCCAAAGAACAACTTAAAAATCAACTTAAAAAAGTAACAGGATTTTTTCATAGGCTTTTCCATAAATATCTTAAAATGCTGTGGAACTCTAGTTTTTCCTCCACAAAGAAAGGAAACACCTGTCACCATGAACAAAATAGTATCTAATTCTCACACTGTCTGTTTCTCTGAAAAAATTTTCCAACACATAAGTCAAATATATCCTAAATTTTCAATGGGAAAATGGCTTTCTCTGAAGCAAAAAAAGAATTTTTTTTAATGTCATGTATGCCAATTCTAACACATGCTTTTAAAACATTGTAAGTAATTTTAAAATCAAATAGGTTTTAAATTTCCACTCACCCATTCATATCCATGCAAATATATCTTGCTCATAAGTACTTACAGTTTTATCCATCTGATCTTTCTATCTCTATAAATAATTAAGGGTACAGTTGGGAGCTAAAATAAAATGAACAATCTTTAGTCCAAATGTGGGTTATTGAACATTTCAAAGTATTATGTCCATCACATATGGCTATAATTGATTATAATGGTGCTATTCACAGTTAACACTTTGCTACCACTTCCATGCTTCAAGAGGTTTATATCTCAGCTATAAACATTTGCTCCATATTGAACTAGATGTTGAAGATCTCAGCCTTTGAGAAATCACTTTTGAAATTGAAAAAAGAACAATCAAAAAAAAAAAAAAGAAAGAAAAGAAAGAAAAGGAACAATCATCCTAGACTTTTTTCTTATAACATTATATCTTTACAAAGTAATCAATATGTTTGAATAAAACATTTTTTAATTATGTGAGGAATTTTTAAAGCAAGATTTGGCTGTGACATTACTGCATCAGAAAAAATGTGCTATAAATGCAGAAATTACTTTTTCTGTGTGTTTTCTCAGGTTTTAGTTCTCTATACAATCCTGGAACAGATATGAGTATATATAATTTATAGCCACAGTACACCTAAAGCTATTTGATTCTTTAAGTTTACCTTATATCTAATTTGCTCAAAGAGATTTTCTTATTAATTACATATTGGCTTTCTAGGTATACACATTCAACAAACATTTAAGATCATTAAGGTTCAATATTGGTGATAAAAGTTGAAGAAAACAGTTTCGTTATTTGTTTAGAAGATGGACAAATAAACCTTAATGCCTGGTATATGTAAGAACCTCAGTAAATGTCTGTTACACACACACACACACACACACACACACACACACACAATATGTGTATATATATATGCATATAGAGAGAGTACTCTGTGGAACTACTTGTTAAAGTATGGTACAGGTATCAAATAATAAATAATTTTAATAGTATTTTTTTAACTTTATTCATTTGAGAGAGAAAAGAGAGAGAGAGAGACCACAGGAATGGCAGAGAGAGAGAGAGAGAGAGAGAGAGAGAGAGAGAGAGAGAGAATCCCAAGCTGATTCCGCACTGTCAGAACCCACCATGGGGCTTGAACCATAAGATCTGTAAGAAACGTAAGATCATGACCTCAGCCAAAATCAAGAGTCAGATGCTTAACCAACTGAGCCAGCCAGGTGCCCCAAATAATAAATAATTTTAAAGGTTTACAAAAGTTTTTGTAAAGTTTAGATATTTCAAAATTATTTATATTTACAGTTTTTGACACAGTTTCTAAGGTTAATCCATAAACCAAAGGTGGCAAAATCAAATGTTCACAGGAACTATGTATTTAACAAAAATCTGTGATCTAAAACAAGGAAGAGTCTGGAGCTGAGGGTACCAGTGTAGAGGTTTCTGAGTAAACTTGATAATACTTGTCCTAATCAAATTCATTTTTAATCTAAAATATTTTTAAACTTCATTTATGCCAAACCAAACAGGTCCACATAGCTTGTTTGGCCCAACTGCCCACACCAAGGTTTAAATATCTATTAAGTTCAATGCTTTTGGATGTTTTACATGAAATTTGCCCTCAATGTTAGTCTTTCTCTTTGCTTTTTTCCAGTAGTTGTTCTCTGCAATTTATTTATAGGGAACTATATCCATTTGCCACTTTAAACTGAACATTTATTTTTAATGTACTTGCTGAGGGAATTAAAAAGGTGATGCTAAAATGTGAGTCTTAATAGACATGCAGATGTGGCCTTATTAATAATAGTAATTTATTGAAATGTTCATGGTGGATGGCTCGGAAATTCAATTTAGTTAGTTCACTTAAATCTACCATATTCTGGGACCTAAATGAAATTAACCATATTCAAAAGAAACCAATAGAAAAAAGAATAGCTAGTACTTATTGGTCACCTAATATGGAGCCAGGTACTATAATAATTATTTTAAAAACAGTACTTCAAATGCATATAACAAAGTTAGTAATCTTAACCACTTTTAAGTGTATAGTTCAGTACTGTTAAATACATTCTTATTGTGCATCCAATCTCCAAAACACATTTCATTTGGCAGGACTGAAACTCTGTATGACTCGTTTTCCTCTTCTCCCACCCCGGGCAACCATTATCCTCCTTTTTTGCTTCTGTGAGTTTGGCTATATCTCATATCAACTTAAAAAAATAAAATAGCCAGTTATTTTACTAGCAAATAAGTTTACTCAGGCACAGCAGAGGAATTGCAATTTGAAACAAGCAAACCATGGGGAACCAAAGTCAAGTCCAAAGAGATAAAGGAAACATGAGCTTTAACTAGGTTCTAGAAGGACCCTGGGCAGGGTTGTCTTGAGCAAAAGTTTATTGAAGAGCAAGAGTTTGAAGTTGTGGCAGTTTATCAATTGCTACAAGCTGTGGTAGGGAAGGCTCTTCCTTTTCGTAAAAGCAGGAGATAAAATTCCTATGTGAATAAAATGTCTTCCCTTGTCAAATAATTTTTACCTTCGTTCTTCGTACTAGCTATATCCACTGCAATGAGCATATGTGTGTGAGAACTACTCTTTCAGGCTTCCCAAGTCCCATTTTAAAGAAGGTTTCCTTTAATTTATTTTCACACTCATAAGTGAAAGTATGAGTACTGAGTTATTTCACTTAGCATAATGTCCTCAAGATTCATCCGTGTTGTCCCACATGGCAGAATTTCCTTTTTAAGGCTGAATAATATTCCACTGTGTGTTTATATACAACATTTTGCTTAACCATCCATCTATGGATGGATACAAGTTGCTTCCATCTTGTGGCTATTGTGAATAACGCTGCTGTGGAAGGGTACCAGAACATGCCATCGGCAGACGTGTATTTTTGGCATATGAATTTTGGGGAGAGCGATTTTTTTTTTTGACACGCAGTAGACCTAGGAGAAGCTCTGGAAACAGAGAAGTTAACCTTTAGTGAGGTAAATTTACATTTATAAAGAACATCTCCATTTGTGTGTCTCCCTCTCTGTACCAGGAAGAGAAAGATAACTAAGGCACATAAAACAAACAAATAAAACCAAAAACAAGCAAACCCAAACTCTTAATGGAGAAGATGTGGATTTAAATCTGCATAACAAATCTTACTTTTTGTTTAGCACTTTTTCTGGTGACCTCTCTATAACTGGCTTCCCCATACCCTTCTCTTTGTTTTGTTTTGTTTTTTTTTTCCTTTTCAAATTTGTATTTATCTTCTATTTAACTTTTCTCTCTTTAGTCTTTAGCTGAAGAGGGTATTTAAGCCTGAACTCTAAATGAGAGTTCCTCATTTTTCTCTGGGGGGTCTCCCTTGTATGTATGAGGTACACATGTTAATAAACTTGTGTGCTTTTCTTTTGTTAATCTGTCTATGCTACAGCTGAGAATGAAGAAAGATAGAAGATATCTCTTTTTTTTTCCCCACACACACTACAGACAGGAGTATACAAATATCTCTTTGAGACCCTGCTCTCATTTATTTTGGGTATATATGGAGGAATAGAATTGATAAATCATACAGTAATTCTATTTTGAATATTTTGAGAAGTACACCATTTAACATTACCATCAATTTTAATATAATAATTCAAGCCTGTTATCCTCCTACAACAATTGAGAGATTGAGGCACAAATTAGGAAACAGCTTTCAAATTTAGTAAAGGAAAATTCCAGGATGAACTGGGCTACTTAAGAATGGCGATATCAGATTCTCTGTGCACTTGAGTTCAAATCCCAGGTCAGCTTCTGAGGACTAAGAACCACTGAACACAATACAGAGGATCCTGAAGTGTCAGTTTGCTTAGTTGTAAGTGAGAACCACCACATATGGTGGTGGTTATGAATGGATTATACAAAACTGTTTATGAAAGATATTTACACATAGGGAAAGAAATTATTTTTCCTTTACGTTTTTTAAGTTCTTGGGATGCCTGTGTGATTCAGTCGGTTAAGCATCCAACTTCAGCTCAGGTCATGATCTCACAGTTCATCAGTTTGAGCCCTGCATCAGGCTCTTGCTGTCAGCATAGAGCTTACTTCAGATCCTCTGTCCCCACCCCACCCCCACTTGCACCCGCGAGCACTAGCACTCTCTCTCTCTCTCAAAAATAAATAAACATTTAAGTTCTTGACTGGAATCCCTGTAACAAAAGACATATTAACAAAAGAAAAGCATACAAATATATTTAATACAAGTTTTACACAACACAGGAAACTTCATAAGGAAATGAAGTTCCAAAGAAATGGTTAAACTTGAGTATTTTTGTGCTAAGTCTGAGGAAGAGTAGAGAGTTGTGGAAACATATGACAGGACAAAGGGTCTGAGGTAGTGTAGTGAACTGGGGGAAACTTGGCAAGGCCTGTTCCTTCAGATTCTGCTCTGTGTCCTTTAGTCTTAGGAGATAAGGATGCCCCTTTACCTTGAGGTATCAACAGGCACCTTCCACATAAGAATCCAAAGACCTGCTTCAGGGGATGGTCAGAGAGTCCTTCCTGGACCTGCCATTTCTCAATTTCTTCAATTTAAAACATCCAATGCACTTATGTGCCATATTTCGGGGTTGCATGTCCTAAACCTTTCATACAAAGCATTCATATTTCATCAATGCTTATTATATACTAAGCATTCAATAATTGAGTCCTGAGTATACACATTAGGCTCCTTGATCACTTTTGCTGTTTGCTATAGATTCTGTCATTGGCTAACTTAAAGTATTTTGTGTTGACTCTAGTTATACTCCAAAATCAACATCATTCTCTAGATGTTCTGTATCCATGATTGGTTCCTATTATGTTGATTTGGGCTCTAATTGTTCCGTGATAATGATGAAGGAATTCTTTTTTTTTTTTGTTTGCAATGTTAAAAATTGTCCTGCATGTATTAACTATTGGTGGAATTTCTTCCTCCTTGTTTTATTCCCCAAAATAGCAACCTGGTTTTTAAGACAATAGGTGCTGTTTCAATAGGCTTTACATGAATGGTCACTCAGGATTTTATGTTGCACTTTGAACTTTGGAATAGTGCCAGTGACCTTGAGGTTCACAAGTTAGATGGTTAAAGCAATGAAGCAGGAGAAACAAAGTGTTTATCCACCTTCATTCTCAGGTATAATATCTTTACAGCCTGACCCGAATCAAAAACAGAACTGGAAATTATTAAGGCAGTGTGGAGAAGCACTTGGGAGTCTTATAACCTTCTTTGCAACCTCCCCCTCCACCCCCCTGCTCAAGCTTGTGGCCATGCTTTAGCAGCATCGCTTACACCCTAAGGGAAGAAACACAAGGAAAATACTCAGGTCTCAACAAATGGAAGCATGTGCTAATCTGCAGACTTTATTTTCATCCATTCACTTATTTTGAGCCTAACCAATTTTAAAACTTGTCTAGTGATGCAAACCACTTGCTATAAATAAGGAAAAATGTTACCACACTGATTTCTAGGTTTTCTCATAAATGTGTTTAGGGGAACATAGATTTATCATTATATTTGTAGGCTACGAGAACAAAATATATATTATGTGAATAGTAAACTACCCCAAGAGAAGGGTGTTTGAAAGTGAAATATGGCAGTGTCTCAAGTCAAGGGGTTATTGCTAATCTAATTTAACCAGAGGTACTCAGACCTAATTCAAGCAAGAAACAGCCAAACATGAATGAAAATCAGAATGGAATGCAACCTCTCCTTTAAATCCACTCAGGGCAGATCAGAAAAGGGCAAGGATAAACAGAGACATGCAAGGGATTTTTAGTAGGAGACAGAGATCCCTCAAGAGAGAAAGCAGGAAACTATAGTACCGCACAAATACAAATTTTAAGTTATTTTTTAAGGGAAACCACGCAAAAAATATGTACTAATATTTTGCAAAATGTACTTTGAATCCTTTTTAAATTATTGATGGGATTCAGGACATGTTATCCCAAAATTATGGTACCTTGGCACACTGAATATCTTAAACTGGGGGATTTTGAGATAATAGCAGCAGTAGGAAAGTTTCTCTGACCTTTCTCTCTGCCTCACTCTTCTTCCCTGAAACAGGTCATAAAACACCTATGTGACAAGTATCTTGCCTGTACCAAGAGGATGGAAGACATTCTAATCACCAGAGATGGGGAATTTGGGGCTGAAAAAAACTATACAAACAAACACTTGTTAAATGAACCCTTATCTTCCGAGTTACTTATTCAACATTTTCTTCTACTCTTAGCCCCAACTCCTCTGTCTTATCAATTCTTCACAGGTTTATTATTTCTTTGCCTAAAAGGTAGAACAGCTTCCTGATCTGGGCCCTTCTGAGACCTTATTCTCTTATGAAAGTTCCCATGTACCTGAGGAAATCCAGTAAAATTTGTATGTTTTCTCCTGTTAATCTACCTTTGTCAGTTTAATTTTCAGACCCAGGCAAGGACATTAAGAATATTGAGGAAAACTTTTTTTTCCCCTACATAAATGGCCAAGGAGAACAGGAAAAAGTGTTCAACATTATTAGTCATTAGAGAAATGCAAATTAAAACCACAATACAATAATATTATTATGCTTCTTATAATTCAAATGGTTCCTACAAAAAAAAATTATCAATGCCAAAATTTTTGTGAGGAGTTGGACAACCAGGACTTGCATACATTGCTGGCAAAGATGTAAAATTCATACAGCAATTGCTTATTTTCTATTTGCATAAGACATATTTTGATTTGAGGAAAACTGATAGAGTGTCCAAAATAAACACGTGTAAAAATAATATGGGTCAACATAAAGAAAACTAGTAAATTATGTATCATTAATTTTATTTTTTTTTAATCTAATTTAATGTTATAGTCTGAAACTCCTCCTTCCAGTTTAGAATAAGGCATTCTACTCAAAACAGATTTAAATGTGATATGATAATGCAGACTCTATATCAATAAATATTATGATGGGGTTTGAGGTATACAACCCCAGAATTTGACATTTTGGCATGTTGAATATTTTAAGCTGAAGGAGTTTGAGAAAACAGCAGAATCAGGAAGGTCACTCTGACATTCCTTCTTCCTTCTCCCCTGAGACAAGTCATAAAACCTTCATGTGAGAGATGCTCTCCATCTACCCAGAGGAAAGGAATATCCTTACCTCTGAAGACAAAGGGATGCTAAAAAAAATGGCAACAAATAAGCATTGCTAAGTTTTCTCCAGTTTACTACATTACCTCATACTCCCTAACCTATTGTATTTACCCACAACTGTCCATTCATCATCAAACATAGCACAAATACATTCAGATCTAGCTCTTTCTTTGGGTCTTCATTTTCTTATGAAGTTTCCTATGTCATGTAAAACTTACATTAATGTATATGCCTTTCTCCTGTTAGTCTGGCTTTGTCAGTTTAATTTTCAGACCTTACCACGGACCCTAAGAGGATCAAGGAAAACTTTTTTCCTCCCCTATGGTTTCTTAAATTTTGAATTTATCGCCCCGGAATTATTCAAATTGTTAAATTTGAATTTTTACTAAACTTGCTAAAGAACATCGACCACTTTCTCATTGATACCCACTGTAGGGAGAGCTTTCTGGGTGCTCTCCTGAGTGATTAGTGCTGAAAATCTGAGCAAATATCAAAAAGACATGTTATTACCCATTCTCCCCATAAGCTTATAATCTGGTTGAAGAGGCAATTATCTGGAATGCCACTATTGGGTTAATTCTTAGGCTTAAGGTGTTTTCTCCAGGGGAACCCTGTTAAAAATACATTTTGAGATGTGGGAACACATGGGATAATTAGAAAGCCCTAAGTGGTATGTTTCACATCAATAGAGGCTTGGCTATTTTCTATATTCTCTTTGGGTATTGGGAAGGATCCAGTGAAAGACAATTTGAGAGAAGTGACTTACGTTTTCATTGTTGGATAGAAAAGGAAACCATTGACTATATTTTCAGATCCTTAAGAAAAAGGAAAAGAAAACTGAAATAAGCAGAGAATTAGTATTTATCTATCATCAATTATATGTAAGGATTTTACATGCACCACTAAGAAGCTTGCATATTTTTAAGTTCATTTGGCTAGAAAATGTCATTTGACATGACATTGATTTCTTGTTTCTATTGTTCCCACCACGTAATAAATTTTGCCAAAAGTGCAGCTACTCTGGAAAACGGTATGGAGGTTCCTCAAAAAACTAAAAATAGAAGTACCCTATGACCCAGCAATTGCACTACTAGGTATTTATCCAAGGAATACAGGTATTCTGTTTATAGCAGCACTATCAACAATAACCAAAGTATAGAGAGAGCCCAAATGTCCATTGATGGATGAATGGATAAAGAAGATGTGGTACATATATACAATGGAGTATTACTCATCAATCAAGAAGAATAAAATCTTGCCATTTGCAAATACGTGGCTAGAACTAGAGGGTATTATGCTAAGTGAAATTAGTCAGAGAAAGACAAAAATCATATGACTTCACTTATATGAGGACTTTAAGAGACAAAACAGATGAACATAAGGGAAGGGAAACAAAAATAATATAAAAACAGGGAGGGGGACAAAACATAAGAGACTCTTTAATACAGAGAACAAATAGAGGGTTACTGGAGGGGTTGTGAGAGGGGGGATAGGCTAAATGGGTAAGGGACATTAAGGAATCTACTGAAATCATTGTTGCACTATATGCTAACTAATTTGGATGTAATTTAAAAAAAAAGAATTAAAAAGGCTAAAAACCAATAAATAAATAAATAAATAAATAAATTGATTAATTAATTGATTTTGCCAAGGTCTATATTTTCCATCTGTATTCAGGAAATTAAAATCTTAGTGTTAGAGACTGGTGAACTATAGGAAATGCTCAGTATGGCTTCTTGAAAGACTATAAATTTAAAGAGGCACCTCTTTATTTGATGAAAACAAACAAAAAAGGAAAACAAAGAAACTGAGATGTAATATGGGAAAAAAATACTATTAGTTTCTTGTTGGATCAGATTATATGCTTTTCATTTATTTGTTAACTTTGTCTCTAAATCAATATATATATTTTTCCACTAAAATTTATATTTCAGCAATTTATTTTTTTATTTTTTATTTATTTTTGGGACAGAGAGAGACAGAGCATGAATGGGGGAGGGGCAGAGAGAGAGGGAGACACAGAATCGGAAACAGGCTCCAGGCTCCGAGCCATCAGCCCAGAGCCTGACGCGGGGCTCGAACTCACGGACCACGAGATCGTGACCTGGCTGAAGTCAGACGCTTAACCGACTGCGCCACCCAGGCGCCCCTATTTCAGCAATTTAAAAGTAATTTCCTAAACAATGACAGAATTGAGATTGACCCCATGCATACCTATATCACACTAAGGTGAAAAGAAAATCCTATGTTTTGGTAGGTAAATCTGTGTTACCATCTAGTGGTAAAATATTAGAACCACAGACACAAACTCCTTGAGTCCTGAAGAGGAGCTCAGTCATGAGGGCAAAAAAAAAAAAAAAAAAAAAAAAAGCAACACATCACACAATGATAATGTCACAGGCAAGGAATACAACTTCTGTTAGGATACTGTGGTTGAATTGCATTTAATCAGAGGTCTAGATACAAGGATGAAATATAATAAAGCTTTATAAAAGCATTCTTGTGTTTAATGCCTTATCAAGATGTTAAGTAATTCTACCATCAAAACTGGGTGGGCCATGGTTTGTTATTTTTATTCAAATTGTAGACAATAGTTTATAAATATTCTTCCTAAATTAGCATTGGAAAACCACTAAACCTAAGAAACATTGATACACAGAAAACAATGGAGGTATTGAAAATAGAATGGACTATGACTTGGATACAAGTTCAGGAATGGTTCTCGTGGGGAGAAGAGAACACTGTAAATATAGAATGATAGTCTCAGCCTTTCTCTGAGTGTTTCCTCATAATTGGATGCTAACTCCCCATTCTAGCAACTCTTTTCAATCGACACATGGGAACCCTGATAAAAGGCAAAAATATCAGTAGGTAGGTTGTGCCACATAAACCCATGAATGCAGATTCCTTTGGATCAGGAGAGAACATAAGGGAGTAAAATAGGGGACAGGTGCACTAGCCATCTATCTTACACACACTTTCTGGGCATCCATCATATGCCAGTTTTTCTGCTAGTTACAAGAGCTACAGTGAGTAAATAAAGGTCCAGTGGAGAGGAATTAACTTATAATGGAAGTCCATAATAAGTGACATCACAGAGACCCACATAAAATCTTGTTGAGTAAGGAATAAAGACTAAATAACTGACAATGGGGATCAGAAAAATCTTCATGGATGAGAGACCAATTGAACTTGACATTGAATTATGAGTAGAGGCCTAACAAATGTTTGAGAAGCTCAAATGCCTAGGAACACCAGAAAATTATTTTTTAAAAACAGTAAGAAGCTGCAGACCTTCTAATGAAGGTAAGCTTGTGTGTGATGTTATAGTAAAAGATTCTAAGAAGCCGGAGAGTGATAAATGATGGGCAATAGGTAGAACAATGGAGATCACAAACAGAGAAGATAATTAGGAAATCTATTTAAAACACATACTATCGACTCACTAGATGCTATGTTTCTGTATTTTGTAATTATAGTTGGCATCAGCTTAAAGAAATCAACTACCAAAAGTTAAATTCCATGAGAGCATTTTGTCTATTTTTATTACTGCTGAATTCCCCAGTGATTGAAAAAGTACCTGGTGCATAGTTGCAGATAAATAAATATGTAAATATTTGTAAATTGAAGTTTAAAACAATTTAGTAAACATTTATTGAGCACTTGCTGTGTGCTGGCACTGTGACAGGATATGTTGTGTTGTTTTTTTTTATTCAAGAAGATTAAATTATACGCAAGTGATAACTTAAATGGTGAGAAACAGGCTTTCTCAAACGACTGGGAAATCTACCAGAACAGCAGTGTCAATATGGCAGTCACTAAGCATCTGTAGCTACTGAGCAGATGAAATGTGTCTAATCTAACTTGAGGTATGCTCTATGCATAAAATACACTCCAGAATTTAAAGGTTTGGTACAAACAAAAAAATAATGCGAAAGTATCTCATTGAAAAATTTTGTATTGATTACATATTGAAACGATACTTTAAATACATTGTGCTAAATAAAATATATCATTAAAATTAAGTCATGTCTTTTTTGGTTACTAAAAATATAAAATTACATATGTAGGTTACTTTGTATTTCTGTTGGACAGTGCTTTCTTAGAAAATCAAGAAGAAAACTATTTTTTAATGTATGAATTGACAAACCTCTATGCATTAATTTCTCAGATTATATAAATTTTGAGTACTAAGATGTGGGATGAGTTTGATAAACAATTTGAGCTCACTTCGGTGAGCTGTGCGATGAAAAAAGACTACCCAGTTCTAGGCAGTAACCTAATCCAATGCTTTATAATTCATGTGCAGATAAAGAGAACCAAAACTGATTCTCCACAGAGCCTAGATTCCTTGCTGACTGGAGGAAAGTAAGAAACTTTCAATAGTTTCTCTGGCAGGCATTCAGATTTGACCTACCGCTCCAGCTTATTCATGGAATCATGGAATCTTCGTGAGGAGTTTACTCTCTGGATGGAGTATAATAATACATTCACTGAAAATGGCAGAATTTTGGAGTTTCATCTCTGTATCTAGTCAAAGAGTTTCAAAACGTCCCTGTCAGAGCTATATAATCATGACCCAGTATGTCCTTCCTGCCTGGAAATACTTTACCATCAGCCAACTCTGCTGCTAGAGATTCTCAGAATACTATTGGAGGTGTGTGCCCTCATGTGAAATAGCAGTATTGTGAAAATTCAACTTGGAAATTCTGTGTGTTATGAGACCAGGAAACAAATATATTAGGAAGAAATTGATGCTGGAGCATGGAAAACAGCAGGGCTTTCTGGGCAGTGTTATCCTGGGCTGGGGAAGATATGAAAGAGTTTTGTTTGGAGAGAACAAGATGCAGTTTAAGGACCATGTAGGCACCAGGCATTAGGAATACAGGAGGAACCAGAAATCCAGCAAATTGCAACAAAAAATGAGAACAAATTGGTGGATAACCTGACTTTTAAAACTCTTTCTGCCAGTGCCAAAGCTGAGTTCACACGTGGACAAGATTTAATATAAATTTCAGGCAGTGAAATGACTATTGGTGTGTTGTAGTCATTACTAATGTTTGCCAAATATTCCCAGTCCTTTCCACTTTCTAGCACATAACGAGCTTTTACTTCCTGGCCATCTTGTGGTTTGACGGGAGCATGGGATTAATTATATCCAACAAGTCATGTGTGGAGGTGATGTAAGTCCCTTCTGAGTTAGAGCGTTCTATTATCAGTGCAAAATTGCCAATGCTATGTGGGATAAGACCTATAATTAACTGAGTCACAATGTTAAAACACCTTTAACAAAGTAAGTGGAAACTGGCCAGAATTAACCGTTCTAAATAACTTACTTATTATAGAGTTTTTGGACATAAGGAACTGCTGTAGAGTATTAAAAACAAAAAACAAAACAAAACAAAACAAAAAAAACAAAAAACCTACCCCAATCTACAAGACTTAAATTATTTAGTCTACACACACACACACACACACACACACACACACACTTTTGGGCTAGAAGTAAAGGGAACACAGGGCCTTAATCTCTAGACTTTGTTCCCTTTTATTCCAAGCCCCCAACCAGTGATACACAGTTTTCTGATAGTATAAAAGTTTTCTCTTTCTCTGGCAGCTGCCTACACTGTCAATGTGGATTGTATTCAGTATGAAGGCTCTCATCTCTGTGGTGGCCAGAGATTTGAACTCTTTGAAATGTTAGAAGAATGAGGGGATGACATTCAACTCTCCAGTACGAGCAAGAACCAGCAAGCTATGGAAGTTCAAGGTTTCTATATCTGTAATGAGAACTCCCACTTCTGAGATTGGTTCCCATAGGATTTGTTTTGTTTGTTCCCTTGCTATGATTGGTTAAATACAAAATAGTCAATGTGATGTTTTAGTCCCAGACGTAATTCAAGTATATACTGGCTTTTCAACCCTACCCATTTGGTGGTAGATTTTATTGACAATCAAATTAGACAATACTCATATGTTGATGCTATGAAAATACCTAAAACTTAAGGCACATTTTAACACTTGTGCACACCGAAAATACTTCCAGAGCTTTCTTTTACCTCTGATGGGCTGGCTGCTAAGATTCAAGATGGTGGCTTCTCCATCAACTTTGTTTTCTGATTAATCAGCAAAGAGTGGAAAAAAAGAGAAGAATGTCAGACATGGAATTACTTTTCTGGATCATAATCTTGGTTATATTATTTACTAGCTATGTCACCATAGGCAAGCAAACTGTCTTCTTTAAAATAAGGCTAATAATAACCTAACTGAAGGCCATGAAGAAGAAATGAGATTAAATAAAAGAGAGTCTCCAGATGAATTATAATTCACAAAAAAAGCAGTTAGCTTTGAAATTATATACTGAAACTTCCCTAAATTCTCTTTTACTGTAAAACCCTGTATAGCTAGTAGCATGTGACCAATGGTAAAGTCAAGGCAAAGTCAAAGATGGTCCTTTAGCTTTCCAAGGTAGACGGCGCTGACATCAAATGTAATAGAGATTATAGAAGAAGAGATTTTACTGCTATTGTTTCAGAGAATAGAGTGATTTGCATGACTAATTTAGAAAAATGCAGGCATATTTTTCTTAAATCATCTACATAGACTTTAGAAATTTCTCATTTGCCCAAAGGAATTGGGCTCAATCTCCTTTTCTTTTCCAGTCCATAAGCACCCATATTAACTTCACATGCACATCTAAATGAGGTAGAACATTCTCTCCTAGCCTTATCAGTCCTTCTCATATAAGTACTTAGAATTATTCACCACTCTTTCCCCCCTCACAATAGATGTTAGAGTTTAAATTCCCAGGACTCAATGTATTTTGCCTCCATTTCTTTATCTCTCCCAAGGCTGCATAGCAACAATATAGGATCCTGCTCTGGCATCTGCTTTACTCTGTTTTGTTTTGTTTCTTTCGATACTACTAGATTCCTATTTTTGTATTTATTCTTCACCCAGGAGAAGATCATTCCTTGAGCCAGTAAATAGACTGTATGTGTTGGTGCCAGATCTGTCATACATGTGATTGTTCTTTCTCTTACATTTCACCTCTCTCAGCATCATTGCTGTCAACCTCCAAGTTTGAGCAATGCATAGCTACCGTCTACTGATACTTGGACTCAGTAACTATGTGAAGTAACATTTTAATTAGCATTTGGAGAGGATTTACATCTGTGAATGTAAAGAAAAATGTTCAATCTAGTTTCCAGGGGCTTTTTCATTCATTCTTCAAACAATTATAGTTTAGGGGCACCTAGGTGGCCCAGTTGGTTAAGCGTCCAACTTTGGCTTAGGTCATGATCTCATGGCTCATGATTTTGGGCCCCACATCAGGCTCTGCTGACAGCTTGGAGCCTGGAGCCTGCTTTGTATTCTGTGTCTCCCTCTCTCTCTGCCCCTCCCCAACTCACATTCTATCTCTCTCTCTCTCAAAAATAAACATTAAAAATAACACTGGTAAATAACAATTATAGTTTACTTTCTCAATACCTACACTATAGAAGGCATCTAAGGGGAAATAAAATATATCAAGTTGTGTCTCAATTTGCAGTCTAGTTGACGAAAAAGGAATGTATCTATCAGCTATTAGTTTGGTTTTTCTAAAATGTTTCAATTCCCATTGCTTTTACCTAGAGATAAAATGGATTTGGCAACCTTCTCATCTATTTGGACTATGTAGAGTTCTATCTAAGAACAAAGTAAGATTTCAGTGAAGCACTTTTTAATAGCAATTTTGAAAGTAAAAATCCATACTAATTTCCTTAAATGTTTACTTGATTTTGTTTGAGTAGCAATCCGATTTAAGATGTTTGTCAGTCTAATTTGTAGTTAAATAAAAACCTACTCATATAACTTCTTATGTTCAGAATATCAATATATAAACGAATAACTGAGGGAATTCACAAAGAATTTGAAAAAAAAAACACTTAGACTTATTAATTATATTCCCAGCTTAAAGTTACTTCAGTTCTCAACTTAATTGTCCTGTGGAGACCTATCCTTTATTGCCTTTACATACACCACACACATACACTCTTACACAAATACACCGTGTACATACATATTTTAATTTAGTCCAATAGGAAACTATTATTCACCAAAAGCTTTATTTGATTTCCATACTTTAAAAAACCTCCTCAGATCTATTTCCCTGCTGTCCTATTTTCTTTCAGCTCTATCCTGAAGAAAGCCTCTCTCTGTGATTTGAAACATTTCCCAGTGTCTATTGCAGTGGCTAATTTTTCATCTTATTAATACCAATAATATGATGCATTCGAGCACTCTGCAGTGTTTTGATAAGATTCCATGGGGGTCTAGCCTTTTCCAGCTATATAAAAACGTTCAAAAAATAAAGCATCAGGGCAAAAATATATGCCCCGCTGACCATTTGTACCAAAGGAGATTAGAACACAGGGTGGAAGCCTGTTCTATAGAAGCATTTTCTGAAGACAGGAGCCATGCAGAGGGCTTCATTAACTTCCAAACACTTCAAAATGAAAAATGGGAGGAAAGTATCTGGGGAAGACTGGACAACAAGACATCACATTAAACAGCATACCCATTATGATAAGTAAAGGGGATGTTTGGTTTAGAGAGTATTGATTTCAATTCCCATTTCAATAAAATGAGGAAAAAAAATGGTAGTTTCAAGAGGGGAAATTAAAGTATTATACTTTCATCAGACATTGGTCACTCAGTTTTCTTACTCATCCCTTCCATATCCCTCAGGCTCAACACCAAAAAGAGAAGAAAAAAATACTGGTTCTACAGGGAAATCAATAAAGGAATAAAAGAATTTATTTTGTTCATCCTAAAATTCCAGGAAAAATTATAACTATAACAATTTCATCATGTAACATTTTTCAGATATGAGAAATTAGAGTGAGCCTTGGAGCATATATAGGTTTCAGGAAATTGTGAAATTTTGGTATACCTTAATATATCTTGAGCAATTTAGCATTTCTGATTGAGTGCTAAATTTCTAATTCGGTCTTGAGAAGTAATGCTATAAACTATTGGAAGAGTATTTTTTTAATGTGTTAGAAGATGTAAACTAAACAATAATTTCATTAACATTTTATTATAAAGGAGTAATATCCCAACTGTAGAAAATAATATTCTGTTTCCTACCACATTTGCTATGACAAAGGGTATTATGAAATCTCTGCCCTGGGAACTGCCTGAAAGTCATTTCTCCTGTCCACATTTTGGCTGTCTTATATAATTAAAGTAAATAAAAGATATTATGGTCCATATAATAATAATAATAATAATAACAAATGAATAAAAACAAAAAACCACAAAAATTCAAAAAGTCTTAGAAACAATTAAGTGACTAATATAAATTTGTGTAAAAATCAAAAATCAACTTTTTACTATTACTTTAGGCCAAATGGCTAAATTTTAGGTCTCAATTCTCTGCTTCATTTATTTCTGTTGGTGACAGAGGTTTTGAATGTGTTGGGAAAGCTTTGATCACTATCCCAACTATCCACACATCAAAGAGACCTCTGTATGTGTGTCCTCAGTATTTATTTTGGCACTATTTATACCAGAGATTTTATTGCACAGAAAAGGTTGTGTCACAGAGTCATTCAAAACTGAATCAGATTTCCTTTCTACTCTTAGTGAAAATTACCTACATCATACAGTTAATATAATTGATAACCTAAAAGCTATATGTGAAATGTTATTAATAAAGCAAATAATTTATTTAAATATGCTCAACTAAACATTGAATGGATTTTCTTCATTACAATCCAAAAAAGAAAAATGTGGCAAAAATGAAATGCTTGAAGTTATTACCTATCCCCTTTCAACATGTTAGGTGAATTTTGACAATGGAGAAATTCAGACTTGCAATTCAGTTAAGTGAAAAACTAAGACAATGATTTTGGAGTAGTTAAAAATACTGTACAATTACAGTTTTTTAGGAATCCTCTTATAAAATCAAAATGCAAATGCAATCACAGCATTCTCCCTTATGATGGGAGCATAGATCAAATGATTTGGATATAGAAATATAACATGTACAATTTTTATAAATGTGCTTTTCCTACCCCTCAGTTCTTGGTTCTACTACCATGGGGCAAAATTAAGGTCCATATTCAATTCACTCTACCTGCTACATTTTGTGAATGGATTGAATGAAAGAAAACAAAATATAACAATATAGAAAATGGTAATATTTCTGATGAGCTACCAATATGTTTTTGTTCAGTTCAACTTTTTAATTAAATTGTTGACATATTGAGACTGTCATTTGGCAAAAAAAAGTGTATCAACAGGTAGGTCAAACAGAGAGCCATGGGAAACATGTGTAGTCATTAGATCACACTGAAAAGACAACTTTCTGGAAAAACTATAAACAAAGGAAATAAATAAAATAATTCAACATTTTCCATTGAGCTTGAAGGTTATAAATCTGCCCATAATTAGTTAAAGTAATTGTGAGCAAAGACTTGAATGCATTATGACAATTATACGGTGCTTTAAAAATGTAGAATCAGATAATTTTGACAGCCGCTTTACATCAACTGCTGAGACACTTAAGTTGCAAGTATTCCCAAAAGAAGAAGAAGCAATATTCCACGGAGTTGCACGCAAGATGGAAGCCCTCTGAACTACCTGAAGGGTTTAGGGTAGGTTTAGCCCTTCTAGTCTCTGACTGTGTCTACAAAAGCAAACCGAAGTGGAAATATAAAGCAATTATCCTGATTAACCAAGCAAAAAATAACTCCCTGCAAGTCAGAAACAGGCAATTGTTGAGGCATGAATTATCCAGAGTGACTACTATCTATGTTGATTGAATTCATCAGGTAACAATGTACCACCTTATCTTTTTTGCATAGACAATAAAAAAAAAAAGTAATATTTGTGAAGTATATCTAACATCAAACTTTGTGCCTGTATCGCCCTTCAGAACATGGTGCTGAAGAAAAGGTTTATTCCAGAAGATCAAGCACACATTAGACTAAGATGAAGATGGAGGAAAATTCCAATATTTTGAAATGAGATGTCTATGGTTCTTATGAGTATATAGTCTCCATAAGCACCCCGGGCCAGAAAGATACAAAGAGGGAGACTATTATGGATAATTCAGATAATCACTTCAACCTCAGAGACCTCACCCTTGTGTAGGGGAGCCTGGACAAATAAAGAGTGTACAGAGATGAATAGATAAAAATCAATTCAGATTTTTAATAGGTGATACTAAAACTAAATGAATGGTTGAGATAGCAGGTGACTTACATTATAGTACTCGGTCAAGACTTCCATATGGAGATGTATCAAATAACTATTTTTGCATCAGCTGCTTAAAACAACAGTTATTATCTCATGATTTCTTTATGTCAACCATTTTCTATCAACTTAGCTTGATCCTCTGCCTTGGGGTTTCTCACAAGACTGTAATTAAGGTATCTGTCAAAGCTAAGGTTTCATCTGGAAGTTCAACCGGGGAAGGATCCTCTTCCACGCCCTGTTATGTGATTGTTGGCCAGATTCAGTTCTGTGTCAGTTACTGGACTGAAGACTTCAGTAGATGGCTATTGGTCAGGGGTCTGTTTCAGGTCCTTGCCATGTGGACTTATCAACATGACAATTTGTTTCTACAAAACTAGCAAGGGTAAGAGTATTCTAGCAAGATGGAAGTCACAATCTTTGCAATCTAATGATGGAAGTGACATCTTCTCTAGGTTGAGATATCATACTGGTTAGAAGAAAGTTATTAAAGAGGAGAACATAACACAAAGCTACAAATACCAGGAGACAGTGTCCCCAACATTTGGGGCCATACTAGATAATATCTACCAAAGAAATGTCAAGAGAAAACCAAGGGAAAAATATGCCCCAGTCAAAAGGAAATGCTGAGGGCCCAAAGTGATAAAGTCTTTAAGTGTTCAAGAAACTGAAAGAAGATAAAGAGAAAATTATGAGTGATGAGGAGATTGTTAAAAGATGAAGTGCAGTTAGATCAGGTAAGTCCTCATAAGATAGGCTAAATAGCTTCATTTAATTCTAAGTGTAAGAAAATCTATTCATGGTTCCTTGGCAGAGAAGTCACATGATTTCACTTATTCTCTAAGCAGCTAACTGAACCTGTTGTGTGGGGAATGAAAAAGATATCATAGTAGTGGTAGTGACCAGAAGATAATAGAGGTAAGACAATTGACAGTGGCAACAGAGGAAATATAACACATTCAAGACATATTTTAGAGGTAGAGCCAACATGGCTTGAATGTGGAGGGTGAGAAAAAGGGATAATTTAATGACTGCTAAATTTCTGGCTTAAACAACAGAGTTGGGAGCATGACTGTACCAATGACTGAGATGAACAAGACTGTGGAGCGGGAATAGGAAAACACTCTGAAGAGAAAGAAATCCAAGCTTAATTTGTTAAATTTGAGATGTCTTTGAGAATTTAAGTGGAAATATCAAATAGGCAATTGGAAATAAACATCTGGAGTTCAGGGGAAAGATTGGGCTAAATATTCAGTTACACGAGATTAATGAAGTTTGGTCATAGCCAAGCACTCTAAAACATGTGCACCAATAAAGAATACTATATTTAGGTTTGAGCCCCAGATCTGCCATGAAATAGTTGTGTGTTTTTAGGCTAGCCATGCTATCATTTTAACCCTTTGCTTTGTCAGTTGTGCATATGTGTATGATTTAACATGTGAAATGTAAACTATATAACATCTCCAGAAATTATTATTAACTATGTGACCTTGGCTAAATTATGTAGCTTCTCTAAACTTTATTTCTCTCCTAGGAAATGTGAACAGATAGCACCCTTTGAGATCTCAGGTCCCTTCCAGCTTCAAAATTCTCTCTATGACTGAAATATAGAGAATATTCACAATTACACAGAATGGTGTTCTATTTTTTAAAAACATTTCAGGGATGCCTGGGTGGCTTAGTCAGTTAAGCATCCAACCTGGGCTCAGGTCATGATCTCAGAGTTTGTGAGTTCAAGTCCCACATCAGGCTCTCTGCTGTCAGCACAGTCCACTTCAGACCTTCTGTCTCCTGCTCTCTGCGCTTTGCCTGCTCTCTCTCTCTCTCTCTCTCTCAAAATAAATAAACTTAAAAAAAATAAAAAATAAATAAGAAATTAAAAAATATATCAAAATGAACAGTTAATTTAGCTTCTAATTAGTGCACTGGATATAGTATGCGTGTACCTTCAAATATTTTAATATAATCATCATTTTATGGAAAGACTCAGGACTGAAGTAAATATAGTCTGCAAAATTTTAATACATTACTTTAGCAAAATATATATTCAGCATTAGAGAGCAACTATTTAATTTCAAGATTTCCTTACCATCTTCATGCACACAATAATACACAATCAGAATATATTTAATAAATTCTGCAAAAGAAGGTAAGTGAAAAGAAATCATCTTTTTTTCATTTTACAACGGGCCAAAAGAATCCAACCCTTCCATTTAAAAACAAAAATTATTGTATTGGCCTAAATTATCTAAATTGGCTATTTCTTTTCTTTAGCATTTACCTTTGTTGCTTTCTTTATCAAACCCGGTCTTGATTAGCCCTATTATGATTATAGAGTTAATGTGCCTTTTACCAAAATTAACCTTATTGTAAAATAGACAATCATCTTAACAATATTTGCATATCTGTTTAGTATGAGAAGTTGCAAGTTGAAATGTTCATGACTTTTCAAAAAGCAACAAATTCATTATCTAAGCATTATAATTCACATTGTAATATATAAACATTAGCAACTGCTTAAGCTATTAAGCAAATACTCTGATTTGAATTTAATTTCTTTTTGTTTCCTTCATCACAATGCTTCGTTTGCCACAATAGTTCTTATATATGTAGTTTTTTTTTCCTTAGGCAATTAAAATGTAGTTATTTTTAGGGAATAATTAAAAAATCTCCACAATGAAAATCCATACTTGTTCACCCTCAATGACTCCTTAAGCATTTTTTTTTTGTTTGTACATTTAGTATGATAAATAAGACAGAATCTAAAAATCTTTTTTCTCATTTCATCTCTCTTATGCCCATAGCAATTTGTTACACTTGTTTGCTAAAGTGATAACAATAGATAAGATTAAAATTAATAGATGGGGTGCCTGGGTGGCTCAGTCAGTTGAGCATCCGACATCAGCTCAGGTCACGATCTCGTAGTTTGTGGGTTCGAGCCCCACAACTGGCTCTGTGCGGACAGCTCACAGGCTGAAGCTGCTTCAGATTCTGTGTCTCCCTCTCTCTCTGCCCCTCCCCCTCTCACACTCTGTCTCTCTCTAAAAAATAAATAAACATTTTTTAAAAAAAGATTAAAATTAATAGATAAGGCTTGCCTCTATTACCCCAGGACACAGTACTATTACTACCATAGAAACATTAGGTATGGACTCATAGGCGTAAAGTGAGAGTCCACTTATGTTAGCCTCCTTCTCCCAACACTTTGAACTATCCTAATAAAGCTTTTAGAGAAAGAGGGGATTGTTTTTCATTATTGTTAGCCAAGAAACCATTACCAAAAAACCCAAGCAATTGATCTCATACTTCCATCAAATTTTAATTAAAATGATAAAAACATAAAGGTGATATCAAAAGTGTGAGGTAAAAAACAATACTCAATTATCTACTTTGTATGATTTGAGATTCTCATGGGATGTTCATCCTTGGCTATGTCTCTACCTTGGAAGGCAGATATGAGTACAAAGTTACAGTGGTAGTTGGTGGGGAGGGGAGTCAAAATTTTCTTTATTGTACTTTGGTTTGTATTACCTGGTAAAACCTTCTTTCTCCATGAGAACACTTCTGTGGCTTATAGAAACCATGTATGCAGATGGGCATATGAATTAGAGGAGCAGACTCATGAGGAAATGTTGGAATGTTAGTATTCAATACTTGTGAGCCTCTAGCTTCAGTGTTCTTTGTAACTTAGTACAAGTTTTCAACTTGCACTTGTCTTAGTGCCTCAGTTTTAAACTATGAAATTAATTTCCCCCTCATATTAGAACTGTCCATCAGCAAACTGAATTCTTGCTTCTGAATTTTTTTCATTAGTGTTCTTCCCAAAAGTTGGAGCTGCTCATGGCATCCTCCCTATGCTGATCTTTTAAATACTTTGTCATCACAGCTTCTGGACCTTCAATTACTTTTATGTCTTGCTACTAAGCAACAAAGCCACAATTTGACTCTAGTATCATTGTGAATTTTTCCTCCTCCAAAATCTTCAACTTAAACCTCTCCTACAATCTCTCGTACTTTCAATACTGCCTTTATTTCACATTTTACTGGAGAACCAGTGGACTGTTCAATTGGGAAACATGTTTAAATTATGGTAGTACCTTATATTATTTATTTGATAATTTCTTCCTCTCCTTTTATTGGCCCTCATCTGGAACCCACATTATTCGGCTATTAGGCCAAGTCTTTTACATTTATTTGCCTTCTGTCTTTTGGTTTCTTACTCTCTTTCATTTTCAGTATACTTTCTGACAGTTTTCTTCAACTTTCCATTCTATCCCTCTGGAAAGTTATTAATTTTTTGCACTCATATTTTTAATTCCCAAAAGGTGTTTTTGTTTTTTAAGTCACTTGTTAGTTTTCTTTTTTTGTATACCATATTTCTTTTCTCCCTAAATTTATAAATGAAAGTATTTTTCGAGTTTCTTATTGCATAGTCTCTCTTAAGGTTGCTTTTTCTGCTCAAATACTTTTTAACACACTGCACATCAGATTCTTTCCTTAATTATCTGATGTTTTTCGACTGCCTGATCATATATGTAAGTACAGCAGTAAAACAATGTTTGGAAACTTCGCTTGTGCTGAGTAGGTTGAGGGGTAGGCTTATTGAGTACAGTTATTCATTGTAGACTGAATTTTTGGAGCCATTTCAATGTAGAACATTTGATTTTAGGGGTGCCTGGGTGGCTCAGTGGGTTAAGTGTCTGACTTTGTCTCAGGTCATGATCTCACAGTTGATTCAGTTCATGAGGTTGAGCCCCTCATTGGGCTCTCTGTTCTCAGTGCAGAGCCCGCTTCAGATCCTCTGTGCCCCTCTCTCTGTGTCCCTCCCCTTCTCTCTCTTTCTCTCTCAAAAATAAATACACATTTTTAAAAAGAACATTTGATTTTAGTTTTATATTTTTTTAACCTAGGCTGATCAGAATCCCTACAGAAAGCTCAAAAATATCTACCTGTGGGGTCCATTCCAATTGTCGTGTGGTGGAAGATGAGTGAGGTGTACTAACACTCAGTTTATAAACTTTGAATCCATCATTTTCAGTCAAGTGCCTCTTTCAACTGTGCTTGGTGCCTCTGGTTTAGCCACTCCAGAGAATGAACTACAGCTTTAGTGTTCTGCTGGCTTAAACAGGAGCAGTTGGGGAAAAGTAGAAAGGGATTGGGTGGTCTGGCAACTTCTTGGTCTCCTAATGCTACTGAGATTAGACCCAACACTTCTGCTTTGTTTCTCTATTGTAAACTGATTGCTTCGAGGCTTTCTTAACCATTGGCTAGGTTTCTGCTTTCTCAAGACTGCTGTATCATTCACCAGTTACTCAACCATCTGCTTTCTGGTTGCATTATGTTTTTGCTTGTTTTCTTTGTTTGCATTGTCTTTTTCTTATAGATTTAGGTCTTTAAAATATTCACTTAGTATTATTTTAATGGAGTTTTGAGAATGAGCAAAACTAAATAAGGGTGTCTATCTTTCATCTTTACAAGAAATTCAAATTTGTTCATCAACTTGATGATGACATTCATCTTCTTGACTATTTTACTCTCCCAACCATAGAAGTTCTAGCTACCGTCCCAAACTTCAAGCCATTACTAGCCATTTCAGTGAGGCTCAATGTAGCAATTTAAATCTTCCACATCATCAATTTACTTCCATTTGTAAATTATCAATTTCATAAGCAAGAATGCTTTATTCCTTCCCCAGGTTTCTATCCCAATCTGTTTTGCTCTTGTCACAAAGTATTGCTAGACAAAGTCATAAAACCATATAATCAAATTTTATTCCAAACCTGTAATTACAATAGGGTTTCTTTAGTTACTCAGAACTCATTTTGCTGTATACTCAAGGTCCTAAATCAGCAGCAAAATTTTTCCTGGTCTCCTAACACTGTCAAAACCACTCTGATCATAACTTCATTTCTCTAAATAAGTGGTGACAATGCAAAACAAGTTCCCACGTTTCTTCTCTCTACTTCAATGCTACTTCTTCAACCATCATTTCTTCTACCTTATTATCTTCAAAGTACAGCAGATTTTCATATTCATTCTAATGCCACTATGTGCCAAAAGTAAATTTTATCCCACTTCGTCTTGTTCTGGTTCCAATTATTAAGTCTTCTTCAAGTATAGCTCCAGTTGTCTGATTTCTGTCCTTCTCCTGGTCCAGGATCCAATTCCTGATCATACATTGCATTTAGCTGTCATGTGTTTCTAGTCCTCTTTAATTTGAGAGTGTTCTTCCATCTTTCTTGTCTTTCATAATCTTGAGATCGTTAATAAGCCCTGGATAGTTATTTTGTAAAGTATCTCTTGGGTTTGTATGATATTTCTTCACAAGTAAATTCAGATTACACATTTTGGGCAAGAATACAACAAAACTGATGTGCCCTTCTCAAAGCATCATACCAGGAGACCCATACATATCCAGTTACTGGTGATTTATTTTAAAATCTCCATATGCAAATATTGTATTCTTTGCAAGTATTTATACTTATGATAAAAAAGTCAGTTGAAACATCTACAAGAGGATATGCAGTTTTTAAAAATTCTTTTTTAAATTTTTTTTAATGTTTATTTATTTTTGAGAGAGAGAGTGCATGCGTGCCTGCATGTGCACAAGTTGGGGAGGGGCAGAGAGAGGGGGACAGAAGATCCAAAGAAGGTTCAGTGCTGACAGCAGGAGCCCAGTGTGGAGCTTGAACTCATGAAGCGAGATCATGACCTAAGCCAAAGTCAGATCCTCAAACGACTGAGCCACCCAGGTGCTCCTTAAAATGTTTTAAGAACATTTATGTGGACAAGCTTATTGAGATATTGAATTATGAGAAACAGTGAAATTGGATGTGGGGAGATATGTAATCAAGAGAGATTTCTTTTTTAAATATGAGAGACATTAGAACATATCTGCTTGCTAATGGGAAGAATCCAATAAAAGGCAGAAAATGCAATATTATTTCAATCACAACTTTTAAGAAAGAAGATTGTCTATCAGTATGGTACAGCCACATAGTAGAATCCTACACAACCTTTTTTTTTTTTTTAATTTTTTTAACGTTTTTTTTTTTTTTTTATATTTATTTTTGAGACAGAGACAGAGCATGAACGGGGGAGGGGCAGAGAGAGAGGGAGACACAGAATCCCAAGCAGGCTCCAGGCTCTGAGCCATCAGCCCAGAGCCCGACTTGGGGCTCGAACTCACGGACCGCGAGATCGTGACCTGAGCTGAAGTCGGACGCTTAACCAACTGAGCCACCCAGGCGCCCCTACACAACCTTTTTAAATGCTTATATTATAAACATTTATGAAATTTTTGATATAGAATGTTGTTCATTATTTTCTGTTTAAATTATCAAAATTTAAAATAACATGTAGAATATACTTCTAAAGTGTGTATGTTTATTTTCTTAGATTAACCTCTAGGAGGCTATGATTCTAAATGCTACCAAGTCTAAAATTGAATCTTTCTGCTTGATTGACATATATTTTTACCAGGGAATTTGTATTCTAATTTTAAGAATTCAAAATAAAAAGCAAAGCCTCAATGTTCATTAAAATTAACTGAATAGTTAGGCTATATGGGGAGATATGCCTAAATGACTTCAATGTTCCACTAAAAATACAGCTATTTTTTAAATAGGGAGCTTTCTCTTTCCTCTAAAAAATATTAAATATTTGGATAAATTGTGGAATTTTCACTTTTAAATGTAAGTTTACATAGAAGCAATGATCAATAGACTGAGTTTTTAATTAAATATTACTGTATATTTATCAGGTGCAAGGTATATTTCCAGGTACTAAGAATACAAAGATGAAAGCCACATGGTTAGTCCTAAATGGAAGTTCAGACTTACATTACACACTATGCTGCAGTAGGAAAAGATGCTCAAATAGGCTTATAATAACAATAATATATATAACAATCCACTTGGATTTCATGTATATTACCTTACTTCTGATGATAACCCTAACCAGCAAGTATGAAAATAATACTTATATTTGTCAATCACAAAACACTTTATAAAATAACTTTTTAGGGCTCATCAATTGGCTCAGAATTGTAAAAGACAAAGCCTGAGGAACTCTCTCAGATTAAATAGTTCAGAGAGTTCAAGGGTTTTTCTTAACTTCACAGGCTAGTAAGTATTATGGCTATAATTTTAACTGAGATTTTCAAATTAAGTCACGCACACATATTTAATTAATATTTTACCCACATTCCTGGAAACAGGTTACTCTTCACTTGGATGAATGACAAATTATTTGGAAAATTAGTTATACACCAAATAATCAGGCTGATGTTGGTAGATTTTTTTCTTTGTATCTTCAGGATGAAAGTTTTAAATGTCAACATGAAATATCTAACATTTTAATAGAAATAAATACGTGAAATTACTTTTCTTGCCCTTTCATTTTTAATATTAGATTTTGTGGCTCCATTATGTCATGGATGTACAATCATCATAAGCCCTATAATATTTTCTTGTATTATTTGTTTGTTAATCCATTACCTATTTGAGGGCAGAGATTACTTCAAATTAATTTCCCCAACCTCATTCTCTAGATTACTCTCTGGCATGTACCATGTGCTTAAAACTTGTTTGTTAAACAGTTGAGTGGATGGATGCCTTGGACCTTAACATTATTACATACAAGAAACTAAAGGCATAATGAATTCCATTATGTCTAGTTAGTCTCCAAATTATATGCTTTATAAAAGAGAAACTAAAACTTATGTTTCTTGAGAAATTTTGCTTGACTTAGCATTGAAATTTTTATTTCGTCTCTCATTGTGTTTAATAATCGTATTCTTTTTTTTTCACCAGTACTTCTTGGGTAAAATGTTAATAATTATAAATGTTTTAAATATTGAAAAATTATATTATAATATAGATATAAATGTATATCACAGTCAAATCATAATTCTGAAATAGGCTGACCACAATTGGAACTGAGTTTAGTCTTCAAAATCTCTTTGAACACCATATTTACAATGGGATAATAGTGTAGCTGTGAGCACATTTCTATGGATTCACATGATATACTCTTTACCTAATTGGCAATTGAAAATGCAGTTACAAATATAGGTCCATGGAGATCGTAGTTTTGGAAACCCACTGCAAAATATAACCCTTAATTACCTTCATTGCTAAAAAGGCAACCCTATCAATGCCAACATATATTTTTCTCCATAAGTAAAGCCTAGAAAAAGCAATTGTATTGACCTAGAAGTAGTATGTGTCTATGAGGCCAGAAAATAATTATTTTTTTTCAAAGGTGTGTTCAGGGAACAGAGAAGAGATTAAATTTAAAACTCCTTTTAAATGGTTCATGGAACGGTATTAATAGCTAGTCCAAAGGGATTTATGCTAATCTACTTTCTTGGCTAAAACTAAGGATTTAATGAAAGTGATTTCTATAACGGGTGGATAAAATAGAGTTTATTCTTATAATTTGTTTTGGTTGGAAATACTGCTATAGGTGATGTTACATAATATATCAACTCTCTTATAGCATATTTTCATAATAGAAGTGAAGAAACAAGTATATTTGCTTACAGAGTCACAGGAAAATCAGTTTTTAGCTTAAAAAAATACCACAGGCAGAAGTAGGCTAGTTTGATACCCCTTCTTCTCTATACCATATGAGAATTACAGGCCCCAGGCCATTTTTCCCAGGCCTTAGTAAAATACTTCTTACTGTATCTAGTTGCGAAAATTGAGTAAAATTTTAGATAACTCGAATGAAGGTACCTGTTCACATCTGCTTCATTTCAGTAACCCTGTTGAATCCCTTTCTTATTCTCCTGAATTCTGCTCCAACCCAGTGTCCTTTTTATTCTTGCATCATGCTGTGCTCTGATCTATCTCAGCATTTCAGCAAAGCTACTCTTTCTGCCTGGAATTTGTTCACCAAGTTTTGTGTCCTTGATTCCCCTACCTTCATGTCTCAGATTAAATGTTATCTCCTTATTAATTTAGGCCACTTTGCATATATTAGGTATTGTCCCATTGTGGTTAACTTTATCATCAGGTCTTCAACTTTTCCAGGATGACTCTTCACACTTCATACTGATTTATTTCTTTGTGTGTATTATGCGTTCCTTTTCATACCTCCTTTTAACACCCCAGGGACTAGACTAGAACCATATTTGACATGTAGTTGGTGAGTAATAAATATTTATACATTTAAGGACTTGGATTGCTTAAAGCCTTTTTGGGGTTTTCTTTTGGCAGTAGTACAATTTAGAAGGAGGAATCAAACCATAAAAGTAAAAAGATGAAATCTAAAGTGCCCCATTCTGTCCATGTCCAGAGTGTGTGGTTCAACTCCTACTCTTACACAGTGTACACATTATATTAAATATGCTGACAGCTGACTCCTGTGATAATGATCTTGGGATATATAATTTATTCACATGAAAAATATTAATTATAATCTGTATACCATTACACCTTTAAGCTCCCATGCGTCACATAAACACATACATTGCAAATAGCATGGATCACCCCTTTTGTGAAGAACTTAGTGCATAGTAGATGTTCAGCAATATTTCATGAGTGAATGCCTTAACAGATAAATTATAGAATTTAAGGCTGGGAAGCAAGCAAATACGTTTCAGAAAATTTCTAACCACAAGGATTGAAGCAAAACTTATTTCTGGTTAGCTTAATCAGTTGGGAATACATTTCACTATGTCTGTCTTAGAATATACTGTAGAGGTAGTATTGTGATTTTCAGTGATGTCTTAGTTATGCAGCTCAGTGCATTTAAAGCAGAAAAGCTAATGCAACGTCACCAGAAGGAAGTTTCCACTGCGGTTCAGTGAAAGAAGGTATATTGAGTCCAGTTGCATTCAGTTTGAAACCCAGTTCTGGAGGGGCGCCTGGGTGGCTCAGTTGGTTGAGCACCTGACTTCGGCTCAGGTCATGATCTCACAGTTTGTAAATTCTAGCCCTGCGTCAGGCTCTTTGCTGACATCTCAGAGCCTGGAGCCTGCTTTGGATTCTGTGTCTCCCTCTCTCTCTCCCCTTCCCCTGCTCATGCTCTGTCTCTCTCTCTGTCAAAAATAAATAAACATTAAAAAAAAATAAAAAAAGAAAAAAAGAAATCCAGTTCTGGAAATATTGGTTGGGTCCCTGGGCAAGTTACTGAGAGCCTCTAAGGCAGAATTTGCTCATTTTCAAAATGGAGATAATACCACACCTGATATAGCTGATTACTTAGAAATTGCTTCAAAATCTCAATAGCTCCTGGATGGCTCTCTATAAGGGTAAGACTAGTGACTTGTGAATATTGCCGAGACCTACACACTAAGGGAATGTGGAAGTTTAATGAGATGATTAATGGATAACAACTTTATGACAAATATTTGCTGATTTTAAAACTAATGTTTTATTAAAATGGTACTGAAGTAATATCATAACAAGTACTAGTTCAGGTTAAAAATGTAAATCTACAAGTGAACCAATAAATAACTACATATTGCAATCATCTTCTGAAATTGCGGTACAACAGTTATGTCATATATAAGAAGCAAAGGATAGATGCCACCTTGGTGCATAATAACACCAAATCACATGGAACGCCTCGGTGGCTCAGTGTGTTGAGCATCCGACTTTGGCTCAGGTCATGATTTCATGGTTTGTGAGTTCAAGCCCATGTCAGGCTCTGTGCTGACAGCTCGGAGCCTGGAGCCTGCTTCAGATTCTGTGTCTCCATCTCTCTCTGCCCCTCCCCCACTTGTGCTCTGTCTCCTCTCTCAAAACTAAATAAATATTAAAAAACTTTTAAATAAAAATAATACTAATTCACATGATGGGATTTTGAAGATTGAAATACAAGGTTTTATCCCCTAAAATATGCTTAACACCGACTGCTGCTGTGAGTTTAATCCCCCAATATTGCCATGAGAAACCACTAGAGTTTTGTCATTATAATGCAGATTAAGGATTTGTAAGGTTAAAGCATGTGGAATTGCTCTTCTATGTAATATATATATATATATATATACACACATGTGTATATACACATATATATGTGTGTATATATATATATATACACACATGTGTATATACACATATATATGTGTATATATATATACGTATATATACATATATATGTATATATGTATATATATGTACACACACATATATACATATGTATATATATGTACATATATATATACACACACACAATTTAGTACATATATATATACATATGTATATATATGTACATATATATACATATGTATATATATGTACATATATATACATATACATATATATATACACATATACATATATACACATATATACACATATATATACACATATATATGTGTATATATATACACATATATACATATACATATATATGTACATATATATGTAC